>NC_134568.1:258485780-258792447 GCF_050947875.1 Dermacentor variabilis | reverse complement strand
AGGACTGTATCAGCAGAATAACCAGCAGCAGCCACCAATCTTGAGGAGATCCAGAATTGCTTCGAAAAGAGGAGGGTTGACAAAGTGTATTGGTTTCGTGGGCGATTACGAAACTCTATTTGTAAGGCTCTACGCCTTACGTCCTTACGCATAGCGAGCCTGGGAGTGCTTAAGTGTATATATTACCGGGTGTTTCAGCGAACACTTTCTTATCTTTTTTAAAGGCTGCCTGTGGAAGATAGCACTATTCTAGATCATGAATGGTTTACTCGAAGAGGCGGACATTACTTGCACAAGGAATTGACATGCTTAATCGACCAATTAAAAAAAATTAGTAATTTAGTTTAACGAATTACCTTATGGCACGTATTGTAATTTACAAGTTCAAGCTGTGAATTTCGCAAGGCGGATCGACTTGGAACGAATTCTCCAGAAGGCCCCAATTTAGAGATGTTAATTCTCGATCATTGCGGAGAAATGCATTGACGTTCCAGTTACTTTTGTACTAGAATGCATAAAATAACATTTTGTTAAGAAAGTAACTAGAACGCCAATGCATTTCTCCGCAATGTTCGAGAATTATAGTCTCTAAACTGGTGTCATCCTGATAATTAGTTACAACTAGGTTCGCCTTGCTAACTCCACGATTAGAATTCATAAATTGCAATGTGGGCCATAAGGTAGTTAGTTGGAACTTAATTAGTGAAATTTGTTTATTAGTTAGTATTTAATTTTTTTTTTGAAGCAGTGTCCGCCGCTTCGAGTTGACCACCTAAGGAACTAGAATTGTGCTATCTGCCACAAGCAACTTTTAGGAATTTTTGAAGTTGTTCACTGAAACGCCTTGTGTATGCATCTCGAATTTCAGAATATTCCTTTCTGTGCGATACTAAAAAAAAACAAGGTTGTGCTGATAATAAACAAAATAAAGTAACAAATTAGTTAATTAGGCAGCAGTGTTCTTTATCTAATATCATAAAAAAAATTATCAATATAATTTGCATAGGATTCTGCATATTTCGTTTTTTCACCTTCCCACTTTAAGATAGCATTGTATTCTCCTGCCGCACGTCTTTCCGCCCTAACTAAACACTATGTAACAGCTGGCTATTCGCATATTGCCCGTAAATTGTGAGCGCATTTTAGGAAATAAAACAGACGGTGGACCCGAATCCTCGCTGTAAAAATGCTTGGAGAGCGACGGCAAAAATGACTACTAGAAGAATTATCCATTGCGACGTAGGTGGAAATTACTCAGGTGGCAACATTCACACGCACTTTACCTAATTATTAGCCTAATACGTCTCGACGGCCTGCGACTTGGCAAGTGCCGTTACTTCGTGTGCACCTACAAAAAGTGGACCAGAGAGGAGAAAAATTCGCCCCGCCTATTATGCACGCTGTTCTTCAGGAGTCCTAACTATATATGTGGCCTTCCCATAGCATTGTCAGAACACGAATCACTCGCCAGGCGGGTTCTTCTTTTACGTACGAAAGTGTAGTTGCCTCACTCCCTGCGTCGTATGCTACAGTCAAGCTGCCGTCGCCGCGGTAGCTTGCAAAGTGACGGAGCAGGTGGGCCGGATGATCAACAGGGTCTCCCAAAAAAGATACGGCATGAAAGAGGAAGACACACTCAAACTCGTCGGCAGCCTGGTCGTCAGCCGAGTCATCTACTCGCTACCGTACCACGCGATGACCAAAGGAGAGCCTGAGGGAACAGGCGGACACGATAATCAGGAAAGCATACAAGACGGCTCTCCATCTGCCAAAAAAGCACTTCAAACGAAAAACTGCTCCAACTGGGCATCAGCAACACTTTCAGCGAACTGGCGGAAGCCCTGCTTGAAACGCAAAAAGCCAGACTCAAAAGCACCCCTGCAGGGAGAGCGCTCCTGACTAGGCTGGGACGGGACACGACTGGACACGTAGATAGATACGCAGACGTGCCCGACTGCTTAAGAAAAACAATAAGCGTTAGGCCAGTACCTAAGAACATGGACCCCAACCTCCACGAGAGCAGAAGGCAGGCGCGAGCCGAATACGTGGAAAAGACACTCGCGCTACTAGAGAACACGGTGTACACGGATGCTGCCACGTACCCGCGAGAAGGGAAGCGCACGGCCACGGCGGTGGTGGTGGACGGCGACGGGAATCTGACCACATGTGCGACGGCAAAGGCAGCCGACACAGCGGAGGCCGAAGAAATTGCCGTGGCGCTGGCGGCAGTAGAAGGATATAGGACAGGCAGGCCTCTAAACATCTTAACAGACTCAAAGGAAGCGTGCAGAAATTACACGAGGGGCAGGATTAGCAAAGCCGCCCTCAGAATTCTTGGCGGAGCCAACTTCGCCGAGAGGAACGTTACGCACAAGTTAATCTGGATTCCGGCCCACGCAGGCATACAGGGTAACGAAAGGGCAGACAGCCTAGCTCGAGAGACCACGTTCCGAGCAGAGCAGTCGCACGCCCCGCAGTATCACCCACACGCTTGTGAAGGAGGATACACAGAAATCTTAAACTTACACAGAGGGACGAGAGCCAAATATCCCCCACCGCACAAAGCTCTCACGAAGGAGGAAGCAACGAGTTGGCGCAGATTGCAGACAAACTCCTTCCCAAATTTATACATCCTAAACAAAATGTACCCAACACAATACAGAGACACCTGCCCATGGTGCGGGGCCACACCCACACTATACCATGTCACATGGGAATGTAAACACAATAAATCATTCCACCAACACAATAACCCGAGTGCGGAGCAATGGGAGAGTCGGCTTACCAGCTGCGAGCTCACGGCCCAAAGGGCCTTAGTGCAGCACGCTAGTCAGGTAGCTAGGCTCAGTGGAGCCCTGGAATAGGGGCCCACCCTTGCTGGAAGAGGCTCCAAGTCGCCGGCGCCCAAGACGACCGAGACCTCGAGACGCTAAATCCTTGAAGGAACCAAAATAAAGTTTGTCTCTCTCTCTCTGTGCAACGGTAATCTTTGCCGGGACAAGTATGTGGGGAACACTACTTGCTTCGGTTTCCACGTAGACGGAGGAACGCCTTATCATCACTTACGGGGTTCGGAAATTTGTGTCAAGGTTGTTCTTTATTGAAAAGTATGCTGTTCTGTATGTTGTATGCATGATTCCAAAGCTTGCCTTTGCTGCGTGCTTGTAGCCTCTGCCTTACGGGGGTATGAGCCTTTGATGACGATAGTTTTCTGTCAACGTTACGCCCCGCAGAAATACCATATCCAGGCTATAGACAGCTTCGCCGTAAAAATATGATGGTGGTCTTGACTGTACGACAATACTGTGGTCGTTATTATTATTATTATTATTATTATTATTATTATTATTATTATTATTATTATTATTATTATGTTCCTCCAATAATCTCCCACCTGAACCATGTTGTAGGCACTCTATGGGGGGCAAATCGCGCAATCGTATATATTTTAGTTGTCTAAATGGTCCAGTTAATCAACTAAGCAAGTCATATATTTAGTGACAAACACTTTAAATGAGGAAATTGTAGAGCACCCTGGGAAACGTCCGATTCAGTGAGATTTAAATTCGTACTTATTATGCAACATTTTTCCCCGTCACAAAGACCGCCCGCGAATTTATCCTTTCTCAAATTTTTAAGTGGAATCTAAATTCATCAGCTTTATTCACTCGTGTCTTCGCGAGCCACGAGAGGGCACGGGTCACGAGCCGAAAAGAAGTCGAAGAAGAAGAAGAAGCAGAAGAAGAAGCCCGTCGTTCGACCCGGACGGATCCTCGGACGGCTACAACTTTGGACACCGTGGGCTCTGCCGACGACGACCCCGGTAGAAGTCGGACGTCGCCGTCGGCTTCGCTTCGGCAGACGACCAACCGCACGCGCCTACGAAGCATCGCGCGCCTCCTGTCGCGGCCGGCTGCAGAAGCGGCGACGGGGGTGCCTGACGTGGCCTCCGATCCCCGCCTGGGGGGTGCATCGTCGAGCAGCGAGGTCCAGCACAGTTACCAGCTGCAGTCGCGCATTCCGCGACCTCCAAACGCCTTGATGCTGGTCCCACACGAAAAGAGGCGATCGGTGGCCGCTGAGAACGCGAACGAGAACAACCAGCGCGTGAGCAGCCGCCCGGGCAAGCTGTTGCGTTTTCTCAACCTCGCCGCCAAGGAGCCTCGCCAGCGCAAGGCCGTCAACAGAAAGAGGCATCCGGGATACGTGTACAGTCCGCGTGAGACCCAGCGGTGCAAGAGGCCGGCGCGCAGGACCAAGGCGAATGCCAGCAAGCTCAAGAATGGCACTTCCTGGGACGAGCAGCAGCAGCCGATCATTTTCGTGGCCGTGGCCCAGGGTCGAGGCGCGCCGGAGTTCCAGCAGCAGCAACATCCGCCGCCGCCGCCGCCGCTACAAAGGAACGAACGCCGTGCAACCAGCGCTGCCCGGAAAAGCGCTATGGGCGCTGGTCAAGGAATGCCGCTCCCTAGGCCGTCGGCCACTGTCGCGGCGTCGGCTCGCTCGGCTGCGCGGCCCTACAACGTGCACCGGTTTCCCGGTCCTCTGCCACCACCATAGCGTTCGGCGAACAGAGAACGTGCCATGCCCACCAACGGCAGCTCGCGCATTCAGTCAGCCTGAAACGCCCAGTGCCCTAAGCGTGCTTGATAATGAGCTATACCCTACGCCCCTGGACGAAGACGACGACGACTCGGCTGCGGGCTCGCCGTCGTTCGACCAGGGTGGAAAGCGGGAGACCCAAGGCTCTGTAGACGGCACCCCAGGCCAAGGTTAGCCGTCGGCTTCGGCTGCTGGCTGCACAGCGGCATAGCGCCGCAAGTACGCGCCTGCCAGGCGTTAGGCGGCAGCTCCTAAGGGCCGGGTATCAGCAGCATATGATTGTGCCGTCCTCTTCCGCATTGTCGCGATTAGTGCGAGGATGCCGGATTCCACGAAAAGTTTATATGTTCTATTTATCATGTGAGAGTAAAAAATGTGATGCATTGGCTGTGCCTTTTTCCTCCTTCAATGAAGAACCAGTTACGCCCTCTACGGTTTCACTTATGACTGGCATCAATTACGCTGAGATGTGTATAGCAGGCGTTGTCGGCTCGTGGAGACAACACGCCAGAATAACTGCGGAGAAGACAATACATTTCGCTTTCTTTGGAAATGATATGGGATGCTGCGCACTCGCAAGCTCTATTCTGTGCCAGGATCAAACTAGTTTATTTGATCACCGCTTGTGAGATTCTGAGAGCTCTTGAAACAAAACCGGCTTGGGCTCAGCGGAGGTGCTCATTGTGGCATTTATCAGCTAATACTTGTAAACATGAAAAGTCATTCTAATTTACAAATTTGCCCATCCCTTGAATCGTCTCAGGTGCAGGCATACACGTTCGTATCTTCATTGTCGCGTCGCCGAGCCACCAGCACCGTCTTGTAATAGGCCGATGACACGTGAGCACCTTATGCATGAAAGGATAACGTGAAAAAGTTGATGTATAACTTGGTGCTAGCATTAGATCTTCAGACTTCAACTCAACAAATGTTTCAGTAGAATAATAGATTTCATTTTGAACTTGTTTTTATCTGCGTGTGCTGCGATGAATGGGGTCACGCCCTTAGCGTCAGCTTTGTAGTAATACTTCACTTGTTTCATCATAAAGATGAGAGAGGCTGAGAAAAACATAACAGCTTGACTAGCTCCCGCCTAAGGTCCCAGCGCAGTAATCTAGTGCAGTAACCTAGTGAGCGTACCCAGTCGCCCCTATGGCAGATACGTTTTAATGGCACACCACAGGCATCGGCCCACGAAAACGGTGAGGGTGCCTCGTCCGCAAGAAAAAGGGGCTGGACTCGGAGAAGCATGCGCGGAATTGAATTCCGGCAGTACCCATCTCACGATGAATGTCGAGGTTTATCCATTTAGTATTAAAGCATCGTACGGGCCCAGAGATTTGCCAACTCTGAAATGCGTCATGAGTGCCGTGTGCTATATATATATATATATATATATATATATATATATATATATATATATATATATATATATATATATATATATACACGTTTGTGTGTGTGTGTGCGGGTGTGTGTGTGTGTGTGGGTGGGGGTGTGTGTGTGAAGCAGGTTATGCTCTACCAAGCACCCCATAAATTTTTATTTGCTTTTTGTCATTGAATAGCGGAAGATATGAGCGTCACATATCCAGGGAGCCAAGTTGACTTCAAAGCCGTTCATTGTAGAGCGGCACATTGCCACTGACACAGCCCAAGTGGCCCAACTTGGCGCGAAAGCGGTTCCTTGAATTTTGATGACTTCGTTCATTTTAGCTATTCAAATGTCCTCAATAGTGCCGCTTTTTCGACTCGTATAATCATTTTATAACTCACCCTATTTTTGGCCAATCCCCCATGCTGGGTATGAGCCAGTATATGAGACAAAAACAAACCAAAAACAAGCAAACAAACGGCTTACATACACACTACATACATACCCATTGATTTGGTCTTGCGGTTGTTTTGAAACCCTTTTGAGCCTGGTCCATAGTTTAATGGGTAGAGCACCGGTACTCCGACCCATTAAACCATGGACGCAAATTGACCCAAGCTGACCCGGTGACCCAAGTTCGCTGGAAAACAGATGAATATCCATATAGACACTGGATAGTGCGTGAAGTATCCTAAGAATGCTATAATTCCATTAAAACATTCTTTAAGGCTCCCAGTGAGGAGCCGATGCTAGGCTGAAAGCGATGGAGAGAGTTCTGATCCGCACTAACTCTTTCTTATAACTCAACACCCGAACTTAGAGAGTGTTAAAAGGTCCTTCAGTGGCCCTGACGCATAGAAACAGCAATAATCGACTCTGGCTTTAGCGAAGAAAGTTCGAGAAACAATTGCTGATGCATTTTAGGAAATTAAGCTGTGTCCAGGAGTGGCTTAGAACACGACTGTGTCACAACTCTGCCCCGGAAAAAGTGCTCTGAAATCGAAGCTGAAGTCACAGCTCAATGACCATATCTATAGCCCGAAGCTACATTACCCGTTTTATTGAGCAGCTGAAATGTTCGTTATAGCCTTCAGAAGACTGCCGTGAGTACAGGTGGTACAAACTACAGTACTTTGCATAAACCTGGGTCTCTAAGAAATATATTCTATTAGAAGTACACAAATTAACATCTCGTTTTCAGAACAGCTCCTGCCGACCAGAATAACAGCGACAGCAGTTCAAGTCATGTGCCTGAAACAGTTCTTCGGTTAATCCGCGCCAATGTGCGATCGGTTTTACAGATGGATACCTCTATTGGCCAGATCATTGTCTGGACAAGGGGGCATTTAGGGTTGATGACGTGCGCACATGCGTTGAGGTCGCAACTATGTCCGGAATGCGACAGTTATTGTAGAGTGACTTGGGCGTCAGGAACTCGCAAGCGACGAGGCTTCCAGCCATGCTCTCATCACGCCTCTGGAGGCTGTGTTCGCAGATGGAAACGATTTTGGGCAGTGTGCTGGTTGCGCTTGGAGAGCATCTCAATATCAGTGAAATTCTGGCCCGCTTTAGCAACGTTGATGAACATCGCTTCGTGGGGGATAACAGCGTCCCGGCTGGTCTCGGAAATTCAGAAGACCACAACGGTGCTCTGGAGATTTTCAGCAAGCGGAGTCTGTGTTGAGCCATCGGCGACGATAGACGAATACGGACGGGGGAAAATGGTTGGTCCGCCGTAGGGATGACGTGAGTTCCACATGCAACGTCCATCTCCTGGATGCAGCGGTGGCGACACGGAAGCCACGAGGTGAGGAAACGATGCCTCGCGAGCGGCGGTCTTCGGGTCCGTGTCCGCATCTACGGTGAACGTGTGGCGCATAGGCAGATCTCCCGGCCTGGTCTCCGCGAGCTCAAAGGCGAGGGCGTTCTTCCCTCTCGGTCCCGTGCTTTAACGTCGCCACAGAATGAGCAGGTCCCCTTGGGGCTCGCATCTACGTTGGACGTGTAGTGCAGCGGCCTTGTTCCCGGCCTGTTATAGGTGAGTTTGAAGGCGAGAGCGTGCATCACTCGGTTCGACACCACCGTAACGTATTCGCATAGCGAGCACGTCTCCTCGAAGCTCACCTCGTCACACGGCCAGTTGACGTCCAGTCGTATACCCCACTCGTAGCAGGGGAAGGTGTCGTAATGTTCGTTGTACAGCATGCTGCTGTTGCTGTTCTATCAGGAATAATGATACGTAATTAGAATGGTTGACCGGCCTGGATTCGCGTTGATGTTGGTGCCGATACGAGTGAACCTGGCGTACACTCTTGAGCAAAATTACACCCTTTTGCCACACAATGATAATCGCCACCTGCCTTGCTTGCATTTCCTTTCTTGAAACGCCGCGCCCGCTACTTTCCTGTCGGGAATGCTATGTCATGCTGATAACGCGCATGCCGTTCGTTACTGGGAAGTACCGGGCTCGCCGCGTTAGAGAAAGGAAATGCGGACAAGACAGATGACGATCATTGTTGTGGGACAAGATAAGCCCCAAAGGGTGTAAATTTTTCTAAGAGTGAAGAGTGCAGGAAAGCAGCGGGCGCGGCGTTTTCAAGAGAGGAAACGCAAGCAAGGCAGATGATTATTATTGTATGGCAAAAGTGTGTACCTGTGTCTAAGAGTGATATGCCGAGGTTGCTCTTTGCTGAAAAAAAAAACAAAATCACTGGTGCGTTGCATCAAAAATTAAAGACGTGAGAAAATATAGCGGTAAACACAGAAATCAAAGAAAAATAAGTATTGAAGTATTTTTAGCAAAAATTTCGCGTTGATGCCGTTCTTTCTCTTATTCTACTTCTTCCAATAATTAATTGCGAGTGCTTCGTCAACATTCATTGCCCAAGTTTTCGAGCGCAGCTCTGAGGCGCCCGTTCCTGCGTTGAGCGTTGGCGTGCCTCAACGTTGTATCTCGCAACTAAACGAACGAGTACAGCGAAAGACGAAAGCGAATGCGGAGCGGAACGATACATGAAAGAAGAGAACGCGATGAGGAAAGTGAAGGAGGCTACAGGCACGAGGCATTAAGTGGAGCAGGAAAGTATGGCGCAAGATAGAGGTGGAAAGAATGCCGCACAATACTACGGGATGGCGCCATAGTATTTGTACTCCGATTGTATAGGCGACGAGAGTTGTGTAGTTATTTCTGGAGCCACGTAATTACAATGGAACCTCCTCCGCTTCTACCACTCGGCCAACGTGATTGTTATGTCTTCTATCAATCGTCCGTTCTGATCCCTTACCTCGCCGGTCATAAGGTCACTGCGAGGGGTTCGCGCCCATGTAAACCACTCCAGCGTGTGAGCCGTAGCGCCACCAAATGGCTTCGCTACGGGCCTGCCTGCGGCCCTGACGGAACGTGGGGCTTATTGCAGGCCCAGCGAGGACGCGAACTCGTCGCGCACCCGGCTATTCCCACGTCGGGACCGGCATGTCTAGCCCACTGGCCCAGTCGCGGGCACGCCGGACAGCCAGGATTTGCTTGTCTAGAGCGGGGCTACGCGGAAGTGAGTCCCACTCCTCTTTGTTGAACTTGGGGTATGTCGACCCGCACTCCGAGAACATGTGTGCTAGAGTGGAGGTCTGCCCGCAGGACGGGCAGGCGTCGTCGCGAAATACGTCAGGGTAAACATCGTGTAGAACGGGCAGGCACGGATATGTGCTGGTCTGTAAGAGCCTGAGAGAGACGGCTCGCGCCCTATTCAACTTGGGGTGAGGGGTGGAAAGACCCTTCTAGACATGTAGAAGAACTTCATAACCTCGTTGTGTGTAGCGAGAGCGTCCCTGTGGCCGTAGGGGGGAGGGGAGTCCGCGCTCTTTAGAGAGGAAGCGCGGTCGTTGAGGTCGCACGCAGCCTCGTGAGCAGACTCTATGAGGTTCGAGAGAGCGCCCTCGACCGACCCTACGTGAACAGGAAACCTATGAATCGAATTATGCGGAAGAGCATATGTTCTCGAGATGCTAAGAAGACGAGCAGCTTGCTTGGCGATGCAACCCATCTGAAAAGCCCCAACTGCCGTTCTGGAATCGCCATAGGTCTCGGACCCACGACCGTATAGCCGGGCGAGGGCGATGGCGGCTTGCTCGGCGACTCCGGCGTTTGAAGAGCGAATCGAGGCGCTATTGGCAATCTTGCCGCTGGAGTCGACCACGACGACGGCAAAGGTCTTGCCATCGCTTTACTCTGCGGCATTGACGAAGCTTGCTCTGATGCCTTGTCGCTTGATCTGTTCGAGGATCGCTGCAGCTCCGGCCTTGCGTCTGCCCGCGTTGTGGACGGGGTGAACGTTTCGGGGCACAGGGGCCACTTCGAACATGTCTCGAATGCACCTAGGGATCGGGACCATCGGGAATCCCGCAGGGCTGTAACCCAGCTCTTCGAGGATGCGGTTACCTGCCGCTGTGGGGGTCAGGCGAGTGAGCTGCGCGCGTTATTTGGCTTCGGCAATCTCTTCGTCGGTGTTATGTACCCCAGTTTGAGGAGATCCTCGGTATGGATTCTGATGGGTAGCCCGAGAAGCCTCTTGACTACTTTGCGGACATCATGCGTCGACAAACTGATGGAGCACGAGGGCACAACTGGCTCAGAGCGGAGTGAGACAAGCCCACGTGCTCCATCAGTTCGCTGGCGCATGATGTCAGTGTCATGATGAGCATGGTGTCATGATGCCACTGTGGCACTGTGGGTAAATAAATAAATAAAAAAATAAATAAAAATCGGCCTGACATTGTCCGCATTTAGTTGTTTTCCTGGTTTGGGTATCAAGACTGTCGTGGACGTCTTCCACACTTTCCGGATGGCACCCGTCTTCCGGCATTCGTTCTTCTACTCGGCGAGCTGCTTCCCTGTGGCCTCGTCCAGGTTGCGCAGGATCGTGTTGGTCACCCGGTCCGGACCGGGGGCCGAGTTGGTCCGTAGCTTCAAGGCAGCGCCCCACACCTCAGCGAACGTACAGTCTGCGTCTATGTGCGCGTTCGGCCGGCCGTGGTAGGCCACCGGTGACTGTGGGTTGAGTTGCGGGCCGACGTACTTTTCCCACATCTTGGCCAGGAACGCCCCCGGGTCGCGTGACTGTGCCTGTGGATTAAATTGGTCGTGTTTCTTCTGTCTTCGGCCCTGGTGGTGTCCGGGTCCAGAAGGTGGCGTAAAAGGTGCCATGTCCGGGCTGTGCCGAGGCGTGCCCTCATGCGATCACATATCTGATGCCATTGCTTCCGGGTGACCTCAGTCGCGTGATCGGAGATGGCTGCGACGAGTCGGGGGATTCTTTCCTATAGGGCTTAGTGTATTTCCCCTGCTGTTGCCAGCGCCGGTGCATGCTCGATGTTGCCTGCCACATGTGGAGCAGCCTTCTGTCGACGTTGGAGGTTTCCGGAGCGTCCTCTTGGTCAAAATGTTCCGTATGCTCTTCCACGTCGCCCAGGAGTCGGCACCTCCAGGATCAGATATTGTTTATGGGTCCCTCGCTGACTCGCGTTCTTCTGGACTCCCGAAATTTGTTCCAGTTTGTAACCGAGAAGCGATGCTTGCGGCGACTCTTGCGGCGTGCACAAATTTCCGTGTAAAGGATGCAGCGGTCGCTTCTCAGAGTTTCGGCGGTGTTCGTTCAGGCGTATATAGTCTTTCGAGCGGACGCCGAACGTCAGGTTCAGGTTGGTGTCGACCTGACCTCGGCTGCCGATTCTGGTGCGGGCGGTGGTATGGTTGACTAGCGTGAGGCCGAACTCTTGCGCGGCTTCTGCCAGATGTCTACCCTTGCGGGTGTCGCCCGGATATCCCCACAGAGTATGACCGGCGTCAAGGTCCCCAACTATGAGCAGGGGGCAGTCGCGGCTGACTTTGAGGGCTGAGCGAAAAAGCGCATCGAGATTCGGGTCTTCATGCGGAGCGACGTATACGTTGAGGACGAATAGGCTGAGATCTGACGTGCGCGTCAGGATGATCTCCACGATGATGTGGCGGATGCGCGAGGGGAGAGGGAGGTAGGGAGAGAAGTTTCGATATCGTGGATCACCTCCACCTGTTCTCGGTGAACGAACGTAGTGACTTTCCTGGAGTTGTTACGGAGTCTACGTGAATCCAAGCGTTTGTGAAGAGGTTTATTACTTGGTATACGTGGGTTCATGCTCTGCAACGCTTTTCGCAGCATAGAGATGCCGTCCCTGCCCGGCGGATCAGCGACATGCGGAAGCCCCCACCACATTACCCACGTGATCCACGCGGTCGGGGATTACACTGTCGCCGGGAACGGCCCACTTTGCATCCAGCGTGTCCGGCTCAGGCGAGTTCACTATTGCACATTTCCACGAACTGGTCCACCTAACTTTGCAATCAGGGGACCGAGCAGACGCTCCGAACCCCTGGAAAGAAAGCATAGAAAACATCGCTTTATAAATAATCATGCGCTTTAACGCGCAGATTCCTTGCAGCATGAAACATTAGGTACAATTAGTTGTTCGATTGTGTTATTTCGTAGAGAACAGAGCCGGCAGCGGGCATCTCCTTGTAAGGATATTACAGGTGAGGCTACATGTAAGCTGATTCGTTATAAGAGTGCTGCTCTGCTAATGAGCTATGGGGCAGGACTGTATCAGCAGAATAACCAGCAGCAGCCACCAATCTTGAGGAGGTCCAGAATTGCTTCGAAAAGAGGAGGGGGGGGGGGTGTTGTCAAAGTGTATTGGTTTCGTGGGCGATTACGAAACTCTATTTGTAAGGCTCTACGCCTTACGTCCTTACGCATGGCGAGCCTGGGAGTGCTTAAGTGTATCTACATCGGGTGTTCCAGCGAACACTTTCATATTTTTTTTAAAGGCTGCCTGTGGCAGATAGCACTATTCTAGTTCATGAAGTGGTTTACTCGAAGAGGCGGACATTACTTGCACAAGGAATTGAAATGATTAATCGACCAATTAACACAAATAATTAATTTAGTTTAACTAATTACCTTATGGCACGTATTGTAATTTACAAATTCAAGCTGTGTATTTCGCAAGGCGGATCGACTTGGAACGAGTTCTCCAGATGGCCCCAGTTTAGAGATGTTAATTCTCGAACATTGCGGAGAAATGCATTGACGTTCCAGTTACTTTTGTACTAAAATGCATAAAATAACAATTTGTTAAGAAAGTAACTGGAACGCCAATGCATTTCTCCGCAATGTTCGAGAATTATAATCTCTAAACTGGTGCCATCCTAAGAATTCGTTACAACTAGATTCGCCTTGATAATTCCACGATTAGAATTCATAAATTGCAATGTGGGCCATAAGGTAGTTAGTTAAAAGTTAATTAGTGCACTTTGTTAATTAGTTAGTATATTATTTTTTGGGTGAAGCAGTGTCCGCCGCTTCGAGTCGACCACCTAAGGTACTAGAATCGCGCTATCTGCCACAAGCAACCTTTAGGAATTTTTGAATTTGTTCACTGAAACGCCGTGTGTATGCATCTCGAATTTCAGAATATTCCTTTCTGTGCGATACAAAATGACAAGGTTGTGCTGATCATAAACAATATAAAGTAACAAATTAGTTAATTAGGCTGCAGTTTTCTTTACCTAATATCAGAAACAATTATAATTATAATTTGCACAGGATCCTGCATATTTCATTTTTCCCCTCCTCACTTTCCTCACTTTCAGCATCCTCACTGCGGCCGTAGGATGCTGTGCTTTCAAATAGCACAGCATCCTACGGCCGCACGCCTCCCCGCCCTAAATAAACACTATGTAACAGCTGGCTATTCGCCAATTGCCCGTAAGTTGTGGGCGTATTTGAGGGAAAAAAACAGACATGACAGACAAGATAAAAAAAATGATCTCCAATCCTCGCGGTGAAGATCGTTTAGGACAGCGACGGCGTAAATGACTGCTAGAACAGTTAGCCAATGCGACTCAGGTGGAAATTACTCAGGTGGCAATACTCACATGCACTTTACCTAATTATTAGCCTATGACATTTCGACAGCTTCGTGCGCACCTACAAACAGTGGACCAGAGAGGAGAGAAATTCGCCGCGTCTCGTATGTACGCTTCTATTCAGGAGTCCTCACTATAGATGTGGCCTTCCCATAGCACTGTCAAAACACGAGTCACTCGCCAGGCGGGTTCTTTTTTTACGTACGAAAATATAGTTGCGTCACTCCCTGCGTCGTATGCTATACAGTCAAGCTGCCATCGCCGCGGCAGATTGCGCCACGGTAATCTTTGCCGGGAAAACTATGTGGGGAACACTACGCGCTTCGCATTGCCCGTAGGCGGAGGAACGCCTTATCATCACTCGTGGGGTTCGGATGGTTGTGTCAAGGTTGTTCTTTATAGAGAAGTATGCGGTTCTGTATGTTGTATGCGTGATTCCAAAGCTTCCCTTTGCTGCGTGCTTGTGGCCTCTGCCTTACGGGGGTATGAGCCAATGCATTTGGAGGTATGAGCCATTGATGACGATGGCTTTATGTCAGCGTTACGCCACGCACAAATACCAGCACCCTGGCTATAGACAGCTTGGCTGTAAAAATAGGATGGTGGTCGTTCTTCTTCTTCTTCTTCTTCTTCTTCTTCTTATTATTATTATTATTATTATTATTATTATTATTATTATTATTTTCATCCAATAATCTCCCCCCTGAACCATGTTGTAGGCACTTTTATGGGGGGCAAATCGCGCAATTGTATATATTTTAGTTGTCTAAATGGTCCAGTTAATCAACTAAGCAAGTCATATATTTAGTGACAAACACTTTAAATGAGGAAATTGTAGAGCACCCTGGGAAACGTCCGATTCAGTGAGATTTAAATTCGTACTTATTATGCAACATTTTTTCCTCGTCACAAAGACCGCCCGCGAATATATCCTTTCTCAAATTTTTAAGTGGAATCTAAATTCATCAGCTTTATCCACTCGTGTCTTCGCGAGCCACGAGAGGGCACGGGTCACGAGCCAAAAAGAAGTCGAAGAAGAAGAAGCAGCAGAAGGAGAAGCTCGTCGTTCGACCCGGACGGATCCTCGGACGGCTACAACTTTGGGCGCCCTGGGCTCTGCCGACGACGACCCCAGCGAAAGTCGGACGTCGCCGTCGGCTTCGCTTCGGCAGACGACCAACCGCACGCGCCTGCGAAGCATTGCGCGCCTCCTGTCACAGCCAGCAGCAGAATCGCCGGCGGCGGTGCCTCACGTGGCCTCCGATCCTGGCGTGGGAAGTGCGTCGTCGAGCAGCGAGGTCCAGCACAGTTACCAGCTGCGGTCGTGCATTCCGCGGCCTCCAAACGCCTCGATGCTGGTCGCGCGTGAAAAGAGGCGATCGGTGGCCGCTGAGAACGCGAACGAGAACAACCAGCGCGTGAGTAGCCGCCCGGGCAAGCTGTGGCGGTCTCTCTGCGTCGCCGACAAGGAGCCTCGCCAGCGCAAGGCGGCCGCAGCGGCCTCCGTCCGCAGAAGGAAGCATCCGGGATACGTGTGCAATTCGCGTGAGGCCCAGCGGTGCAAGAGGCAGGCGCGCAGGACCGAGGCGATTGTCAGCAAACTCAAGAATGGCACCTTCGGGGACGAGCAGCAGCTGCCGAGCATTTCCACTGCCGTGGCCCAGGGTCGAGGCACGCCGGAGTTCCAGCAGCAGCAACATCGCCGCCGCCGCCGCAAAGCAACGAACAATGTGCAACCAGCGCGGCCCGGGGCGGCGCTTCGGGTGCTGGTCAGGGAATGCCGCTTGGTCGTCGGCCACTGTCGCGGCATCGGCTCGCTCGGCTGCGCGTCCCTACAACGTGCACCGGTTCCCAGGTCCTCTGCCACCACCAAAGCGTGCGCGAACAGAGAACGCGCCATGCCCACCACTCACTCAACGGCAGCTCGCTCATTTCAAACAGTCTGAAACACCGAATACCCTAACAGTGCTTGATAATCAGCTAAACCCTACGGTCCTGGACGACGACGACGACTCGTCTGCGGGCACGTGGTCGTTCGAGCAGAGCGGATTCAGGGACACCCAAGGCTATGCAAACGGCACCCCAGGCCAAGGTCAGCCGTCTTCGTCGGCTGCTGGCTGCACCGCAGTATAGCACCGCAAGCACGCGCCTGCCAGGCGTTCGGCGGCAGCTGCTAAGGGCCGGGAATCAGCTGCAGAAGATTGTGCCGACCTCATCCACACGGTCGCGATTAGTGCGTGGATGCCGGATTGCACCAAAAGTTTATAAGTTATTTTTATTATGTCAAAGAAAAAGATGTGATCGAATAGAACGACAGAAAGCTGAGCTAGTTGGTAAGTATTCATTATGCAAAATAGAAGTGAGGCGTGCAGACAGGACACAAGAGTCAAGACACAATCTTGATAGGCTTGTCTGTAATGTCAAGAAAGCTAAATCCCTCACTTTAGGACTGTTTTTCTCGGCCAAGACCCATAAACAAGAAATTCCTTTTCGTGCTATAGTGTCAGAGAAAGGGACATGGCAGGTCTGTGTCGCTAGTTACCTTCAGAACTGCCTAGCTTCTCTAGTTTTTTCAGACCCCTTTTGCCTGCGTAATTCTCAGGCACTAGTTCAGTATTTGAGAGAGGAAAATCCTGGTATTGTACTGCTTTCAGTATGGATATCGAAGACCTGTATTATTCCTTGCCGCATGACGGGTTGCTAAATTCCTTAAATGAGTGCATTAAATAACAAGTGCAAGAGTGGGCTTTTATTGACAGATGCGGTGTTTCCACGGGAGCTTTTCTAGAAATTCTTTCAATGTACTTGAAGTCGACGCTGATTGGGTGGAGAGATGGCGTTTTTCTGCAGAAATCAGCCATTTGTATTGGCTCAAATGTTGCCCCTATTCTTAGCAACATTTACCTGAGTGAGGTTGAGAACTGCTTAGAGAAAGCCTTAGGTGATAGTGTTATCAAGATATTTCGTTACGTTGATGATTACCTGATTTTCTGTAATAGGGAAGAATTCGATTCCGCTGCTACCTCAGTAAGTGAGCAATTTAAACTTTATGGGGGAGGATGAAAGTTTACCAAGGAATTTCCTCAGCGACGCGTAATTCAGTTTCTTGACATTTCCTTGATCTTCGAACAAAATCATGTTTGTTGGCAGTACTCCCCAAGATCTTCGAAACCGTTGCTAAACTTTCAATCCAAGCATTCTAAATTAGTAAAAAACGGAATTGCCATGTCGTGCCTTAAGTCTTCCCTCACCAGATCGTGCATGCACAGAATGAGCGCCAGTTTTAATGCGCAGGTCCGGCGTCTATTAGAAGCAGGGTATCCTAGTGTAGTGGTGGCCACTGTGGATGAGCGCCTAAAGAAGTCGGTTTCGAGAGGGACGGACGTGATTACAGAAAGCAGTAATAGCAAAAAGAGTAGTGGCTATTCCGTATATTCATTCAGTGTCGCACAGGCTTAAAAAAGTTGCTAGTAGATATGATGTTAATGTTGCTTTCACTGCTCCCAATAAGCTAGGTAAGATATGCGCTGCCGTACAGAATAAAAAGGAGCGGGTAAAAGGCAAAAAACGAACAGATATTTGTCCAGTGAAGCACAATAAGAACAACTGTTTTACTTACTGTCATATGGGTGTGGTTTATAAAATTCCCCTTAGCTGTGGCCAGTTCTACGTAGGGCAAACGGGACGGTGTATCAATCAGAGGCTAATGGAACATAAAAGGTCGTTAACCGGTGGATCGCCTTCTAATCTTTCGCTTCATTGCCGAGATTGTAACTGCACGCCAGAGTTAGATGAATGCGCGATATTGTACAGGCATAAGAATGAAGATACGCGTCTTATGGTAGAGGCATGGCATATCTATAATGGTGGAAGTGCGTGCGTGAGTCAGCCTTCGATTACTTTACATAAGGAAGAGATTAAGTACCTTAACAGTTATTTCTCACGTAGGCCGGCACGTTTACCCGATTGACACGTGGTGTTACCATTCCTGAGCATGCGCATATGAGTTTTGTGGCTTCTTTCTTTTTTCGCCTCAGTGCCCCCTTCAGTTGATAGTCGGCGTTCGTGTTGTCCACTTCTCTACTCTTGTGTCCTGTCTGCACGCCTCACTTCTATTTTGCATAATGTGATCGAATAGCTGTGCCTTCTTCCTCCTTAAATGAAGAACCACTTACGCCCTCTGCAGTGTCACGTATGACTGCATCAATTACGCTGAGGTGTCTCTAGCAGACGTTGTCGGCCGGTCGAGACAACACGCTAGAGTAACTGCTGAGAAGAGTGAATACATTTCGCTTTCTTAGGAAATGGCGTGGAATGCTGGGAACTAATATATTTGATAACCGCTTGTGAGAGGAGAGCTGTTGAAACAAAGGAGTCTAGGATTCAGCGGAGGTGGTCATTGCAGCAATTATTAGCCAATAATGATCCGCTTGTAAAGTCATTCGAATTGACTAAGCTCGCCCATCTCCAGCATGTATTCGTGGAGAACGTTGTCGAACGCTTTCTCGAGGTCGAGTCCGAGCAGGGCCCTGGTGTCTCTGGTACTGCCGTCGAAGATTTGATGTTTGATCATCTTCATGGCGTCCTGCGACGAGAGGCCGGCACGAAAGCCAATCATGTTGTGAGTATAGATGTTGTTCTCTTCGAGATATCTGTTTAGTCTGTTGAGTACGAGTGCTCCGCCACCTGCAACTAGTAGTGTTTTTTTTTCGTCCGCTTTCATTTACATTAATAATTTCTCTTGTGCAATTAAGAACTGCAGATAAGTTTTACTATGTAGTCCTTGGTGTCATTGTTGGCCCCTTATGATATGATATCATCCAGACATAGCCGTGCGTTCCGTAGTTTTGCCACGAATTCGGACTCTCTCTCTCTCTCTCTCTCTCTGAATGATGAAGTTTCTCTAGATGATGATGATATCGGCATATCAACAAATAAAGAGAGGGTACTGATGTAAATGATCGCCTCAAACCGAAAAATGAGACTTTATAACGCTTTAATGCTGTAGAAATCGAAGGATTGGAGATACTTATGAACAAATGACGAATAAATCAAGGCTCGGAAAACAACCGATATCCGTGTCTGTCGCATCACCATTGAGGACTATACCTTCACCTCGGATAGAACGTATCGTTCCCAATTTCGTCGTTATCTGACAACAGTAACCAGGTAAATAATTCCCTTTCTAATAATCAATTTAGGGGTGTGCGAATATTCGTAATTTCAAATACGAATTGAACAGTGCCTGCTATTTCATGCGCATATTCGATTCGAACATCATAAATCATAACACCTGTTCGAGTCTCGAGCGAGACAGAAAATTGGATGTGATTACTGTTCCGAGTGATTCGGCTGCAGGATGGCTGCAGTTGTTACTCGAGGCCAGCATTAGCAAGATCAGCATTTACGTCGCTCGAATTATGCTGCCTTGTGCACTCTCTCGGTGGCACACAGTTGGATAACTTATTTCGGTGCGTTTGGACAAAGCTACGACATTTGTATGTAATCACGGTGCAAGTGCATATCGTATTAATTGTACTGAAGGAGTGAACGAACTTCACATATCAAGGCTGTGGTGCTTGCAGCATACGGCTGACAACTCAATAATTATTTCATTTATGTGTACCTTACATATTTACGTTCAGCCACAGCGCCCGTGTATTCGCAACTATAGTCAGCCTTCGACTCTGCCTCAGCGATAGTTCCGGCTTCACATGTTCTAATTACCCGCAAAAAGAAAGTTAAAAAAGTACTTATCGAGAAAACCGTCAGGCAAGGAGACACAATCTCTCCAATTATATTCACTGCATGCTTAAAGTATTCAAGCTATTAGGCTGGGAAGAATTAAGGGCGATGGTCAACGACAAATATCTCAAGAACCTTCAGCTTGCCGATGACATTGTCCTGTTCAGCAACGCTTGGGACATATTCCAACAATTATCACATCCTTTGCTTTCCGCGTCAAAAGGGAAGATAGTGCTACGTGTGACGACTGCGGCGGCGAGGAAACCATTAAACACGTTGTTTGCCGTTATCCCCGATACGACGCACACAGGCAATGACTCGCGACCGCGATGGCCCGTCTTGACGACCGGCCGCTTTCAGAGCAGACAGTCTTGGAATGCCGGCCTATACGTTCGTCACACCGCAAATCGGTCAAGGCGCTCTTGAAATTTTTGCATTCGAGTGGCCTATTAGAGAGACTATAGTTCTCACGAACGTTCCGCACCTCCTTATCTTTCTATTTCGTGCCTTTGCTCTATGTCTCCGCCACCACCCCCCCCTCCCCTATTCTTCCCGTCTTTCATTTCCCCTTACCCTTATACCCCAGTGCAGGGTGGCAAACCAGAATCTCTTCCGGTTAACCTCCCTGACTTTCCCACCCCGTCTCTCTCTCTCTCTCACTGATTCAGGCTGTACTTGCGCACTATTTGCCTCCTGAACCGAGAGCAGGGGTCCTTGCGCGACACTCATGGTCATTATTCCTCGCGGATGTAGCACAAAACCTTCAGGAACTACTAAATCCTACGCTGCATTTGCCAGAGAAATGATATTGTGAGCAAAATAATGCTTCAACTGGATTTATGAACCAGCTAAACAGCACGCTCGTGCAGCTATCTTTAGCCGAGTTATTTAAGGAGTATCTAGACATACATGCACACAACTGTTGCAATGTTCTCCGTCAACAGTGGTAACTCTCGACAGTTTGTATTCTCTCGAATCATTAAACATTCCAATCCTAATGAACCTTCGCGGACGCCGTAGGGACGCGTTGCCGGCGCTCGTCTGTCTTGAACGCGGTCTGGAACTTGGTTAAAGTGCGAGCCTGCGCGGGCCTCACCTCCAAAGCGATGTGCGATGTTTGCAGAGTGCGCGTAGTGCCGGTAGCTTGGTATGCCCTGTGCTTTCGACGTTCCGTACGCCTTGAAGCGACAGATGCACGGAACTCCAGCGTTTCCACAGACACTTTCCGCTGTCATCGCGCGATGTGTGTTCATGTTTACATGTACGCGCGTGACGCCGTGCTGGTTAATTTAGTTAAAACCCGTTGACGGGCTCGTTGGTTTCAATCTATGATAGAATGTGTAAGAGTGACTGAACAAGGACGTAGAAAGAAGCAGGCACACAAGGACGGCGCTGTCTCCGTGTGTCTCTTTCTTTCTACGTCCTCGTTGAGTCACGCTTACACATTCTATCATTGTTAATTTAGTTAGCAAGCGAATGTTTACAAGTTTATACGGCCGATAAACCTACTATCCTTACTTCGTACAGCTATCTACTAATTTGCTATCGCAATCTGTGCTTCGCCTTTCGGGCGGAACTGCGAATTTTTTTCTATTGCACTTCACTTTGCACCGTTAACTGCGCTCTCAAAGTCCCTCAACTGTATCGCGAAAGTGCGCTCTGTTTCGATTCGAAACGTAACACAACGATGATGGTTCACAAATGTATAGTGACCCCAAACAATGTCTCGTGGCATTCATGGAGCCACCAGGTACGTATTGCGCACGATAAAGCTAGTTCGTTGAAATGGCGTTATTTTGACGGCGTTAGAACTACTAGACATCGTGGTAAAATAAATGCTTGACAATGGGACCAATATTAGCTAAAAGATGGATAATATACGTAACAAAAAACGAAAGAATCGCAAGTTGCGTAAGATGGTTGCGGAAAACACTGGTCTTCAGAAGCGGATCGGAAACGAGGTTATACTGCGACGCTCGATAAAAAATGCTACAGAAATTCTGAGAATTTTCCACTAATGCGTAAGCATTCTTCGGCTCCGGAAAAAGCGACGGGTAGATATGCGTTAGCTAGCATCACAAGCAAAACCGAAGGAACAGCGAATCCAAAGAATGCTCAGGCATTAGTCGACAATTATCATAATTTCTGTTACATTTCTTTGTTTCCACCCTTTGTATCGAATTTGCTCTCTCTGTGTCTCTCATTTTCTTTTTGGTGACGCCTGGTTGTCTATTTAGACCTTCAATTACCCTGAGCATTGGTGCCAGCTTTCTCGATCTCTTCCTCCGTTCTGTGTCCGCGCTTTTGAGTAACAAATACTTGTGCACGTTAGCCGCCCGTTTATTTTCTCTCACGTCCCTGGGTCTCCCTCGAAAACTCATTTTTGAGTTTCGCTTTTTTCGCTCGAAAAGAGGCCCAACCCTTGTCGCCCTGTACTGCCTCATTTGTGTTTTTACCGTGGGCCCCCAAAGCCATACGGCCTAGCGATTTTTGGTTAACTTCCAAGCCGGACGAGATGTCAGATTTGAAGCGCAGAATTACATTTGCGAACTTTGGCGCTGGCCACATGACTCCTTTCCAGATTCCTCGCACCCTCTCATATTTACTGCAGCCCAGAAGTGCTCTATATGCTTCATTATTGCAGCATTCCGCCTCGCCTCCTTGGATTATCTTGTTGTTTGCTTGAGATATGTCCTTCCTTCGTTTACCTATGCACCCAGATATTTACTTTGGTTGACCGTGGCTACGACTTCTCTCTCTCTCTCTCTCTCTCTCTCTCTCTCTCTCTCTCTCACCCTTCTAGCTGCGCCAGCGCCACGGCCGGTGCTTCCGCTGCTGGCACTGTATGGAACGCTAGCTGCTACAGCGTTACGCGGCAGTTTCATGACGGGAAGTATTGAAGGGGAGTGATTGCGCCCATGTGTTACAAATTACAATGCCGTTATTGGAACTTTGGTTGAACAGCGTGTAAGCGTATACTCAGAGATGTAATAATAATCGCGAATTTATTTATTTATTTATTTATTTATTTATTTATTTATTTATTTATTTATTTATCCAATCAATCAATCAATCAATGAAGCAATCAATCTTTCATTTATTCATTTATTTATTTACCGTGCCCGGGAAAACCTTATAGGGCTGAGCGCTGGCGCACGCCATACAGTACTGCTACTACTAGTACTACTAACGATGGTTGTTATTATTATTCTTATTATAGCGTACAAGCCAACGGAAGGGCTTCGGCAGACCTAGCAAAGATATCTGTACCAAATTGCTTATTTGTAATAAAAGTTATTATTATTATTATTATTATTATTATTATTATTATTATTATTATTATTATTATTATTATTATTATTATTATTAGCCCACACCAAGACCGTTGAGGTTGTCCCTGTGCACGCTAATAAACACATTTGATTGATAGCATGATTAATTATTACGACGAAATCACGTCGGCCTCCTTTTGGGAGGAAATCACACGATGCCTTGAATTTTGTTTAGTTTCCTCATTAGTCCATATTAATTATTCAACTGAGCAAGTCATATATCTAAGGACAAACACAATGACCAAATTGTAGAGTGCTCTAGGTCCCATTCCCTGCAGAGTAGAATGTAGGCGAAAATACGCTTTAAACACTCTGCATATTCAATAAAGATCTATCTATCTATCTATCTATCTATCTATCTATCTATCTATCTATCTATCTATCTATCTATCTATCTATCTATCTATCTATCTATCTATCTATCTATCTATCTATCTATCTATCTATCTATCTATCTATCTATCTATCTATCTCTGTCCCTCTAGAAAGCGTCGGATTCAGCAATATTTACGTTCGTACCTATTACGCAATATTTTTGCCGTCATCATAATGAAAGGTCGCGAATTTATCTTTTCTCAAATTTTTAAGTGGAATTGAACTTCTAAATTCATTAGCTTTATCCACTCGCGTCTTCTCGAGCCACGAGAGGGCGAGGGTCACGAGCTAAAAAGAACATCGAAGCACTAGTAGAAGAAGAAGAAGCTCGTCGTTCGGCCCGGACGGATTCTTGGACGGCTACAACTTTGGACGCCCTGGGCTCTGCCGAAGACGACCCCGGTCAAATTCAGCCGTCGCCGTCGGCTTCGCTTCGGCAGACGACCAACCGCACGCGCCTGCGAAGCATTGCGCGCCTCCCGTCACGGCCGGCAGCAGAAGCGGCGACGGCGGTGCCTGACGTGGCCTCCGATCCCGGCGTGGGGGTTGCATCGTCGAGCAGCGAGGTCCAACACAGTTACCAGCTGCGGTCGCGCATTCCGCGGCCTCCAAACGCCTCGATGCTGGTCGCACGTGAGAAGAGGCGATCGGTGGCCGCTGAGAACGCGAACGAAAACAACCAGCGCGTGAGCAGCCGCCTGGGCAAGCTGTGGCGTTCTCTCAGCGTCGCCGACAAGGAGCCTCGCCAGCGCAAGGCGGCCGCAGCTGCCGCCGTCCACAGAAGGAAGCCTCCGGGATACGTGTCCAATCCGCGTGAGGCCAAGTGGTGCCAGAGGCAGGCGCGCAGGACCAAGGCGATTGCCAGCAAGCTCAAGAATGGCACTTCCGGGGACGAGCAGCAGGGGCCGAGCATTTCCGTTGCCGTGGCCCAGGGTCGAGGCACACCGGAGTTCCAGCACCAACAACATCCGCCGCCGCCGTCACCGCCACCGCAAAGGAAAGAACAACGTGCAACCAGCGCTGCCCGTGGCAGCGATTCGGGCGCTGCTCAGGGAATGCCGCTCCCCAGGCCGTCGGCCACTGTCACAGCCACGGCGTCGGCTCGCTCGGCTGCGCTGCCCTACAACGTCCACCGGTTCCCCATTCCTCTGCCACCATGAGTGCACGGCACCAACAGAGAAAACGCCGTGCCCACCGCTCAGTTAACGGCAGCTCGCGCATTCAAAGAGCATGAAAAGCCGAATGCCCTAACAACGCTTGATAATCAGCTATACCCTACAGCCCTGGATAACGAAGGCGACTCGTCTGCGGGCACGTCGCCGTTTGACCAGGGTAGAATCCGGGAGACCCAAGGCTCTGCAGATGGCGCCCCAGGCCAAGGTCAGCCATCGTCGTCGGCTTCTGGCTGCACCGCAGTATAGCACCGCAAGCACGCGCCTGCCAGGGGTTCAGGGTCAGCTGCTAAAAACCGGCAATAAGCTGCAGAACATTGTGCCGTCCTCATCCGCATTATCGCGATTAGTGGGAGGATGCCGGATTACGCCAAATGTTCATAAGTTATATTCATCATGTCAAAGAAAAAAAATGTGATGCAATTGCTGTGCCTTCTTCCTCCTTTAATGAAGAAGCAGTTACGTCCTCTACGGTGTCACGTATGACTGGCATCAATTAGGCTGAGATGCCTCTAGCAGACGTTGTCGGCTGGTGGAGACAACACGGCAGAATAACTGCGGAGAAGAGCGAATATATTTCGCATTCTTTAATTGGAAATGAAGTGGGCTGCTGGGAGCTCGCAAACTCTGTTCTGGTGCAGGATCAAACTAGTTTATTTAATCCCCGCTTGTGATATTCTGAGAGCTGTTGAAACAAAACCGTCTTGGGCTCAGCGGAGGTGGTCATTGTGACATTTATTAGCTAATACTGGTAAACATGAAAAGTCATCCTAATTTACAAAGCTTGGTCATCCCTTGAATCGTCTCAGGTGCAGACATAGGCGTTCGTATCTTCATTGTCGCGTCGCAGAGCCACCAGCACCGTCTTGTAATAGGCAGATGAGACGTGGGCACTTTACATGATAAAGGGTAACATGAAAAACTGTGTATAGCTTGTTGCTAGCATTAGAACTTCACACTTGAACTCAACAAATGTTTCAGTAGAATACTAGATTTCATTTTGAACTTGTAATTATATGCATTTGCTGCCATGGATGGGGTCAGGCGCCTAGCGACAGATTTATAATGATACTTCGCTTGTTTCATCATAAAGATGAGAGAGGCATAGAAGAAAATAACAAAGAACAGCGTTACTAGCTCCCGCCTAAGGTCCCAGTGGAGTAATCTAGTGCAGTAACTGAGTGAGCGTACCCAGTCGCCCCTATGGCAGATACGTTTTAATCGCAAATCGCCGGCATCGGCCCACGAGAACGGTGGGAGTGGCTCGCTCTAAAAAAAAAAAAAAAGAAAAGAAACGGTTGGACTCGGAGAAGCATGCACTGAATTGAATTCAAGAAGTGCCCATCTCATGATGAATGTCGAGGTTGATCCAATTAGCATAAGAGCATCGTAGCGGCCCAGAGATTTGCCAACTCTGAAATGTGTCATGTGCGCCCTGTGTTTGTATATATATGTAAATCAGGTTACGTTCCACCAAGCACGGGATAAATTTTAAATTTGTTTTTGTCATTGAATAGCGGAGCATATGAGTGTCACGTATCCAGGGAGCCAAGTTGACTTCAAAGAGGTTCATTGACTTCTTATGACTTCGTTCTTTTTAGCTTTCTTTCTTTCTTTCTTTATTCATTTATTCAAGACATTCCTTACAGAAATGCCTTGGGGGACGCGGCAAAAGTCTTCCCAAATTTTCAAATCTTCCCAATAGTGTCACTTTTTAGAGTCGTACAATCATTTTCTTCACTTATCCTATTTTTGGCCGATCCCCCATGCTGGGTATGAGCCAGTATATGAGACAAAAACAAACAAAAAAAACAAACAAACAGCACAATTTTTTGTGCAAGTCGTGTCCGCTGCTTCGAATCGACCACCTTATGAATTAGAATGGCGTTATCTGCCACAAGCAACCTTTAAAAATTTATAATTATAAAAATTGAAAATTATAATTTGCATAGGATTCCGCATATTTCATTTTTCCCCTCCTGACTTTGAAATAGCACAGCATTCTACGGCCGCACGCCTCCCCGCCCTAAATAAACACTATGTAACAGCTGGCTATTCGCCAATTGCCCGTAAAGTGTGACCGCATTTGAGGGAAAAAGACAGACAAGATGAAAAAAATGGCCTCCAATCCTCGCTCTGAAAGTGGCTCGACTGCGACGGCGTAAACTACTAGAACAATTAGCCATTGCGACGAAGGTGGAAATTAATCAGGTGGCCACATTCACATGCACTTTACCTAATTATTAGCCTAATACTTTTCGACGGCCTGCGACATGGCTTGCGCCGTTAATTCGTGTGCACCTACAAACAGTGGACTAGAGAGGAGAGAAATTCGCCGCGCCTCGTATGCACGCTTCTCTTCAGGAGTCCTCACTATAGATGTGGCCTTCCCATAGCACTGTCAAAACAGGAATCACTCGCCAGGCGGGTCCTTCTTTTACGTACCAAAAATGTAGTTGCGTCACTCCCTGCGTCGTATGCTACAGTCAAGCTGCCGTCGCCGCGACAGATTGCGCAACGATAATCTTTGCCGGGAAAACTATGTGGGGAACACTACGTGCTTCGCATTGCACGTAGGCGGAGGAACTCCTTATCATCACTTATAGGGTTCGGATGTTCGTCTTAAGCTTGTTCTTTATTGAAAAGTATGCTGCATGCTCTCCATGTTGTATGCGTGATTCCAAAGCTTCCTTTTGCTGAGTGCTTGTGGCCTCTGCCTTACGGGGTTATGAGCCATTGATGACGATATTTTTCTGTCAACGTTACGCCACGCAGAAATACCAGCATCCTGGCTATAGACAGCTTGGCTGTAAAAATAAGATGGTGGTCCTTCTTCTTCTTCTTCTTCTTCTACTTCTTCGTATTATTATTATTATTATTATTATTATTATTATTATTATTATTATTATTATTATTATTATTATTATTATTATTATTATTAATCTTCATCCAATAATCTCCTCACGAAACCATGTTGTCGTACCTCTTATGGGGTGCGAATCGCGCAATTTCATGTATATTTTTTAGTTGTCTAATTAGTGCAGATTAACGAATTAGCTCAGCAAGTTATATATTTAGTGACAAACACTTCAACTGAGGAAATTGTAAAGCACTCTAGGAAACGTCCGATTCAGGCACATTTAAATACGTACCTATCATGCAATATTTTTTCCGCGTCACAAAGAAAGGCCGCGAATTTATCTTTTCTCAAATTTTTAAGTGAAATTTAAATTCATCAGCTTTATCCGCTCGTGTTTTCGCGAGCCACGAGAGGGCGCGGGTCACGAGCTCAAAAGTAGAAGAAGAGGAAGCAGAAGAAGGAGAAGCTCGTCGTTCGGCCCGGACGGATCCTCGGACGGCTACACCTTTGGACACCGTGGGCTCTGCCGACGACGACACCCGTGAAAGTCAGCCGTCCCCGGTAAAACAGCACGCGCCTGCGAAGCATCGCGCGGCTCCTGTCGCAGCCGGCAGCAGAAGCGGCGACGGCGGCGCCTACCGTGGCCTCCGATCCCGGCGTGGTGGTGCATCATCGAGCAGCGAGGTCCAACACAGTTACCAGCTGCGGTCGCGCATTCCGCGGCCTCCAAACGCCTCGATGCTGGTCGCGCGTGAGAAGAGGCGATCGGTGGCCGCTGAGAACGCGAACGAAAACAACCAGCGTGTGAGCAGCCGCCCGGCCAAGCTGTGGCGTTCTCTCAACCTCGCCTACAAGGAGCCTCTCCAGCGCAAGGCCGTCAACAGAAAGAGGCATCCGGGATACGTGTACAGTTCGCGTGAGACCCAGCGGTGCAAGAGGCAGGCGCGCAGAACCAATGCGATTGCCAGCAAGCTCAAGAATTGCACTTCCGGGGACGAGCAGCAGCAGCCGAGCATTTCCACGGCTGTGGCCCACGGTCGAGGCTCCCTGGAGTTCCAGCACCAACAACATCCGCCGCCGCAACGGAAAGAACAACGTGCAACCACCGCTGCCAGTGGCAGCGATTCGGGCGATGCTCTGGGAATGCCGCTCCCTAGGCCGTCAGCCACTGTCACGGCCACGGCGTCGTCTCGCTCGGATGCACGGCCCTACAACGTCCACCGGTTCCCCGGTCCTCTGCCACCATCAGTGCGAGGGGCCAACAGAGAAAACGCCGTGCCGACCGCTGAGTTAACGGCAGCTCGGAAACTTAAACAGCCTAAAACGCCATATGCCCGAACAATGCTGGATAATCAGCTATCCCCCACGCTCCTGGACGAAGAGGACGACGACTCGTCTACGGGCACGTCGACGTTCGACCAGGCCGGATTCTTGGAGGCGCTAGGCTCTGCAGATGGCGCCCCAGGGGAAGGTCATCTACGTCAGCCAGCGTCGTCGGCCGCTGGCTGCACTGCAGTATAGGACCGCCAGCACGCGCCTGCTAAGCGTTCGGTGCCGTCTGCTAAGATCCGGGAATCAGCTGCAGGAGAGTGTGCCGTCTTCATCCGCACGGTCGCGATTAGTGCAAGAAGGCCTGACTGTACCAATAGTCCATAAGTTCTATTCATCATGTCAAAGAAAAAGATGTGATCCAATAGCTGTGACTTCTTCCTCCTTTATTGAAGAAACAGTTACGCCCTCTGCAGTGTCACGTATGACTGGCATGAATTACGCTGAGATGTCTCTAGCAGACGTTGTCGGCCAGTCGAGACAACACGCCAGATTAACTGCCGAGAAGAGTGAATACATTTCGCTTTCTTAGGCAATGATGTGGAATGCTAGGAACTAATTTATTTGATCACTGTTTGTGAGCTGGGAGCTGTTGAAACAAAGCCGTCTGGGGTTCAGTGGAGGCGGTCATTGCAGCATTTATTAGCCAATAATGATCCGCATGTAAAGTCATTCGAATTGACAAAGCTCGCCCATCTCCTGAATCATCTCACGTGGAGGCATAGACGTTCGTACCTTCATTGTCTCGTCGCAGAGGCTCCAACGCAGTCTTCTGATAGGCAGATGAGATGGGTCATTCGCCTTATGGGGTAAATGGTAACATTAAAAAGTTGGTTTGCAACATGTTGCTAGTGTTGCACCTTCAGTCTTAAACTGAATATTTTTTTTTTCATTTGAATGGTAGATTTGATTTTCAACTTGCAATTACTTGCATATCCTTTGATGAATGGGGTCTCGCGTTTAGCTGCATCTTTAGAATAATATTTCGCTTGTTTCATCGTAAAGCTGAGAGAGGCAGCATAACATATTTGCACATACTTATATATATATATATATATATATATATATATATATATATATATATATATATATTTATATATAACTTCACTGACATGTTTCTCACCCACACTTTGCTTCGGACCGAATTATAGTAATTTAACAGTGTTGGTATTATGTATTTAAGGCATTGTTTCCCTTAGTTTGAACGTGGCGTTGGTGCTAACTAATCCTCAAAGTGTCTTGTAACATAATTTGAAGCTTTTCTCTGAAGTTGGGCTAGAATACGCAGGTTGTTGATATTTCGATGGATTTCCAGTTTATATACATGACTCAGACGATATCTGTAGAGATTGTGAGCTGGGATCACACCAGAATCATTAAAGAAGGTTATTGTCGATGCTGTGTAGGAAGCGTTATACGCGTGGCGGAGATACCTAATTTGTAACAGGTGAATATGTTCTAGATTGGTGGATGTTGTGTTACCCCATACTAATTGGCAATAGTTTAAATGTGATTGGAAAAGTGAATTGTACAGCAAGAGTTTAATACGTGTGGAAAGAATGTATCTCATACGGCCTACTACGCCAGTTATTCTACTTATTTTGCTTAGAACGTATTTGACGTGATTGTCCCATGACATGTTCGCTGAAAAGATGACACACACACATTTGAAAATCTCGACTATTTCAATACTCCTTGAGTTTGAATCTAGTGCCGTAATCGAGTGAACGTACCCAGTCACGCCTGCGGCACAAAATTTTGGACTCGACATCACCGGGATCGGGTTACGAAAACGACGAGGTAGGCTCGCCAGCAAGAAGAAAAGTGGCTGTACTTGGAGACGAATGCACGGAATTAAAATCCGGCAGAGCCCATCTCACGAAGAATGTCGAGGTTGATACAATTAGTATAAAACCACTGTAGCGACACAGAGTATTGCGAGCTCTGAAATGCGTCATGCGTGACGTGTGTATGCAACAGGGTGCCTCTCTTGCGCATGCCTCTGGACACGCTGCCCCATCTAGCGCAGCCGTTTCCAAGACCGCGTGTGGCGTGTGTTTCAATACATATGAAGCAGGTTACCTTCCGCCCAGCTCCGCATAAATTTTGAATTTGTTTTTTTTTTAATTCCCGCACATATGAGTGGAACATATCCAGTGAGCTAAGTTGGCGTGAAAGAGGTTCAACAGGTTCATTTTTATCTGACTTCGTTCTTTTTAGCAATTCAAAATTTCTCAAAAGTGCTTCTATATAAACTCGTACGATGACTTCCTTGCCTCACCCCATTCTTGGCCAACGCCACATGGTGGGTATGAGCCACTCTTGGATGGAAACGAAGAAACAAACAAGTAAAGAAACAAAAAAACAGGCAGACAAACAAACCAACAGACAGACAGACAGACAGACAGACAGACAGACAGACAGACAGACAGACAGACAGACAGACAGACAGACAGACAGACAGACAGACTGCACACAAGCAGCGTCACATACGCATTGATTCAGCCCTGCGGTTGTTTTCAAACTCAGTTCCCCAGCACAGCAGCCCGATGCTCTACACATTATAGCATGGACTGTCCAGTGACCCAAGATGGCGTGAAAACGGGTAGACACGGATGGATAGGCATATGGATACCGCATTGTGCGTTTTAAGTATCCTAAGAATGCTAATTGCATTAAAATATACGCTGTAACTCGCAGTTAGCAGTCTATGATAGGCAGAAAGCGATGGGGATAGATTCTGCTCCTCACTAACTCTTATAACTCCACAGCCGAACTCGGGAAGTTTTTCTAAGGTCCTTCAGTGGCCCTGACGCATAGCAACAGCAATTGGTTACTCTGGCTTTAGCGAAGGAAATTCGAGAAACAATTGCTGATGAATTTGGGGAAATTAAGCTGTGTCCAGGAGGTGCTTTGAACACGACTGTGTCACGACTCTGCCGCGGAAAGAGTGCTCTGAAATTGAAGCTCGAGTTACACCACAATGAACATATCCCGAAGCGAGGTCTGCCCGTTTAATAGGGAACAGAAATGTGCACTAGAATATAACTGTCAGAAGACTGCTGCAACATGTGGGTCCAGACGCTATAAACTACAGCGCTTTGAAAAAAGAAAAAAAAAAAAGAAAACTGGATCATGAAGAAGCATATTTTATTACACCTACATAATAATATCTCGATTTGCAGAACGCTTCTAGCCGTCTAGAATAACAGTTAGAGTAGTTAAAGTCATGTGGCTGGATCAGTTCTTCAATTGAGCTGCGCGTCTGTAGGGGCAGCAAGAGCTGCGTCACTGTGCGATCGGTTTCAACAGCTTTAGCGATGATAGACATATCTCTCGGCAAGATCGCTGTTTAGGCAAGGACTTCCTTTAGAGCAGTCATCGTGCGTGTCTGCGTTGAGGTCGCAACAATGTCCGGAATTCGACAGGTTATTGTGGGGCGACTTGGGCGTCAGGAACGTGCAGGCGACGACGCTTCCAACCATACTCTCATCACGCCTCTGCGGTCGGTGTTCGCAGATGGAAATCCTTTTGAACGTGTGCCGGTTGCGCTTGGAAAGCATGACGATATCGGCAGTGAAATTCTGGTCATCCTTGGCAACGTCGATGAATATCTTCTCGTGGGAGGTGGCAGAGTCCCCGCCTCGGAAATCCAGACGAGCACCGCGAAGCTCTCGGAGATGTTCAGCAAGCGGAGCCTGCGATAAGCCAGCGGCGGTGACGTAGGACGAATACGGGCGGGGAAGGACGGTTGGAGCGGTAGTGCTGGCGCGAGCAGCGCATCGCACGTCCACCTTCTGGATGCAGCGGTGACGACACGAAAGCCACGAGGTATCTCGAGGAAAGCAACGATGCCTCGCGAGCGGCGTTCGTCGGGTCCGTGTCTGCCCGTATACGTTGGACGTAAGGGGCAGAAGCAGGGCTCCAGGTCAGTTCTCCGCGAGCTCAAAGGCGAGGGCGTTCATCCCTAGGTTCCGCGCCGTAACGTCGCCGCACAGAGAGCATGTCTCCTCGGGGCTGACCTCTACGTTGGACGTGCAGTGCAGCTGCAGGGTTCTCGCCCTTGGGTTTTTTTAAGCTCGAAGTCGTGCACGTCCACCACTGGGTTCGACGACGCCGTAACGTTGTCGCACAGCGAGCATATCTGCCCGGGGCTCACCGCGTCACACGACCTGTGGACGTTGTTGTGACTTCGTGGTGGAGGACGAAAGACGGGCTCGTTGCGTAGACGAAGAAGAAACGAAAAACTTTACACAATATTTACAGATAGTGGATGATAGCGTACAGGTAGCAGTAGGAGCCCATCAGACCGACTGGGCGGCTGCAAGCAACTCTCTCTTCTCACAATGGGCCGGTTCGCCCTTAAATCCCTTCGGCGACCCCTCGTCTTCAGGAACCGGCTTGGGTGAGTTCTCGTCGGCAGGAACAAAGCGGGTCAGGGTGATGACCTCGCCCGCATCGAATTCTTGATTCGTCGCTGAGATGGCTGGGCGCCGCGGAGATGGCTTGGCGCTTCTTGAAGTCGCCTCCCGTGTCGAATTCTTGATTCGTCGCGGTGAAGTGGGTGCCCTCGTCGCCTCGTGGTAGCCAACGTGGTGCATGTAGTAAGGCAGCACCCGTCGCCTCGTGGTCACCTCGTGGTCACCTCGTGGTCGCCACGTGATGCTCGTAGTATGGCACAACTAAAGCCCCTCCATACACGTTTCCGCCGACCAGGTTAAGTACCGCAACCTGCCCACCTCCTCCACGTTCCTCTCCCACTCACCCCCTAAGCTTCCGGCGTCAAGCGGAACTTACGTAGCTGCAGCTTCCTGTTCCGGGTGGAAGTGACACTTTGTTTTTTAGCGTTGTTTACTTTCGCGCCGCTGGAGAGGCTTTAATTGCACGAGCTGCGGTTTAAACTGAATGCGATTCCATCCAAGAACCACCACCTACTGTAACCAGCGATCTGCTCGTGTTCGCTACTTCGCGTCAACCGGCGACGGGTTGTGGCAAGAGCGACAACGTACAGTGGAATGTAGTGCCTGGGCGCTTGGAGACCACTGCCGTTTTTCGTGCATTTGGACAACGGCAACCACGAACTATACTTCAGCGGAATACAACAGCTTGTCCCCTTTGCATTTTTCTTATGGTGACTGCCACAGCTCTGCTAAGCACGCGCGGGCGTCGCACCATCGTCCACAGCCATCGTCTAACAGAAGTCAAAGCGGAAATTCCCGCAGCGCAACTCCAGGAAGCGGAAACGCCGGAACCGGAAATACCGGAACCGGATTTGGTGTGAGGGGAAAAGGCGGCGTACAACAAAGGTTGTCGCTACTTAAGAAAGCGGCGGTGGCGCGTAGATGCAGGGGCTTTAGGCAGAACAACGTCCAGTCGTCTACCACACACAACGGTGCGCAGAAAGGTGTCGTAATATTCTCCGTACGGCATGCTGCTGTTGCTGTGCTATCGCGATTAATGAAACGTATTTGGAATGGCTGACGTGCCTGGGATCTCGTTGATGCTGGTGCCGATGCGACTTAGGATGGTGTATGACGACGTTTGCTGTTACCCGCCGTGGTTGCTCAGTGGCTATGGTGTTGGGCTGCTGAGCACGAGGTCGCGGGATCGAATCCCGGCCACGGCGGCCGCATTTCGATGGAGGCGAAAACGCCCGTATATTTAGGTGCACGTTGAAGAACCCTAGGTGGTGAAAATTTCCGGAGTCCCCCACTACGGCGTGCCTCATAATCAGAAAGTGGTTTTGCCACGTAAAACCCCATAATTTCATTTTTTTTTACATTTGCTGTTAGCAGAAAAAAACAAAGTGACTATTGCGTTGCACTAATAAGTAAAAATGGTGAGAAAATAATACCTAAGAACAGAAAGCAAGCAAAAATAATTAAGTATTTCTAACAAGGTTTTCTCATTGATGCTGTTCTTCTTCCTCCTCTTCATCTTCCAATAACTAATGACGTGTGCTTGATCGCTAATAATCTCCCGACTTCTTCATATTCTGAATCTTTCATCGTTCGGTTGGCCCGTAGTTCAATGGCACAACCATTTTCTGAGGCATCGCCTCCCACCTGGCCTTTTGTTTTCAAAATCAAATCTGTTCGATGTGCTCGAGTACAGTGCACAATGTGTGTAGACCTGACGAAGAAGAAACCGACCACGCGGAGTGGCAGCAAGGGCGCACCAACGACATTCGTCGAATACGAAGATGACGCGCGGTTGCGGCACGAAGCTGGTATACAGTTACAGGGCACGTCGGGCGATGAGAAGAGAAAGGGAAAAGAGATTGCGCATGTACTACGCACATCCATATTCAAGTCTACGTGAAGCCAGGCTTTTGTGAAGCGCTTTTATTACTTGGTATACGTGGGTTCATGCTCTGCAACGCTTTTCGCAGCATAGAGACTCGGTCCCTGCCCGGCAAATTAGCGACACGCGGAAGCCCCCGCCGCATTACCCACGTGATCCGCGTGGTCGGGGATTACACTGTCTCCGGATCCGGCCCACTTATCATGCAGCATGTCCGGGTCAGACCAGTTCACAATTGCACATTCGCCAGAACTGGCCCACCAAACTTGGCAAGCAGCTGACCGTGCAGACGCTCCGAAACCCTGGAAAGAAACTATTGAAAACATCGCTTTACAAATGAATCATGCGCTTTGACACGCATACTTGTTGTAGTAAGGAAATTTAAGAGGAAGCTTTAGCTCGGGTGCTCCTATCTAAATACATGCAAAAGCAGAATTCGTTTTTCTTGTCAACCACTGCACCAAATTTGACGAGGTTTGTTCCATTTAAAAAAAAAACGTGAAATCTGGTGACTGTTGGTTTCGAATTTTCGATTTAGGTCGTCGACGTTTTATTACAAATTGGCAATATGGCAAATTTTCAGAAAACTAAACTCAAGTTTACACCACTGTTACCTAGCTATGAAAAACGATGTCACAATTATCTGGATTGCATCTAATAGTGCATCTAAAGCGGACAAAATTGATATGTAGCGCATGAATTTAAAGAAAATTTAGTAATATGGAAATACAGCTTTTGCAGAACCCTTGTAAACAACGCAACAAATTCACATAGGATGGGAAATGACATATCGAATTTGTCTGCTTTCAACGATGCAATGGGTGACGTTTACAGAACCACGATATCTGTACTTAATGCAGAGCTATGAATTTCTAAACTTCGTGCTTCTGTATTTTCCAAACTTCCAAATTTTTGAAAATTCTTGCAACAACATTCAGACCCTAATACGAAATTCCGCGACCCACAGTCACTATAATTCACCATTATCTTTCAAATGCAACAAATTTCATTAAAATTGGTCTAGGGGTTATCGCAGAAAAGCGTTTTTGCGTTTTACATGTATTTGAATAGGACGTGTCGGAGTTGGGCCCGAGCTAAAGCTTCCTCTTAAGTACAAATAGTTGTTCGATTGTGTTATTTCGTAGAGAACAGAGCCGGCAGCGGGCATCTCCTTATAAGGATATTACAGGTGAGGCTACATGTAAGCTGATTCGTTCTAAGAGTGCTGTTCTGCTAGTGAGCTATGGGGCAGGACTGTATCAGCAGAATAACCAGCAGCAGCCACCAATCTTGAGGAGATCCAGAATTGCTTCGAAAAGAGGAGGGTTGACAAAGTGTATTGGTTTCGTGGGCGATTACGAAACTCTATTTGTAAGGCTCTACGCCTTACGTCCTTACGCATAGCGAGCCTGGGAGTGCTTAAGTGTATATATTACCGGGTGTTTCAGCGAACACTTTCTTATCTTTTTTAAAGGCTGCCTGTGGAAGATAGCACTATTCTAGATCATGAATGGTTTACTCGAAGAGGCGGACATTACTTGCACAAGGAATTGACATGCTTAATCGACCAATTAAAAAAAATTAGTAATTTAGTTTAACGAATTACCTTATGGCACGTATTGTAATTTACAAGTTCAAGCTGTGAATTTCGCAAGGCGGATCGACTTGGAACGAATTCTCCAGAAGGCCCCAATTTAGAGATGTTAATTCTCGATCATTGCGGAGAAATGCATTGACGTTCCAGTTACTTTTGTACTAGAATGCATAAAATAACATTTTGTTAAGAAAGTAACTAGAACGCCAATGCATTTCTCCGCAATGTTCGAGAATTATAGTCTCTAAACTGGTGTCATCCTGATAATTAGTTACAACTAGGTTCGCCTTGCTAACTCCACGATTAGAATTCATAAATTGCAATGTGGGCCATAAGGTAGTTAGTTGGAACTTAATTAGTGAAATTTGTTTATTAGTTAGTATTTAATTTTTTTTTTGAAGCAGTGTCCGCCGCTTCGAGTTGACCACCTAAGGAACTAGAATTGTGCTATCTGCCACAAGCAACTTTTAGGAATTTTTGAAGTTGTTCACTGAAACGCCTTGTGTATGCATCTCGAATTTCAGAATATTCCTTTCTGTGCGATACTAAAAAAAAACAAGGTTGTGCTGATAATAAACAAAATAAAGTAACAAATTAGTTAATTAGGCAGCAGTGTTCTTTATCTAATATCATAAAAAAAATTATCAATATAATTTGCATAGGATTCTGCATATTTCGTTTTTTCACCTTCCCACTTTAAGATAGCATTGTATTCTCCTGCCGCACGTCTTTCCGCCCTAACTAAACACTATGTAACAGCTGGCTATTCGCATATTGCCCGTAAATTGTGAGCGCATTTTAGGAAATAAAACAGACGGTGGACCCGAATCCTCGCTGTAAAAATGCTTGGAGAGCGACGGCAAAAATGACTACTAGAAGAATTATCCATTGCGACGTAGGTGGAAATTACTCAGGTGGCAACATTCACACGCACTTTACCTAATTATTAGCCTAATACGTCTCGACGGCCTGCGACTTGGCAAGTGCCGTTACTTCGTGTGCACCTACAAAAAGTGGACCAGAGAGGAGAAAAATTCGCCCCGCCTATTATGCACGCTGTTCTTCAGGAGTCCTAACTATATATGTGGCCTTCCCATAGCATTGTCAGAACACGAATCACTCGCCAGGCGGGTTCTTCTTTTACGTACGAAAGTGTAGTTGCCTCACTCCCTGCGTCGTATGCTACAGTCAAGCTGCCGTCGCCGCGGTAGCTTGCAAAGTGACGGAGCAGGTGGGCCGGATGATCAACAGGGTCTCCCAAAAAAGATACGGCATGAAAGAGGAAGACACACTCAAACTCGTCGGCAGCCTGGTCGTCAGCCGAGTCATCTACTCGCTACCGTACCACGCGATGACCAAAGGAGAGCCTGAGGGAACAGGCGGACACGATAATCAGGAAAGCATACAAGACGGCTCTCCATCTGCCAAAAAAGCACTTCAAACGAAAAACTGCTCCAACTGGGCATCAGCAACACTTTCAGCGAACTGGCGGAAGCCCTGCTTGAAACGCAAAAAGCCAGACTCAAAAGCACCCCTGCAGGGAGAGCGCTCCTGACTAGGCTGGGACGGGACACGACTGGACACGTAGATAGATACGCAGACGTGCCCGACTGCTTAAGAAAAACAATAAGCGTTAGGCCAGTACCTAAGAACATGGACCCCAACCTCCACGAGAGCAGAAGGCAGGCGCGAGCCGAATACGTGGAAAAGACACTCGCGCTACTAGAGAACACGGTGTACACGGATGCTGCCACGTACCCGCGAGAAGGGAAGCGCACGGCCACGGCGGTGGTGGTGGACGGCGACGGGAATCTGACCACATGTGCGACGGCAAAGGCAGCCGACACAGCGGAGGCCGAAGAAATTGCCGTGGCGCTGGCGGCAGTAGAAGGATATAGGACAGGCAGGCCTCTAAACATCTTAACAGACTCAAAGGAAGCGTGCAGAAATTACACGAGGGGCAGGATTAGCAAAGCCGCCCTCAGAATTCTTGGCGGAGCCAACTTCGCCGAGAGGAACGTTACGCACAAGTTAATCTGGATTCCGGCCCACGCAGGCATACAGGGTAACGAAAGGGCAGACAGCCTAGCTCGAGAGACCACGTTCCGAGCAGAGCAGTCGCACGCCCCGCAGTATCACCCACACGCTTGTGAAGGAGGATACACAGAAATCTTAAACTTACACAGAGGGACGAGAGCCAAATATCCCCCACCGCACAAAGCTCTCACGAAGGAGGAAGCAACGAGTTGGCGCAGATTGCAGACAAACTCCTTCCCAAATTTATACATCCTAAACAAAATGTACCCAACACAATACAGAGACACCTGCCCATGGTGCGGGGCCACACCCACACTATACCATGTCACATGGGAATGTAAACACAATAAATCATTCCACCAACACAATAACCCGAGTGCGGAGCAATGGGAGAGTCGGCTTACCAGCTGCGAGCTCACGGCCCAAAGGGCCTTAGTGCAGCACGCTAGTCAGGTAGCTAGGCTCAGTGGAGCCCTGGAATAGGGGCCCACCCTTGCTGGAAGAGGCTCCAAGTCGCCGGCGCCCAAGACGACCGAGACCTCGAGACGCTAAATCCTTGAAGGAACCAAAATAAAGTTTGTCTCTCTCTCTCTGTGCAACGGTAATCTTTGCCGGGACAAGTATGTGGGGAACACTACTTGCTTCGGTTTCCACGTAGACGGAGGAACGCCTTATCATCACTTACGGGGTTCGGAAATTTGTGTCAAGGTTGTTCTTTATTGAAAAGTATGCTGTTCTGTATGTTGTATGCATGATTCCAAAGCTTGCCTTTGCTGCGTGCTTGTAGCCTCTGCCTTACGGGGGTATGAGCCTTTGATGACGATAGTTTTCTGTCAACGTTACGCCCCGCAGAAATACCATATCCAGGCTATAGACAGCTTCGCCGTAAAAATATGATGGTGGTCTTGACTGTACGACAATACTGTGGTCGTTATTATTATTATTATTATTATTATTATTATTATTATTATTATTATTATTATTATTATTATGTTCCTCCAATAATCTCCCACCTGAACCATGTTGTAGGCACTCTATGGGGGGCAAATCGCGCAATCGTATATATTTTAGTTGTCTAAATGGTCCAGTTAATCAACTAAGCAAGTCATATATTTAGTGACAAACACTTTAAATGAGGAAATTGTAGAGCACCCTGGGAAACGTCCGATTCAGTGAGATTTAAATTCGTACTTATTATGCAACATTTTTCCCCGTCACAAAGACCGCCCGCGAATTTATCCTTTCTCAAATTTTTAAGTGGAATCTAAATTCATCAGCTTTATTCACTCGTGTCTTCGCGAGCCACGAGAGGGCACGGGTCACGAGCCGAAAAGAAGTCGAAGAAGAAGAAGAAGCAGAAGAAGAAGCCCGTCGTTCGACCCGGACGGATCCTCGGACGGCTACAACTTTGGACACCGTGGGCTCTGCCGACGACGACCCCGGTAGAAGTCGGACGTCGCCGTCGGCTTCGCTTCGGCAGACGACCAACCGCACGCGCCTACGAAGCATCGCGCGCCTCCTGTCGCGGCCGGCTGCAGAAGCGGCGACGGGGGTGCCTGACGTGGCCTCCGATCCCCGCCTGGGGGGTGCATCGTCGAGCAGCGAGGTCCAGCACAGTTACCAGCTGCAGTCGCGCATTCCGCGACCTCCAAACGCCTTGATGCTGGTCCCACACGAAAAGAGGCGATCGGTGGCCGCTGAGAACGCGAACGAGAACAACCAGCGCGTGAGCAGCCGCCCGGGCAAGCTGTTGCGTTTTCTCAACCTCGCCGCCAAGGAGCCTCGCCAGCGCAAGGCCGTCAACAGAAAGAGGCATCCGGGATACGTGTACAGTCCGCGTGAGACCCAGCGGTGCAAGAGGCCGGCGCGCAGGACCAAGGCGAATGCCAGCAAGCTCAAGAATGGCACTTCCTGGGACGAGCAGCAGCAGCCGATCATTTTCGTGGCCGTGGCCCAGGGTCGAGGCGCGCCGGAGTTCCAGCAGCAGCAACATCCGCCGCCGCCGCCGCCGCTACAAAGGAACGAACGCCGTGCAACCAGCGCTGCCCGGAAAAGCGCTATGGGCGCTGGTCAAGGAATGCCGCTCCCTAGGCCGTCGGCCACTGTCGCGGCGTCGGCTCGCTCGGCTGCGCGGCCCTACAACGTGCACCGGTTTCCCGGTCCTCTGCCACCACCATAGCGTTCGGCGAACAGAGAACGTGCCATGCCCACCAACGGCAGCTCGCGCATTCAGTCAGCCTGAAACGCCCAGTGCCCTAAGCGTGCTTGATAATGAGCTATACCCTACGCCCCTGGACGAAGACGACGACGACTCGGCTGCGGGCTCGCCGTCGTTCGACCAGGGTGGAAAGCGGGAGACCCAAGGCTCTGTAGACGGCACCCCAGGCCAAGGTTAGCCGTCGGCTTCGGCTGCTGGCTGCACAGCGGCATAGCGCCGCAAGTACGCGCCTGCCAGGCGTTAGGCGGCAGCTCCTAAGGGCCGGGTATCAGCAGCATATGATTGTGCCGTCCTCTTCCGCATTGTCGCGATTAGTGCGAGGATGCCGGATTCCACGAAAAGTTTATATGTTCTATTTATCATGTGAGAGTAAAAAATGTGATGCATTGGCTGTGCCTTTTTCCTCCTTCAATGAAGAACCAGTTACGCCCTCTACGGTTTCACTTATGACTGGCATCAATTACGCTGAGATGTGTATAGCAGGCGTTGTCGGCTCGTGGAGACAACACGCCAGAATAACTGCGGAGAAGACAATACATTTCGCTTTCTTTGGAAATGATATGGGATGCTGCGCACTCGCAAGCTCTATTCTGTGCCAGGATCAAACTAGTTTATTTGATCACCGCTTGTGAGATTCTGAGAGCTCTTGAAACAAAACCGGCTTGGGCTCAGCGGAGGTGCTCATTGTGGCATTTATCAGCTAATACTTGTAAACATGAAAAGTCATTCTAATTTACAAATTTGCCCATCCCTTGAATCGTCTCAGGTGCAGGCATACACGTTCGTATCTTCATTGTCGCGTCGCCGAGCCACCAGCACCGTCTTGTAATAGGCCGATGACACGTGAGCACCTTATGCATGAAAGGATAACGTGAAAAAGTTGATGTATAACTTGGTGCTAGCATTAGATCTTCAGACTTCAACTCAACAAATGTTTCAGTAGAATAATAGATTTCATTTTGAACTTGTTTTTATCTGCGTGTGCTGCGATGAATGGGGTCACGCCCTTAGCGTCAGCTTTGTAGTAATACTTCACTTGTTTCATCATAAAGATGAGAGAGGCTGAGAAAAACATAACAGCTTGACTAGCTCCCGCCTAAGGTCCCAGCGCAGTAATCTAGTGCAGTAACCTAGTGAGCGTACCCAGTCGCCCCTATGGCAGATACGTTTTAATGGCACACCACAGGCATCGGCCCACGAAAACGGTGAGGGTGCCTCGTCCGCAAGAAAAAGGGGCTGGACTCGGAGAAGCATGCGCGGAATTGAATTCCGGCAGTACCCATCTCACGATGAATGTCGAGGTTTATCCATTTAGTATTAAAGCATCGTACGGGCCCAGAGATTTGCCAACTCTGAAATGCGTCATGAGTGCCGTGTGCTATATATATATATATATATATATATATATATATATATATATATATATATATATATATATATATATATATATACACGTTTGTGTGTGTGTGTGCGGGTGTGTGTGTGTGTGTGGGTGGGGGTGTGTGTGTGAAGCAGGTTATGCTCTACCAAGCACCCCATAAATTTTTATTTGCTTTTTGTCATTGAATAGCGGAAGATATGAGCGTCACATATCCAGGGAGCCAAGTTGACTTCAAAGCCGTTCATTGTAGAGCGGCACATTGCCACTGACACAGCCCAAGTGGCCCAACTTGGCGCGAAAGCGGTTCCTTGAATTTTGATGACTTCGTTCATTTTAGCTATTCAAATGTCCTCAATAGTGCCGCTTTTTCGACTCGTATAATCATTTTATAACTCACCCTATTTTTGGCCAATCCCCCATGCTGGGTATGAGCCAGTATATGAGACAAAAACAAACCAAAAACAAGCAAACAAACGGCTTACATACACACTACATACATACCCATTGATTTGGTCTTGCGGTTGTTTTGAAACCCTTTTGAGCCTGGTCCATAGTTTAATGGGTAGAGCACCGGTACTCCGACCCATTAAACCATGGACGCAAATTGACCCAAGCTGACCCGGTGACCCAAGTTCGCTGGAAAACAGATGAATATCCATATAGACACTGGATAGTGCGTGAAGTATCCTAAGAATGCTATAATTCCATTAAAACATTCTTTAAGGCTCCCAGTGAGGAGCCGATGCTAGGCTGAAAGCGATGGAGAGAGTTCTGATCCGCACTAACTCTTTCTTATAACTCAACACCCGAACTTAGAGAGTGTTAAAAGGTCCTTCAGTGGCCCTGACGCATAGAAACAGCAATAATCGACTCTGGCTTTAGCGAAGAAAGTTCGAGAAACAATTGCTGATGCATTTTAGGAAATTAAGCTGTGTCCAGGAGTGGCTTAGAACACGACTGTGTCACAACTCTGCCCCGGAAAAAGTGCTCTGAAATCGAAGCTGAAGTCACAGCTCAATGACCATATCTATAGCCCGAAGCTACATTACCCGTTTTATTGAGCAGCTGAAATGTTCGTTATAGCCTTCAGAAGACTGCCGTGAGTACAGGTGGTACAAACTACAGTACTTTGCATAAACCTGGGTCTCTAAGAAATATATTCTATTAGAAGTACACAAATTAACATCTCGTTTTCAGAACAGCTCCTGCCGACCAGAATAACAGCGACAGCAGTTCAAGTCATGTGCCTGAAACAGTTCTTCGGTTAATCCGCGCCAATGTGCGATCGGTTTTACAGATGGATACCTCTATTGGCCAGATCATTGTCTGGACAAGGGGGCATTTAGGGTTGATGACGTGCGCACATGCGTTGAGGTCGCAACTATGTCCGGAATGCGACAGTTATTGTAGAGTGACTTGGGCGTCAGGAACTCGCAAGCGACGAGGCTTCCAGCCATGCTCTCATCACGCCTCTGGAGGCTGTGTTCGCAGATGGAAACGATTTTGGGCAGTGTGCTGGTTGCGCTTGGAGAGCATCTCAATATCAGTGAAATTCTGGCCCGCTTTAGCAACGTTGATGAACATCGCTTCGTGGGGGATAACAGCGTCCCGGCTGGTCTCGGAAATTCAGAAGACCACAACGGTGCTCTGGAGATTTTCAGCAAGCGGAGTCTGTGTTGAGCCATCGGCGACGATAGACGAATACGGACGGGGGAAAATGGTTGGTCCGCCGTAGGGATGACGTGAGTTCCACATGCAACGTCCATCTCCTGGATGCAGCGGTGGCGACACGGAAGCCACGAGGTGAGGAAACGATGCCTCGCGAGCGGCGGTCTTCGGGTCCGTGTCCGCATCTACGGTGAACGTGTGGCGCATAGGCAGATCTCCCGGCCTGGTCTCCGCGAGCTCAAAGGCGAGGGCGTTCTTCCCTCTCGGTCCCGTGCTTTAACGTCGCCACAGAATGAGCAGGTCCCCTTGGGGCTCGCATCTACGTTGGACGTGTAGTGCAGCGGCCTTGTTCCCGGCCTGTTATAGGTGAGTTTGAAGGCGAGAGCGTGCATCACTCGGTTCGACACCACCGTAACGTATTCGCATAGCGAGCACGTCTCCTCGAAGCTCACCTCGTCACACGGCCAGTTGACGTCCAGTCGTATACCCCACTCGTAGCAGGGGAAGGTGTCGTAATGTTCGTTGTACAGCATGCTGCTGTTGCTGTTCTATCAGGAATAATGATACGTAATTAGAATGGTTGACCGGCCTGGATTCGCGTTGATGTTGGTGCCGATACGAGTGAACCTGGCGTACACTCTTGAGCAAAATTACACCCTTTTGCCACACAATGATAATCGCCACCTGCCTTGCTTGCATTTCCTTTCTTGAAACGCCGCGCCCGCTACTTTCCTGTCGGGAATGCTATGTCATGCTGATAACGCGCATGCCGTTCGTTACTGGGAAGTACCGGGCTCGCCGCGTTAGAGAAAGGAAATGCGGACAAGACAGATGACGATCATTGTTGTGGGACAAGATAAGCCCCAAAGGGTGTAAATTTTTCTAAGAGTGAAGAGTGCAGGAAAGCAGCGGGCGCGGCGTTTTCAAGAGAGGAAACGCAAGCAAGGCAGATGATTATTATTGTATGGCAAAAGTGTGTACCTGTGTCTAAGAGTGATATGCCGAGGTTGCTCTTTGCTGAAAAAAAAAACAAAATCACTGGTGCGTTGCATCAAAAATTAAAGACGTGAGAAAATATAGCGGTAAACACAGAAATCAAAGAAAAATAAGTATTGAAGTATTTTTAGCAAAAATTTCGCGTTGATGCCGTTCTTTCTCTTATTCTACTTCTTCCAATAATTAATTGCGAGTGCTTCGTCAACATTCATTGCCCAAGTTTTCGAGCGCAGCTCTGAGGCGCCCGTTCCTGCGTTGAGCGTTGGCGTGCCTCAACGTTGTATCTCGCAACTAAACGAACGAGTACAGCGAAAGACGAAAGCGAATGCGGAGCGGAACGATACATGAAAGAAGAGAACGCGATGAGGAAAGTGAAGGAGGCTACAGGCACGAGGCATTAAGTGGAGCAGGAAAGTATGGCGCAAGATAGAGGTGGAAAGAATGCCGCACAATACTACGGGATGGCGCCATAGTATTTGTACTCCGATTGTATAGGCGACGAGAGTTGTGTAGTTATTTCTGGAGCCACGTAATTACAATGGAACCTCCTCCGCTTCTACCACTCGGCCAACGTGATTGTTATGTCTTCTATCAATCGTCCGTTCTGATCCCTTACCTCGCCGGTCATAAGGTCACTGCGAGGGGTTCGCGCCCATGTAAACCACTCCAGCGTGTGAGCCGTAGCGCCACCAAATGGCTTCGCTACGGGCCTGCCTGCGGCCCTGACGGAACGTGGGGCTTATTGCAGGCCCAGCGAGGACGCGAACTCGTCGCGCACCCGGCTATTCCCACGTCGGGACCGGCATGTCTAGCCCACTGGCCCAGTCGCGGGCACGCCGGACAGCCAGGATTTGCTTGTCTAGAGCGGGGCTACGCGGAAGTGAGTCCCACTCCTCTTTGTTGAACTTGGGGTATGTCGACCCGCACTCCGAGAACATGTGTGCTAGAGTGGAGGTCTGCCCGCAGGACGGGCAGGCGTCGTCGCGAAATACGTCAGGGTAAACATCGTGTAGAACGGGCAGGCACGGATATGTGCTGGTCTGTAAGAGCCTGAGAGAGACGGCTCGCGCCCTATTCAACTTGGGGTGAGGGGTGGAAAGACCCTTCTAGACATGTAGAAGAACTTCATAACCTCGTTGTGTGTAGCGAGAGCGTCCCTGTGGCCGTAGGGGGGAGGGGAGTCCGCGCTCTTTAGAGAGGAAGCGCGGTCGTTGAGGTCGCACGCAGCCTCGTGAGCAGACTCTATGAGGTTCGAGAGAGCGCCCTCGACCGACCCTACGTGAACAGGAAACCTATGAATCGAATTATGCGGAAGAGCATATGTTCTCGAGATGCTAAGAAGACGAGCAGCTTGCTTGGCGATGCAACCCATCTGAAAAGCCCCAACTGCCGTTCTGGAATCGCCATAGGTCTCGGACCCACGACCGTATAGCCGGGCGAGGGCGATGGCGGCTTGCTCGGCGACTCCGGCGTTTGAAGAGCGAATCGAGGCGCTATTGGCAATCTTGCCGCTGGAGTCGACCACGACGACGGCAAAGGTCTTGCCATCGCTTTACTCTGCGGCATTGACGAAGCTTGCTCTGATGCCTTGTCGCTTGATCTGTTCGAGGATCGCTGCAGCTCCGGCCTTGCGTCTGCCCGCGTTGTGGACGGGGTGAACGTTTCGGGGCACAGGGGCCACTTCGAACATGTCTCGAATGCACCTAGGGATCGGGACCATCGGGAATCCCGCAGGGCTGTAACCCAGCTCTTCGAGGATGCGGTTACCTGCCGCTGTGGGGGTCAGGCGAGTGAGCTGCGCGCGTTATTTGGCTTCGGCAATCTCTTCGTCGGTGTTATGTACCCCAGTTTGAGGAGATCCTCGGTATGGATTCTGATGGGTAGCCCGAGAAGCCTCTTGACTACTTTGCGGACATCATGCGTCGACAAACTGATGGAGCACGAGGGCACAACTGGCTCAGAGCGGAGTGAGACAAGCCCACGTGCTCCATCAGTTCGCTGGCGCATGATGTCAGTGTCATGATGAGCATGGTGTCATGATGCCACTGTGGCACTGTGGGTAAATAAATAAATAAAAAAATAAATAAAAATCGGCCTGACATTGTCCGCATTTAGTTGTTTTCCTGGTTTGGGTATCAAGACTGTCGTGGACGTCTTCCACACTTTCCGGATGGCACCCGTCTTCCGGCATTCGTTCTTCTACTCGGCGAGCTGCTTCCCTGTGGCCTCGTCCAGGTTGCGCAGGATCGTGTTGGTCACCCGGTCCGGACCGGGGGCCGAGTTGGTCCGTAGCTTCAAGGCAGCGCCCCACACCTCAGCGAACGTACAGTCTGCGTCTATGTGCGCGTTCGGCCGGCCGTGGTAGGCCACCGGTGACTGTGGGTTGAGTTGCGGGCCGACGTACTTTTCCCACATCTTGGCCAGGAACGCCCCCGGGTCGCGTGACTGTGCCTGTGGATTAAATTGGTCGTGTTTCTTCTGTCTTCGGCCCTGGTGGTGTCCGGGTCCAGAAGGTGGCGTAAAAGGTGCCATGTCCGGGCTGTGCCGAGGCGTGCCCTCATGCGATCACATATCTGATGCCATTGCTTCCGGGTGACCTCAGTCGCGTGATCGGAGATGGCTGCGACGAGTCGGGGGATTCTTTCCTATAGGGCTTAGTGTATTTCCCCTGCTGTTGCCAGCGCCGGTGCATGCTCGATGTTGCCTGCCACATGTGGAGCAGCCTTCTGTCGACGTTGGAGGTTTCCGGAGCGTCCTCTTGGTCAAAATGTTCCGTATGCTCTTCCACGTCGCCCAGGAGTCGGCACCTCCAGGATCAGATATTGTTTATGGGTCCCTCGCTGACTCGCGTTCTTCTGGACTCCCGAAATTTGTTCCAGTTTGTAACCGAGAAGCGATGCTTGCGGCGACTCTTGCGGCGTGCACAAATTTCCGTGTAAAGGATGCAGCGGTCGCTTCTCAGAGTTTCGGCGGTGTTCGTTCAGGCGTATATAGTCTTTCGAGCGGACGCCGAACGTCAGGTTCAGGTTGGTGTCGACCTGACCTCGGCTGCCGATTCTGGTGCGGGCGGTGGTATGGTTGACTAGCGTGAGGCCGAACTCTTGCGCGGCTTCTGCCAGATGTCTACCCTTGCGGGTGTCGCCCGGATATCCCCACAGAGTATGACCGGCGTCAAGGTCCCCAACTATGAGCAGGGGGCAGTCGCGGCTGACTTTGAGGGCTGAGCGAAAAAGCGCATCGAGATTCGGGTCTTCATGCGGAGCGACGTATACGTTGAGGACGAATAGGCTGAGATCTGACGTGCGCGTCAGGATGATCTCCACGATGATGTGGCGGATGCGCGAGGGGAGAGGGAGGTAGGGAGAGAAGTTTCGATATCGTGGATCACCTCCACCTGTTCTCGGTGAACGAACGTAGTGACTTTCCTGGAGTTGTTACGGAGTCTACGTGAATCCAAGCGTTTGTGAAGAGGTTTATTACTTGGTATACGTGGGTTCATGCTCTGCAACGCTTTTCGCAGCATAGAGATGCCGTCCCTGCCCGGCGGATCAGCGACATGCGGAAGCCCCCACCACATTACCCACGTGATCCACGCGGTCGGGGATTACACTGTCGCCGGGAACGGCCCACTTTGCATCCAGCGTGTCCGGCTCAGGCGAGTTCACTATTGCACATTTCCACGAACTGGTCCACCTAACTTTGCAATCAGGGGACCGAGCAGACGCTCCGAACCCCTGGAAAGAAAGCATAGAAAACATCGCTTTATAAATAATCATGCGCTTTAACGCGCAGATTCCTTGCAGCATGAAACATTAGGTACAATTAGTTGTTCGATTGTGTTATTTCGTAGAGAACAGAGCCGGCAGCGGGCATCTCCTTGTAAGGATATTACAGGTGAGGCTACATGTAAGCTGATTCGTTATAAGAGTGCTGCTCTGCTAATGAGCTATGGGGCAGGACTGTATCAGCAGAATAACCAGCAGCAGCCACCAATCTTGAGGAGGTCCAGAATTGCTTCGAAAAGAGGAGGGGGGGGGGGTGTTGTCAAAGTGTATTGGTTTCGTGGGCGATTACGAAACTCTATTTGTAAGGCTCTACGCCTTACGTCCTTACGCATGGCGAGCCTGGGAGTGCTTAAGTGTATCTACATCGGGTGTTCCAGCGAACACTTTCATATTTTTTTTAAAGGCTGCCTGTGGCAGATAGCACTATTCTAGTTCATGAAGTGGTTTACTCGAAGAGGCGGACATTACTTGCACAAGGAATTGAAATGATTAATCGACCAATTAACACAAATAATTAATTTAGTTTAACTAATTACCTTATGGCACGTATTGTAATTTACAAATTCAAGCTGTGTATTTCGCAAGGCGGATCGACTTGGAACGAGTTCTCCAGATGGCCCCAGTTTAGAGATGTTAATTCTCGAACATTGCGGAGAAATGCATTGACGTTCCAGTTACTTTTGTACTAAAATGCATAAAATAACAATTTGTTAAGAAAGTAACTGGAACGCCAATGCATTTCTCCGCAATGTTCGAGAATTATAATCTCTAAACTGGTGCCATCCTAAGAATTCGTTACAACTAGATTCGCCTTGATAATTCCACGATTAGAATTCATAAATTGCAATGTGGGCCATAAGGTAGTTAGTTAAAAGTTAATTAGTGCACTTTGTTAATTAGTTAGTATATTATTTTTTGGGTGAAGCAGTGTCCGCCGCTTCGAGTCGACCACCTAAGGTACTAGAATCGCGCTATCTGCCACAAGCAACCTTTAGGAATTTTTGAATTTGTTCACTGAAACGCCGTGTGTATGCATCTCGAATTTCAGAATATTCCTTTCTGTGCGATACAAAATGACAAGGTTGTGCTGATCATAAACAATATAAAGTAACAAATTAGTTAATTAGGCTGCAGTTTTCTTTACCTAATATCAGAAACAATTATAATTATAATTTGCACAGGATCCTGCATATTTCATTTTTCCCCTCCTCACTTTCCTCACTTTCAGCATCCTCACTGCGGCCGTAGGATGCTGTGCTTTCAAATAGCACAGCATCCTACGGCCGCACGCCTCCCCGCCCTAAATAAACACTATGTAACAGCTGGCTATTCGCCAATTGCCCGTAAGTTGTGGGCGTATTTGAGGGAAAAAAACAGACATGACAGACAAGATAAAAAAAATGATCTCCAATCCTCGCGGTGAAGATCGTTTAGGACAGCGACGGCGTAAATGACTGCTAGAACAGTTAGCCAATGCGACTCAGGTGGAAATTACTCAGGTGGCAATACTCACATGCACTTTACCTAATTATTAGCCTATGACATTTCGACAGCTTCGTGCGCACCTACAAACAGTGGACCAGAGAGGAGAGAAATTCGCCGCGTCTCGTATGTACGCTTCTATTCAGGAGTCCTCACTATAGATGTGGCCTTCCCATAGCACTGTCAAAACACGAGTCACTCGCCAGGCGGGTTCTTTTTTTACGTACGAAAATATAGTTGCGTCACTCCCTGCGTCGTATGCTATACAGTCAAGCTGCCATCGCCGCGGCAGATTGCGCCACGGTAATCTTTGCCGGGAAAACTATGTGGGGAACACTACGCGCTTCGCATTGCCCGTAGGCGGAGGAACGCCTTATCATCACTCGTGGGGTTCGGATGGTTGTGTCAAGGTTGTTCTTTATAGAGAAGTATGCGGTTCTGTATGTTGTATGCGTGATTCCAAAGCTTCCCTTTGCTGCGTGCTTGTGGCCTCTGCCTTACGGGGGTATGAGCCAATGCATTTGGAGGTATGAGCCATTGATGACGATGGCTTTATGTCAGCGTTACGCCACGCACAAATACCAGCACCCTGGCTATAGACAGCTTGGCTGTAAAAATAGGATGGTGGTCGTTCTTCTTCTTCTTCTTCTTCTTCTTCTTCTTATTATTATTATTATTATTATTATTATTATTATTATTATTATTTTCATCCAATAATCTCCCCCCTGAACCATGTTGTAGGCACTTTTATGGGGGGCAAATCGCGCAATTGTATATATTTTAGTTGTCTAAATGGTCCAGTTAATCAACTAAGCAAGTCATATATTTAGTGACAAACACTTTAAATGAGGAAATTGTAGAGCACCCTGGGAAACGTCCGATTCAGTGAGATTTAAATTCGTACTTATTATGCAACATTTTTTCCTCGTCACAAAGACCGCCCGCGAATATATCCTTTCTCAAATTTTTAAGTGGAATCTAAATTCATCAGCTTTATCCACTCGTGTCTTCGCGAGCCACGAGAGGGCACGGGTCACGAGCCAAAAAGAAGTCGAAGAAGAAGAAGCAGCAGAAGGAGAAGCTCGTCGTTCGACCCGGACGGATCCTCGGACGGCTACAACTTTGGGCGCCCTGGGCTCTGCCGACGACGACCCCAGCGAAAGTCGGACGTCGCCGTCGGCTTCGCTTCGGCAGACGACCAACCGCACGCGCCTGCGAAGCATTGCGCGCCTCCTGTCACAGCCAGCAGCAGAATCGCCGGCGGCGGTGCCTCACGTGGCCTCCGATCCTGGCGTGGGAAGTGCGTCGTCGAGCAGCGAGGTCCAGCACAGTTACCAGCTGCGGTCGTGCATTCCGCGGCCTCCAAACGCCTCGATGCTGGTCGCGCGTGAAAAGAGGCGATCGGTGGCCGCTGAGAACGCGAACGAGAACAACCAGCGCGTGAGTAGCCGCCCGGGCAAGCTGTGGCGGTCTCTCTGCGTCGCCGACAAGGAGCCTCGCCAGCGCAAGGCGGCCGCAGCGGCCTCCGTCCGCAGAAGGAAGCATCCGGGATACGTGTGCAATTCGCGTGAGGCCCAGCGGTGCAAGAGGCAGGCGCGCAGGACCGAGGCGATTGTCAGCAAACTCAAGAATGGCACCTTCGGGGACGAGCAGCAGCTGCCGAGCATTTCCACTGCCGTGGCCCAGGGTCGAGGCACGCCGGAGTTCCAGCAGCAGCAACATCGCCGCCGCCGCCGCAAAGCAACGAACAATGTGCAACCAGCGCGGCCCGGGGCGGCGCTTCGGGTGCTGGTCAGGGAATGCCGCTTGGTCGTCGGCCACTGTCGCGGCATCGGCTCGCTCGGCTGCGCGTCCCTACAACGTGCACCGGTTCCCAGGTCCTCTGCCACCACCAAAGCGTGCGCGAACAGAGAACGCGCCATGCCCACCACTCACTCAACGGCAGCTCGCTCATTTCAAACAGTCTGAAACACCGAATACCCTAACAGTGCTTGATAATCAGCTAAACCCTACGGTCCTGGACGACGACGACGACTCGTCTGCGGGCACGTGGTCGTTCGAGCAGAGCGGATTCAGGGACACCCAAGGCTATGCAAACGGCACCCCAGGCCAAGGTCAGCCGTCTTCGTCGGCTGCTGGCTGCACCGCAGTATAGCACCGCAAGCACGCGCCTGCCAGGCGTTCGGCGGCAGCTGCTAAGGGCCGGGAATCAGCTGCAGAAGATTGTGCCGACCTCATCCACACGGTCGCGATTAGTGCGTGGATGCCGGATTGCACCAAAAGTTTATAAGTTATTTTTATTATGTCAAAGAAAAAGATGTGATCGAATAGAACGACAGAAAGCTGAGCTAGTTGGTAAGTATTCATTATGCAAAATAGAAGTGAGGCGTGCAGACAGGACACAAGAGTCAAGACACAATCTTGATAGGCTTGTCTGTAATGTCAAGAAAGCTAAATCCCTCACTTTAGGACTGTTTTTCTCGGCCAAGACCCATAAACAAGAAATTCCTTTTCGTGCTATAGTGTCAGAGAAAGGGACATGGCAGGTCTGTGTCGCTAGTTACCTTCAGAACTGCCTAGCTTCTCTAGTTTTTTCAGACCCCTTTTGCCTGCGTAATTCTCAGGCACTAGTTCAGTATTTGAGAGAGGAAAATCCTGGTATTGTACTGCTTTCAGTATGGATATCGAAGACCTGTATTATTCCTTGCCGCATGACGGGTTGCTAAATTCCTTAAATGAGTGCATTAAATAACAAGTGCAAGAGTGGGCTTTTATTGACAGATGCGGTGTTTCCACGGGAGCTTTTCTAGAAATTCTTTCAATGTACTTGAAGTCGACGCTGATTGGGTGGAGAGATGGCGTTTTTCTGCAGAAATCAGCCATTTGTATTGGCTCAAATGTTGCCCCTATTCTTAGCAACATTTACCTGAGTGAGGTTGAGAACTGCTTAGAGAAAGCCTTAGGTGATAGTGTTATCAAGATATTTCGTTACGTTGATGATTACCTGATTTTCTGTAATAGGGAAGAATTCGATTCCGCTGCTACCTCAGTAAGTGAGCAATTTAAACTTTATGGGGGAGGATGAAAGTTTACCAAGGAATTTCCTCAGCGACGCGTAATTCAGTTTCTTGACATTTCCTTGATCTTCGAACAAAATCATGTTTGTTGGCAGTACTCCCCAAGATCTTCGAAACCGTTGCTAAACTTTCAATCCAAGCATTCTAAATTAGTAAAAAACGGAATTGCCATGTCGTGCCTTAAGTCTTCCCTCACCAGATCGTGCATGCACAGAATGAGCGCCAGTTTTAATGCGCAGGTCCGGCGTCTATTAGAAGCAGGGTATCCTAGTGTAGTGGTGGCCACTGTGGATGAGCGCCTAAAGAAGTCGGTTTCGAGAGGGACGGACGTGATTACAGAAAGCAGTAATAGCAAAAAGAGTAGTGGCTATTCCGTATATTCATTCAGTGTCGCACAGGCTTAAAAAAGTTGCTAGTAGATATGATGTTAATGTTGCTTTCACTGCTCCCAATAAGCTAGGTAAGATATGCGCTGCCGTACAGAATAAAAAGGAGCGGGTAAAAGGCAAAAAACGAACAGATATTTGTCCAGTGAAGCACAATAAGAACAACTGTTTTACTTACTGTCATATGGGTGTGGTTTATAAAATTCCCCTTAGCTGTGGCCAGTTCTACGTAGGGCAAACGGGACGGTGTATCAATCAGAGGCTAATGGAACATAAAAGGTCGTTAACCGGTGGATCGCCTTCTAATCTTTCGCTTCATTGCCGAGATTGTAACTGCACGCCAGAGTTAGATGAATGCGCGATATTGTACAGGCATAAGAATGAAGATACGCGTCTTATGGTAGAGGCATGGCATATCTATAATGGTGGAAGTGCGTGCGTGAGTCAGCCTTCGATTACTTTACATAAGGAAGAGATTAAGTACCTTAACAGTTATTTCTCACGTAGGCCGGCACGTTTACCCGATTGACACGTGGTGTTACCATTCCTGAGCATGCGCATATGAGTTTTGTGGCTTCTTTCTTTTTTCGCCTCAGTGCCCCCTTCAGTTGATAGTCGGCGTTCGTGTTGTCCACTTCTCTACTCTTGTGTCCTGTCTGCACGCCTCACTTCTATTTTGCATAATGTGATCGAATAGCTGTGCCTTCTTCCTCCTTAAATGAAGAACCACTTACGCCCTCTGCAGTGTCACGTATGACTGCATCAATTACGCTGAGGTGTCTCTAGCAGACGTTGTCGGCCGGTCGAGACAACACGCTAGAGTAACTGCTGAGAAGAGTGAATACATTTCGCTTTCTTAGGAAATGGCGTGGAATGCTGGGAACTAATATATTTGATAACCGCTTGTGAGAGGAGAGCTGTTGAAACAAAGGAGTCTAGGATTCAGCGGAGGTGGTCATTGCAGCAATTATTAGCCAATAATGATCCGCTTGTAAAGTCATTCGAATTGACTAAGCTCGCCCATCTCCAGCATGTATTCGTGGAGAACGTTGTCGAACGCTTTCTCGAGGTCGAGTCCGAGCAGGGCCCTGGTGTCTCTGGTACTGCCGTCGAAGATTTGATGTTTGATCATCTTCATGGCGTCCTGCGACGAGAGGCCGGCACGAAAGCCAATCATGTTGTGAGTATAGATGTTGTTCTCTTCGAGATATCTGTTTAGTCTGTTGAGTACGAGTGCTCCGCCACCTGCAACTAGTAGTGTTTTTTTTTCGTCCGCTTTCATTTACATTAATAATTTCTCTTGTGCAATTAAGAACTGCAGATAAGTTTTACTATGTAGTCCTTGGTGTCATTGTTGGCCCCTTATGATATGATATCATCCAGACATAGCCGTGCGTTCCGTAGTTTTGCCACGAATTCGGACTCTCTCTCTCTCTCTCTCTCTCTGAATGATGAAGTTTCTCTAGATGATGATGATATCGGCATATCAACAAATAAAGAGAGGGTACTGATGTAAATGATCGCCTCAAACCGAAAAATGAGACTTTATAACGCTTTAATGCTGTAGAAATCGAAGGATTGGAGATACTTATGAACAAATGACGAATAAATCAAGGCTCGGAAAACAACCGATATCCGTGTCTGTCGCATCACCATTGAGGACTATACCTTCACCTCGGATAGAACGTATCGTTCCCAATTTCGTCGTTATCTGACAACAGTAACCAGGTAAATAATTCCCTTTCTAATAATCAATTTAGGGGTGTGCGAATATTCGTAATTTCAAATACGAATTGAACAGTGCCTGCTATTTCATGCGCATATTCGATTCGAACATCATAAATCATAACACCTGTTCGAGTCTCGAGCGAGACAGAAAATTGGATGTGATTACTGTTCCGAGTGATTCGGCTGCAGGATGGCTGCAGTTGTTACTCGAGGCCAGCATTAGCAAGATCAGCATTTACGTCGCTCGAATTATGCTGCCTTGTGCACTCTCTCGGTGGCACACAGTTGGATAACTTATTTCGGTGCGTTTGGACAAAGCTACGACATTTGTATGTAATCACGGTGCAAGTGCATATCGTATTAATTGTACTGAAGGAGTGAACGAACTTCACATATCAAGGCTGTGGTGCTTGCAGCATACGGCTGACAACTCAATAATTATTTCATTTATGTGTACCTTACATATTTACGTTCAGCCACAGCGCCCGTGTATTCGCAACTATAGTCAGCCTTCGACTCTGCCTCAGCGATAGTTCCGGCTTCACATGTTCTAATTACCCGCAAAAAGAAAGTTAAAAAAGTACTTATCGAGAAAACCGTCAGGCAAGGAGACACAATCTCTCCAATTATATTCACTGCATGCTTAAAGTATTCAAGCTATTAGGCTGGGAAGAATTAAGGGCGATGGTCAACGACAAATATCTCAAGAACCTTCAGCTTGCCGATGACATTGTCCTGTTCAGCAACGCTTGGGACATATTCCAACAATTATCACATCCTTTGCTTTCCGCGTCAAAAGGGAAGATAGTGCTACGTGTGACGACTGCGGCGGCGAGGAAACCATTAAACACGTTGTTTGCCGTTATCCCCGATACGACGCACACAGGCAATGACTCGCGACCGCGATGGCCCGTCTTGACGACCGGCCGCTTTCAGAGCAGACAGTCTTGGAATGCCGGCCTATACGTTCGTCACACCGCAAATCGGTCAAGGCGCTCTTGAAATTTTTGCATTCGAGTGGCCTATTAGAGAGACTATAGTTCTCACGAACGTTCCGCACCTCCTTATCTTTCTATTTCGTGCCTTTGCTCTATGTCTCCGCCACCACCCCCCCCTCCCCTATTCTTCCCGTCTTTCATTTCCCCTTACCCTTATACCCCAGTGCAGGGTGGCAAACCAGAATCTCTTCCGGTTAACCTCCCTGACTTTCCCACCCCGTCTCTCTCTCTCTCTCACTGATTCAGGCTGTACTTGCGCACTATTTGCCTCCTGAACCGAGAGCAGGGGTCCTTGCGCGACACTCATGGTCATTATTCCTCGCGGATGTAGCACAAAACCTTCAGGAACTACTAAATCCTACGCTGCATTTGCCAGAGAAATGATATTGTGAGCAAAATAATGCTTCAACTGGATTTATGAACCAGCTAAACAGCACGCTCGTGCAGCTATCTTTAGCCGAGTTATTTAAGGAGTATCTAGACATACATGCACACAACTGTTGCAATGTTCTCCGTCAACAGTGGTAACTCTCGACAGTTTGTATTCTCTCGAATCATTAAACATTCCAATCCTAATGAACCTTCGCGGACGCCGTAGGGACGCGTTGCCGGCGCTCGTCTGTCTTGAACGCGGTCTGGAACTTGGTTAAAGTGCGAGCCTGCGCGGGCCTCACCTCCAAAGCGATGTGCGATGTTTGCAGAGTGCGCGTAGTGCCGGTAGCTTGGTATGCCCTGTGCTTTCGACGTTCCGTACGCCTTGAAGCGACAGATGCACGGAACTCCAGCGTTTCCACAGACACTTTCCGCTGTCATCGCGCGATGTGTGTTCATGTTTACATGTACGCGCGTGACGCCGTGCTGGTTAATTTAGTTAAAACCCGTTGACGGGCTCGTTGGTTTCAATCTATGATAGAATGTGTAAGAGTGACTGAACAAGGACGTAGAAAGAAGCAGGCACACAAGGACGGCGCTGTCTCCGTGTGTCTCTTTCTTTCTACGTCCTCGTTGAGTCACGCTTACACATTCTATCATTGTTAATTTAGTTAGCAAGCGAATGTTTACAAGTTTATACGGCCGATAAACCTACTATCCTTACTTCGTACAGCTATCTACTAATTTGCTATCGCAATCTGTGCTTCGCCTTTCGGGCGGAACTGCGAATTTTTTTCTATTGCACTTCACTTTGCACCGTTAACTGCGCTCTCAAAGTCCCTCAACTGTATCGCGAAAGTGCGCTCTGTTTCGATTCGAAACGTAACACAACGATGATGGTTCACAAATGTATAGTGACCCCAAACAATGTCTCGTGGCATTCATGGAGCCACCAGGTACGTATTGCGCACGATAAAGCTAGTTCGTTGAAATGGCGTTATTTTGACGGCGTTAGAACTACTAGACATCGTGGTAAAATAAATGCTTGACAATGGGACCAATATTAGCTAAAAGATGGATAATATACGTAACAAAAAACGAAAGAATCGCAAGTTGCGTAAGATGGTTGCGGAAAACACTGGTCTTCAGAAGCGGATCGGAAACGAGGTTATACTGCGACGCTCGATAAAAAATGCTACAGAAATTCTGAGAATTTTCCACTAATGCGTAAGCATTCTTCGGCTCCGGAAAAAGCGACGGGTAGATATGCGTTAGCTAGCATCACAAGCAAAACCGAAGGAACAGCGAATCCAAAGAATGCTCAGGCATTAGTCGACAATTATCATAATTTCTGTTACATTTCTTTGTTTCCACCCTTTGTATCGAATTTGCTCTCTCTGTGTCTCTCATTTTCTTTTTGGTGACGCCTGGTTGTCTATTTAGACCTTCAATTACCCTGAGCATTGGTGCCAGCTTTCTCGATCTCTTCCTCCGTTCTGTGTCCGCGCTTTTGAGTAACAAATACTTGTGCACGTTAGCCGCCCGTTTATTTTCTCTCACGTCCCTGGGTCTCCCTCGAAAACTCATTTTTGAGTTTCGCTTTTTTCGCTCGAAAAGAGGCCCAACCCTTGTCGCCCTGTACTGCCTCATTTGTGTTTTTACCGTGGGCCCCCAAAGCCATACGGCCTAGCGATTTTTGGTTAACTTCCAAGCCGGACGAGATGTCAGATTTGAAGCGCAGAATTACATTTGCGAACTTTGGCGCTGGCCACATGACTCCTTTCCAGATTCCTCGCACCCTCTCATATTTACTGCAGCCCAGAAGTGCTCTATATGCTTCATTATTGCAGCATTCCGCCTCGCCTCCTTGGATTATCTTGTTGTTTGCTTGAGATATGTCCTTCCTTCGTTTACCTATGCACCCAGATATTTACTTTGGTTGACCGTGGCTACGACTTCTCTCTCTCTCTCTCTCTCTCTCTCTCTCTCTCTCTCTCTCACCCTTCTAGCTGCGCCAGCGCCACGGCCGGTGCTTCCGCTGCTGGCACTGTATGGAACGCTAGCTGCTACAGCGTTACGCGGCAGTTTCATGACGGGAAGTATTGAAGGGGAGTGATTGCGCCCATGTGTTACAAATTACAATGCCGTTATTGGAACTTTGGTTGAACAGCGTGTAAGCGTATACTCAGAGATGTAATAATAATCGCGAATTTATTTATTTATTTATTTATTTATTTATTTATTTATTTATTTATTTATTTATCCAATCAATCAATCAATCAATGAAGCAATCAATCTTTCATTTATTCATTTATTTATTTACCGTGCCCGGGAAAACCTTATAGGGCTGAGCGCTGGCGCACGCCATACAGTACTGCTACTACTAGTACTACTAACGATGGTTGTTATTATTATTCTTATTATAGCGTACAAGCCAACGGAAGGGCTTCGGCAGACCTAGCAAAGATATCTGTACCAAATTGCTTATTTGTAATAAAAGTTATTATTATTATTATTATTATTATTATTATTATTATTATTATTATTATTATTATTATTATTATTATTATTATTAGCCCACACCAAGACCGTTGAGGTTGTCCCTGTGCACGCTAATAAACACATTTGATTGATAGCATGATTAATTATTACGACGAAATCACGTCGGCCTCCTTTTGGGAGGAAATCACACGATGCCTTGAATTTTGTTTAGTTTCCTCATTAGTCCATATTAATTATTCAACTGAGCAAGTCATATATCTAAGGACAAACACAATGACCAAATTGTAGAGTGCTCTAGGTCCCATTCCCTGCAGAGTAGAATGTAGGCGAAAATACGCTTTAAACACTCTGCATATTCAATAAAGATCTATCTATCTATCTATCTATCTATCTATCTATCTATCTATCTATCTATCTATCTATCTATCTATCTATCTATCTATCTATCTATCTATCTATCTATCTATCTATCTATCTATCTATCTATCTATCTATCTATCTATCTATCTCTGTCCCTCTAGAAAGCGTCGGATTCAGCAATATTTACGTTCGTACCTATTACGCAATATTTTTGCCGTCATCATAATGAAAGGTCGCGAATTTATCTTTTCTCAAATTTTTAAGTGGAATTGAACTTCTAAATTCATTAGCTTTATCCACTCGCGTCTTCTCGAGCCACGAGAGGGCGAGGGTCACGAGCTAAAAAGAACATCGAAGCACTAGTAGAAGAAGAAGAAGCTCGTCGTTCGGCCCGGACGGATTCTTGGACGGCTACAACTTTGGACGCCCTGGGCTCTGCCGAAGACGACCCCGGTCAAATTCAGCCGTCGCCGTCGGCTTCGCTTCGGCAGACGACCAACCGCACGCGCCTGCGAAGCATTGCGCGCCTCCCGTCACGGCCGGCAGCAGAAGCGGCGACGGCGGTGCCTGACGTGGCCTCCGATCCCGGCGTGGGGGTTGCATCGTCGAGCAGCGAGGTCCAACACAGTTACCAGCTGCGGTCGCGCATTCCGCGGCCTCCAAACGCCTCGATGCTGGTCGCACGTGAGAAGAGGCGATCGGTGGCCGCTGAGAACGCGAACGAAAACAACCAGCGCGTGAGCAGCCGCCCGGCCAAGCTGTGGCGTTCTCTCAGCGTCGCCGAGAAGGAGCCTCGCCAGCGCAAGGCGGCCGCAGCTGCCGCCGTCCACAGAAGGAAGCATCCGGGATACGTGTCCAATCCGCGTGAGGCCAAGCGGTGCCAGAGGCAGGCGCGCAGGACCAAGGCGATTGCCAGCAAGCTCAAGAATGGCACTTCCGCGGACGAGCAGCAGGGGCCGAGCATTTCCGTTGCCGTGGCCCAGGGTCGAGGCACACCGGAGTTCCAGCACCAACAACATCCGCCGCCGCCGTCACCGCCACCGCAAAGGAAAGAACAACGTGCAGCCAGCGCTGCCCGTGGCAGCGATTCGGGCGCTGCTCAGGGAATGCCGCTCCCCAGGCCGTCGGCCACTGTCTCGGCCACGGCGTCGGCTCGCTCGGCTGCGCTGCCCTGCAACGTCCACCGGTTCCCCTGTCCTCTGCCACCATCAGTGCGCGGCACCAACAGAGAAAACGCCGTGCCCACCGCTCAGTTAACGGCAGCTCGCGCATTCAAAGAGCATGAAACGCCGAATGCCCTAACAACGGTTGATAATCAGCTATACCCTACGTTCCTAGACGACGAAGGCGACTCGGCTGCAGGCACGTCGCCGTTCGACCAGGGCGGAATCCGGGAGACCCAAGGCTCTGCAGACGGCGCCCCAGGCCCAGGTCAGCCATCGTCGTCGGCTTCTGGCTGCACCGCAGTATAGCACCGCAAGCACGCGCCTGCCAGGGGTTCAGGGTCAGCTGCTAAAAACCAGCAATAAGCTGCAGAACATTGTGCCGTCCTCATCCGCATTATCGCGATTAGTGGGAGGATGCCGGATTCCACGAGAAGTTTACATGTTCTATTTATCATGTCAGAGTAAAAAATGTGATGCAATTGCTGTGCCTTCTTCCTCCTTTAATGAAGAAGCAGTTACGTCCTCTACGGTGTCACGTATGACTGGCATCAATTAGGCTGAGATGCCTCTAGCAGACGTTGTCGGCTGGTGGAGACAACACGCCAGAATAACTGCGGAGAAGAGCGAATATATTTCGCTTTCTTTAATTGGAAATGAAGTGGGCTGCTCGGAGCTCGCAAACTCTGTTCTGGTGCAGGATCAAACTAGTTTATTTAATCCCCGCTTGTGATATTCTGAGAGCTGTTGAAACAAAACCGTCTTGGGCTCAGCGGAGGTGGTCATTGTGACATTTATTAGCTAATACTGGCAAACATGAAAAGTCGTCCTAATTTACAAAGCTTGGTCATCCCTTGAATCGTCTCAGGTGCAGACATAGGCGTTCTTATCTTCATTGTCGCGTCGCAGAGCCACCAGCACCGTCTTGTAACAGGCAGATGAGACGTGGGCACTTTACATATGATAAAGGGTAACATGAAAAACTATGTATAGCTTGTTGCTAGCATTGGAACTTCACACTTAAACTCAACAAATGTTTCAGTAGAATACTAGATTTCATTTTGAACTTGTAATTATAAGCATGTGCTGCCATGGATGGGGTCAGGCGCCTAGCGACAGATTTATAATGATACTTCGCTTGTTTCATCATAAAGATGAGAGAGGCATAGAAGAAAATAACAACGAACAGTGTGACTAGCTCCCGCCTAAGGTCCCAGTGGAGTAATCTAGTGCAGTAACTGAGTGAGCGTACCCAGTCGCCCCTATGGCAGATACGTTTTAATCGCAAATCGCCGGCATCGGCCCACGAGAACGGTGAGAGTGGCTCGCCCTAAAAAAAAAAAAAAAGAAACGGTTGGACTCGGAGAAGCATGCACTGAATTGAATTCTGGAAGTGCCCATCTCATGATGAATGTCGAGGTTGATCCAATTAGCATAAGAGCATCGTAGCGGCCCAGAGATTTGCCAACTCTGAAATGTGTCATGTGCGCCCTGTGTTTGTATATATATGTAAATCAGGTTACGTTCCACCAAGCACGGGATAAATTTTAAATTTGTTTTTGTCATTGAATAGCGGAGCATATGAGTGTCACGTATCCAGGGAGCCAAGTTGACTTCAAAGAGGTTCATTGACTTTTTATGACTTCGTTCTTTTTAGCTATTCAAATCTTCCCAATAGTGCCACTTTTTAGAGTCGTACAATCATTTTCTTCAGTCATCCTATTTTTTGCCGATCCCCCATGCTGGGTATGAGCCAGTATATGAGACAAAAACAAAAAAAACAAAAAAAAAACAAACAGCACAATTTTTTGTGCAAGTCGTGTCCGCTGCTTCGAATCGACCACCTTATGAACTAGAATGGCGTTATCTGCCACAAGCAACCTTTAAAAATTTATAATTATAAAAATTGAAAATTATAATTTGCATAGGATTCCGCATATTTCATTTTTCCCCTCCTGACTTTGAAATAGCACAGCATTCTACGGCCGCACGCCTCCCCGCCCTAAATAAACACTATGTAACAGCTGGCTATTCGCCAATTGCCCGTAAAGTGTGACCGCATTTGAGGGAAAAAGACAGACAAGATGAAAAAAATGGCCTCCAATCCTCGCTCTGAAAGTGGCTCGACAGCGACGGCGTAAACTACTAGAACAATTAGCCATTGCGACGTAGGTGGAAATTAATCAGGTGGCCACATTCACATGCACTTTACCTAATTATTAGCCTAATACTTTTCAACGGCCTGCGACATGGCTTGCGCCGTTAATTCGTGTGCACCTACAAACAGTGGACTAGAGAGGAGAGAAATTCGCCGCCCCTCGTATGCACGCTTCTCTTCAGGAGTCCTCACTATAGATGTGGCCTTCCCATAGCACTGTCAAAACAGGAATCACTCGCCAGGCGGGTTCTTCTTTTACGTACCAAAAATGTAGTTGCGTCACTCTCTGCGTCGTATGCTACAGTCAAGCTGCCGTCGCCGCGACAGATTGCGCAACGATAATCTTTGCCGGGAAAACTATGTGGGGAACACTACGTGCTTCGCATTGCACGTAGGCGGAGGAACTCCTTATCATCACTTATAGGGTTCGGATGTTCGTCTTAAGCTTGTTCTTTATTGAAAAGTATGCTGCTCTCCATGTTGTATGCGTGATTCCAAAGCTTCCTTTTGCTGAGTGCTTGTGGCCTCTGCCTTACGGGGTTATGAGCCATTGATGACGATATTTTTCTGTCAACGTTACGCCACGCAGAAATACCAGCATCCTGGCTATAGACAGCTTGGCTGTAAAAATAAGATGGTGGTCCTTCTTCTTCTTCTTCTTCTTCTTCTTCGTATTATTATTATTATTATTATTATTATTATTAATCTTCATCCAATAATCTCCTCACGAAACCATGTTGTCGTACCTCTTATGGGGTGCGAATCGCGCAATTTCATGTATATTCTTTAGTTGTCTAGTTAGTGCAGATTAATTAATCAACTCAGCAAGTCATATATTTAGTGAAAAACACTTCAACTGTAAACACCCGTAAAAGTCAGCCGTCCCCGGTAAAACAGCACGCGCCTGCGAAGCATTGCGCGGCTCCTGTCGCAGCCGGCAGCAGAAGCGGCGACGGCGGTGTCTGACGTGGCCTCCGATCCCGGCGTGGGGGTGCATCATCGAGCAGCGAGGTCCAACACAGTTACCAGCTGCGGTCGCGCATTCCGCGGCCTCCAAACGCCTCGATGCTGGTCGCGCGTGAGAAGAGGCGATCGGTGGCCGCTGAGAACGCGAACGAAAACAACCAGCGTGTGAGCAGCCGCCCGGCCAAGCTGTGGCGTTCTCTCAACCTCGCCTACAAGGAGCCTCTCCAGCGCAAGGCCGTCAACAGACAGAGGCATCCGGGATACGTGTACAGTCCGCGTGAGACCCAGCGGTGCAAGAGGCAGGCGCGCAGAACCAATGCGATTGCCAGCAAGCTCAAGAATTGCACTTCCGGGGACGAGCAGCAGCAGCCGAGCATTTCCACGGCTGTGGCCCAGGGTCGAGGCACACCGGAGTTCCAGCACCAACAACATCCGCCGCCGCAAAGGAAAGAACAACGTGCAACCAGCGCTGCCAGTGGCAGCGATTCGGGCGATGCTCTGGGAATGCCGCTCCCTAGGCCGTCAGCCACTGTCACGGCCACGGCGTCGTCTCGCTCGGATGCACGGCCCTACAACGTCCACCGTTTCCCCGGACCTCTGCCACCATCAGTGCGAGGGACCAACAGAGAAAACGCCGTGCCGACCGCTGAGTTAACGGCAGCTCGGAAACTTAAACAGCCTAAAACGCCATATGCCCGAACAATGCTGGATAATCAGCTATCCCCCACGCTCCTGGACGAAGAGGACGACGACTCGTCTACGGGCACGTCGACGTTCGACCAGGCCGGATTCTTGGAGGCACTAGGCTCTGCAGATGGCGCCCCAGGGGAAGGTCATCTACGTCAGCCAGCGTCGTCGGCCGCTGGCTGCACTGCAGTATAGGACCGCCAGCACGCGCCTGCTAAGCGTTCGGTGCCGTCTGCTAAGATCCGGGAATCAGCTGCAGGAGAGTGTGCCGTCTTCATCCGCACGGTCGCGATTAGTGCAAGAAGGCCTGACTGTACCAATAGTCCATAAGTTCTATTCATCATGTCAAAGAAAAAGATGTGATCCAATAGCTGTGACTTCTTCCTCCTTTAATGAAGAAGCAGCTACGCCCTCTGCGGTGTCACGTATGACTGGCATCAATTACGCTGAGATGTCTCTAGCAGACGTTGTCGGCCGGTCGAGACAACACGCTAGATTAACTGCCGAGAAGAGTGAATACATTTCGCTTTCTTAGGCAATGACGTGGAATGCTAGGAACTAATTTATTTGATCACTGTTTGTGAGCTGGGAGCTGTTGAAACAAAGCCGTCTGGGGTTCAGTGGAGGCGGTCATTGCAGCATTTATTAGCCAATAATGATCCGCATGTAAAGCCATTCGAATTGACAAACCTCGCCCATCTCCTGAATCATCTTACGTGGAGGCATAGACGCTCGTACCTTCATTGTCTCGTCGCAGAGGCACCAACGCAGTCTTCTGATGGGCAGATGAGACGGGTCATTCGCCTTATGGGGTAAATGGTAACATTAAAAAGTTGGTTTGCAACATGTTGCTAGCGTTGCACCTTCAGTCTTAAACTGAATATTTTTTTTTCATTTGAATGGTAGATTTGATTTTCAACTTGCAATTACTTGCATATCCTTTGATGAATGGGGTCTCGCGTTTAGCCGCATCTTTAGAATAATATTTCGCTTGTTTCATCGTAAAGCTGAGCGAGGCAGATAACAAACAGCTTGATTAGCTCCCGCCTAAGGTCCCAGTGCAGTAATTGAAATTGTTCATTTGCGATCCTGTACATTTACAGATTGAGGGACTGCAGATAAAAAGCTATCCTTCAACAGCTTGACTTGTCTACAACCCCTGTTTCTGCAGGGAGGCAGCATAACATATTTGCACATACGTATACATATATATATATATATATATATATATATATATATATATATATATATATATATATATATATATATATATATATATATATATATATATATATATATATATATATATATATATATATATATATATATATATATATATATATATATATAACTTCACTGACATGTTTCTCACCCACACTTTGCTTCATGTCAAGAACCAAATGCTAAAACACAGATACATACCGCAACCAGACGTTATATCGAAACCGTATACATCAGTTTCAGTTCCTTGGAGGATGACGTAAAAAGGTCAAATGGGACCGAATTATAGTAATTTAACAGTGTTGGTATTATGTATTTAAGGCATTGTTTCCCTTAGTTTGAACGTGGCTTTGGTGCTAACTAATCCTCAAAGTGTCTTGTAACATAATTTGAAGCTTTTCTCTGAAGTTGGGCTAGAATACGCAGGTTGTTGATATTTCGATGGATTTCCAGTTTATATACATGACTCAGACGATATCTGTAGAGATTGTGAGCTGGGATCACACCAGAATCATTAAAGAATGTTATTGTCGATGCTGTGTAGGAAGCGTTATACGCGTGGCGGAGATACTTAATTTGTAACAGGTGAATATGTTCTAGATTGGTGGATGTTGTGTTACCCCATACTAATTGGCAATAGTTTAAATGTGATTGGAAAAGTGAATTGTACAGCAAGAGTTTAATACGTGTAGAAAGAATGTATCTCATACGGCCTACTACACCAGCTATTCTACTTATTTTGCTTATAACGTATTTGGCGTGATTGTCCCATGACAGGTTCGCTGAAGAGATGACACACACACATTTGAAAATCTCGACTATTTCAATACTCCTTGAGTTTGAATCTAGTACTGTAATCGAGTGAACATACCCAGTCACACCTGCGGCACAAAATTTTGGACTCGACATCACCGGGATCGGCTAACGAAAACGACGAGGTAGGCTCGCCAGCAAGAAGAAAAGTGGCTGTACTTGGAGACGAATGCACGGAATTAAAATCCGGCAGAGCCCATCTCACGAAGAATGTCGAGGTTGATACAATTAGTATAAAACCACTGTAGCGACACAGAGTATTGCGAACTCTGAAATGCGTCATGCGTGACGTGTGTATGCAACCGGGTGCCTCTCTTGCGCATCCCTCTGGACACGCTGCCCCATCTAGCGCAGCCGTTTCCAAGACCGCGTGTGGCGTGTGTTTCAATACATATGAAGCAGGTTACCTTCCGCCCAGCTCCGCATAAATTCTGAATTTGTTTTTTTTTTAATTCCCGCACATATGAGTGGAACATATCCAGTGAGCCAAGTTGGCGTGAAAGAGGTTCAAGAGGTTCATTTTTATCTGACTTCGTTCTTTTCAGCAATTCAAAATTTCTCAAAAGTGCTTCTATATAAACTCGTACGATGACTTCCTTGCCACACCCCATTCTTGGCCAACGCCACATGGTGGGTATAAGCCACTCTTGGAGGGAAACGAAGAAACAAACAAGTAAAGAAACAAAAAAACAGGCAGACAAACAAACCAACAGACAGACATACACACAGACAGACAGACATACATACGGACAGACTGCACAAACGCAGCGTCACATACGCATTGATTCAGCCCTGCGGTTGTTTTCAAACTCAGTTCCCCAGCACAGCAGCCCGATGCTCTACACATTATAGCATGGACTGTCCAGAGACCCAAGATGGCGTGAAAACGGGTAGACACGGATGGATAGGCATATGGATACCGCATAGTGCGTGTTAAGTATCCTAAGAATGCTAATTGCATTAAAACATACGCTGTAACTCGCAGTTAGCAGTCTTTGATAGGCAGAAAGCGATGGGGATAGATTCTGGTCCTCACTAACTCTTATAACTCCACAGCCGAACTCGGGAAGTTTTTCTAAGGTCCTTCAGTGGCCCTGACGCATAGCAACAGCAATTGGTTACTCTGGCTTTAGCGAAGGAAATTCGAGAAACAATTGCTGATGAATTTGGGGAAATTAAGCTGTGTCCAGGAGGTGCTTTGAACACGACTGTGTCACGACTCCGCCGCGGAAAGAGTGCTCTGAAATTGAAGCTCGAGTTACACCACAATGAACATATCCCGAAGCGAGATCTGCCCGTTTAATAGGGAACAGAAATGTGCACTAGAATATAACTGTCAGAAGACTGCTGCAACATGTGGGTCCAGACGCTATAAACTACAGCGCTTTGAAAAAAGAAAAAAAAAAGAAAACTGGATCATGCAGAAGCACATTTTATTACACCTACATAATAATATCTCGATTTGCAGAACGCTTCTGGCCGTCTAGAATAACAGTTAGAGTAGTTAAAGTCATGTGGCTGGATCAGTTCTTCAATTGAGCTGCGCGTCAGTAGGGGCAGCAAGAGCTTCGTCACTGTGCGATCGGTTTCAAGAGCTTTAGCGATGACAGAAACATCTCTCGGCAAGATCGCTGTTTATGCAAGGACTTCCTTTAGAGCAGTCATCGTACGTGTCTGCGTTGAGGTCGCAACAATGTCCGGAATTCGACAGTTATTGTGGGGCGACTTGGGCGTGAGGAACTCGCAGGCGACGACGCTTCCAACCATGCTCTCATCACGCCTCTGCGGTCGGTGTTCGCAGATGGAAATCCTTTTGAACGTGTGCCGGTTGCGCTTGGAAAGCATGACGATATCGGCAGTGAAATTCTGGTCATCCTTGGCAACGTCGATGAATATCTTCTCGAACCCGCCGTGGTTGCTCAGTGGCTATGGTGTTGGGCTGCTGAGCACGAGGTCGCGGGATCGAATCCCGGCCACGGCGGCCGCATTTCGATGGGGGCGAAATGCGAAAACACCCGTGTGCTTAGATTTAGGTGCACGTTAAAGAACCCCAGGTGGTCAAAATTTCCGGAGTCCTCCACTACGGCGTGCCTCATAATCAGAAAGTGGTTTTGGCACGTAAAACCCCAACTATTATTATTATTATATCTTCTCGTGGGAGGTGGCAGAGTCCCCGCCTCGGAAATCCAGACGAGCACCGCGAAGCTCTCGGAGATGTTCAGCAAGCGGAGCCTGCGATAAACCAGCGGCGATGACGTAGGACGAATACGGGCGGGGAAGGACGGTTGGTGCGCGGTAGTGCTGGCGCGAGCAGCGCATGTCCCGTCCACCTTCTGGATGCAGCGGTGACGACACGAAAGCCACGAGGTATCTCGAGGAAAGCAACGATGCCTCGCGAGCGGCGTTCGTCGGGTCCGTGTCTGCCCGTATACGTTGGACGTAAGGGGCAGAATCAGGGCTCCAGGTCAGTTCTCCGCGAGCTCAAAGGCGAGGGCGTTCATCCCTAGGTTCCGCGCCGTAACGTCGCCGCACAGAGAGCATGTCTCCTCGGGGCTGACCTCTACGTTGGACGCGCAGTGCAGCTGCAGGGTTCTCGCCCTTGGGTTTTTTTAAGCTCGAAGGCGTGCGCGTCCACCCCTGGGTTCGACGCCGCCGTAACGTTGTCACACAGCGAGCATGTCTGCCCGGGGCTCACCGCGTCACACGACCTGTGGACGTTGTTGTGACTTCGTGGTGGAGGACGAAAGACGGGCTCGTTGCGTAGACGAAGAAGAAACGAAAAACTTTATACAATATTTACAGATAGTGGATGATAGCGCACAGGTAGCAGTAGGAGCGCATCAGACCGACTGGGCGGCTGCAAGCAACTCTCTCTTCTCACAATGGGCCGGTTCGCCGTTAAATCCCTTCGGCGACCCCTCGTCTTCAGGAACCGGTTTGGGTGAGTTCTCGTCGGCAGGAACAAAGCGGGTCAGGGTGATGACCTCGCCCCTGTCGAATTCTTGATTCATCGCTGAGATGGCTGGGCGCCGCGGAGATGGCTTGGCACTTGTTGAAGTCGCCTCCCGTGTCGAATTCTTGATTCGTCGCGGCGAAGTGGGTGCCCTCGTCGCCTCGTGGTAGCCAACGTGGTGCATGTAGTAAGGCAGCACCAGTCGCCTCGTGGTCACCTCGTGGTCATCACGTGGTCGCCACGTGGTGCTCGTAGTATGGCACAACAACGTCCAGTCGTCTACCACACACGTGGCGGAGAAAGGTGTCGTAATATTCTCCGTACGGCATGCTGCTGTTGCTGTGCTAACGCGATTAATGACACGCATTTGGAATGGCTGACGTGCCTGGGATCTCGTTGATGCTGGTGCCGATGCGACTTAGGATTGTGTATGCCGACGTTTGCTGTTACCCGCCGTGGTTGCTCAGTGGCGATGGTGTTGGGCTGCTGAGCACGAGGTCGCGGGATCGAATCCCGGCCACGGCGGCCGCATTTCGATGGAGGCGAAAACGCCCGTGTATTTAGGTGCACGTTGAAGAACCCTAGGTGGTCGAAATTTCCGGAGTCCCCCACTACGGCGTGCCTCATAATCAGAAAGTGGTTTTGGCACGTAAAACCCCATAATTTAATTTTTTTTACATTTGCTGTTAGCAGAAAAAAACAAAGTGACTATTGCGTTGCACTAATAAGTAAAAAAAGGTGAGAAAATAATACCTAAGAACAGACAACAAACAAAAATAATTAAGTATTTCTAACAAGGTTTTCTCATTGATGCTGTTCTTCTTCCTCCTGTTCATCTTCCAATAACTAATGACGTGTGCTTGATCGCTAATAATCTCCCGACTTCTTCATATTCTGAATCTTTAATCGTTCGGTTGGTCCGTAGTTCAATGGCACAACCATTTTCTGAGGCATCGCCTCCCACCTGGCCTTTTGTTTTCAAAATCAAATCTGTTCGATGTGCTCGAGTACAGTGCACAGTGTGTGGAGACCTTACGAAGAAGAAACCGACCACGCGGAGTGGCAGCAAGGGCGCACCAACGACATTCGTCGAATACGAAGATGACGCGCGGTTGCGGCACGAAGCTGGTATACAGTTACAGGGCACGTCGGGCGATGAGAAGAGAAAGGGAAAAGAGATTGCGCATGTACTACGCACATCCATATTCAAGTCTACGTGAAGCCAGGCTTTTGTGAAGCGCTTTTATTACTTGGTATACGTGGGTTCATGCTCTGCAACGCTTTTCGCAGCATAGAGACTCGGTCCCTGCCCGGCAAATTAGCGACACGCGGAAGACCCCGCCGCATTACCCACGTGATCCGCGTGGTCGGGGATTACACTGTCTCCGGATCCGAACCACTTATCATGCAGCATGTCCGGGTCAGACCAGTTCACAATTGCACATTCGCCAGAACTGGCCCACCAAACTTGGCAAGCAGCCGACCGGGCAGACGCTCCGAAACCCTGGAAAGAAAGTATTGAAAACATCGCTTTACAAATGAATCATGCGCTTTGACACGCATACTTGCTGTAGTAAGGAAATTTAAGAGGAAGCTTTAGCTCGGGTGCTCCTATCTAAATACATGTAAAAACAGAATTCGTTTTTCTTGTCAACCACTGCACCAAATTTGACGAGGTTGGTTGCATTTAAAAGAAAAACGTGAAATCTGGTGACTGTTGGTTTCGAATTTTCGATTTAGGTCGTCGACGTTTTATTACAAATTGGCAATATGGCAAATTTTCAGAAAACTAAAGTCAAGTTTACAACACTTTTACTTAGCTATGAAAAACGATGTCACAATTATCTGGATTGCATCTAATAGTGCATCTAAAGCGGACAAAATTGATATGTTGCGCATGAATTTAAAGAAAAGTTAGTAATATGGAAACACAGCTTTTGCAGAACCCTTGTAAACAACGCAACGAATTCACATAGAATGGGAAATGACATATCGAATTTGTCTGCTTTCATATCTGGGTGACGTTTACAGAACCGCGATATCTGTACTTAATGCAGAGCTATGAATTTCTAAACTTCGTGCTTCTGTATTTTCCAAACTTCCAAATTTTTGAAAATTCTTGCAACAACATTCAGACCCTAATACGAAATTCCGCGACCAACAGTGACTAGAATTCACCATTATCTTTCAAATGCAAGAAATTTCATTAAAATTGGTCTAGGGGTTATCACAGAAAAGCGTTTTTGCGTTTTATATGTATTTGAAGAGGACGTGTCGGAGTTGGGCCCGAGCTAAAGCTTCCTCTTAAGTACAATTAGTTGTTTGATTGTGTTATTTCGTCGAGAAAGAGCCGGCAACGGGCATCTCCTTGTAAGGATATTACAGGTGAGGCTACATGTAGGCCGATTCGTTCTAAGAGTGATATTCTGCTAGTGAGCTATTGAGCAGGTCTGTATCAGCAGAATGAGCAGCAGCAGCCGCCAATCATGAGGAGATCCAGAATTGCTTCGAAAAGAGGAGGGGGGGGGGTGTTTGACAAGCTGTATTGGTTTCGTGGGCGATTACGAAACTTTATTTGTAAGGCTCTATGCCTTACGTCCTTACGCATGGCGAGGCTGGGCCTGCTTAAGTGTATCTACATCGGGTGTTTCAGCGAACACTTTCATATTTTTTTAAAGGCTGCCTGTGGCAGATAGCACTATTCTAGTTCATGAAGTGGTTTACTCGAAGAGGCGGACATTACTTGCACAAGGAATTGAAATGCTTAATCGACCAATTACCAAAAAATTATTAATTTAGTTTAACTAATTACCTTATGGCACGTATTGTAATTTACAAGTTCAAGCTGTGAATTTCGCAAGGCGGATCGACTTGGAACGAATTCTCCAGATGGCCCCAGTTTAGAGATGTTAATTCTCGATCATTGCGGAGAAATGCATTGACGTTCCAGTTACTTTTGTACTAGAATGCATAAAATAACATTTTGTTAAGAAAGTAACTGGAACGCCAATGCATTTCTCCGCAATGTTCGAGAATTATAGTCTCTAAACTGGTGTCATCCTGATAATTAGTTACAACTAGATTCGCCTTGCTAACTCCACGATTAGAATTTATAAATTGCAATGTGGGCCATAAGGTAGTTAGTTAAAAGATAATTAGCGAAATTTGTTAATTAGCTAGTATATTAATTTTTTTTTGGAAGCAGTGTGCGCCGCTTCGAGTCCACCACCTAAGGAACTAGAATTGTGCTATCTGCCACAAGCAACCTTTAGGAATTTTTGAATTTGTTCACTGAAGCGCCGTGTGTATGCATCTCGAATTTCAGAATATTCTTTTCTGTGCTATACAAAAAGACAAGGTTGGGCTGATCATAAACAATATAAAGTAACAAATTAGTTAATTAGGCAGCAGTTTTCTTTACCTAATATCAGAAACAATTATAATTATAATTTGCACAGGATCCTGCATATTTCATTTTTCCCCTCCTTACTTTCAAATATAGCACAGCATTCTACGGCCGCACGCCTCCCCGCCCTAAATAAACACTATGTAACAGCTGGCTATTCGCCAATTGCCCGTAAATTGTGGGCGTACTTGAGGGAAAAAACAGACATGACAGACAAGATAAAAAAAAATGATGTCCAATCCTCGCGGTGAAGATGGCTTTGGACAGCGACGGCGTAAATGACTGCTAGAACAGTTAGCCAATGCGACATAGGTGGAAATTACTCAGGTGGCAACACTCAGATGCACTTTACCTAATTATTAGCCTATGTCATTTCGACAGCTTCGTGCGCACCTACAAAAAGTGGACCAGAGAGGAGAGAAATTCGCCGCGCCTATTATGCACGCTGTTCTTCAGGAGTCCTAACTATAGATGTGGCCTTCCCATAGCACTGTCAAAACACGAATCACTCGCCAGGCGGGTTCTTCTTTTACGTACGAAAGTGTAGTTGCGTCACTCCCTGTTTCGTATGCTGCAGTCAAGCTGCCGTCGCCGCGACAGATTGCTCAACGGTAATCTTTGCCGGGAAAAGTATGTGGGGAACACTACGTGCTTCGGATTGCACGTAGACGGAGGAACGCCTTATCGTCGCTTATGGGGTTCGGATATTTGTGTCAAGGTTGTTCTTTATTGAAAAGTATGCTGCTCTCCATGTTGTATGCGTGATTCCAAAGCTTGCCTTTGTTGCGTGCTTGTAGCCTCTGCCTTAAGGGGGTATGAGCCTTTGATGACGATAGTTTTCTGTCAACGTTACGCCCCGCAGAAATACCATATCCAGGCTATAGACAGCTGCGCCGTAAAAATATGATGGTGGTCTTGACTGTGCGACAATACTGTGGTCGTTATTATTATTATTATTATTATTATTATTATTATTATTATTATTATTATTACCCGATTTCTGTACATATACTTGCAGATTTGATAATAAATAATAATAATAATAATAATAATAATAATAATAATAATAATAATAATAATAATAATAATAATAATAATAATAATAATAATAATAATAATAATAATAAATGTTCATTGGCACGGTCCTACAAGCCAACTAAGGCTTAGACCGGCCTGCTTGTGTTGTTTTGTATATTGTGTGGCAATAAACATTATTATTATTATTATTATTATTATTATTATTATTATTATTATTATTATTATTATTATTATTATTATTATGTTCCTCCAATAATCTCCCCCTGAACCATGTTGTAGGCACTTTTATGGGGGGCAAATCGCGCAATTGTATATATCTTAGTTGTCTGAATGTTCCAGTTAATCAACTAAGCAAATCATATATTTAGTGACAAACACTTCAAATGAGGAAATTGTAGAGCACTCTGGGAAACGTCCGATTCAGTGAGATTTAAATTCGTACTTATTATGCAACATTTTTTCCCCGTCACAAAGACCGCCCGCGAATTTATCCTTTCTAAAATTTTTAAGTGGAATCTAAATTCATCAGCTTTATCCACTCGTGTCTTCGCGAGCCACGAGAGGGCACGGGTCACGAGCCAAAAAGAAGTCGAAGAAGAAGAAGAAGCAGAAGAAGAAGAAGAAGAAGAAGATATAGAAAATATTCATTTCATAGAGATATCATTGAATCAATAACAACATGGACAGAATATCAGCACCTCAAATTTCCGTGGAAAATCCAGTGGTGTCCATCAAGACAATCAGAAGTAGCAATCACGAGATTACGCTGCCGTGTCCCTCCATTAAACCTATATTTACACAGGACTGGTCTGACGCTATCACCTCTGTGTCTATACTGCCAAGAAACAGAATCACTAGATCATTATTTTTTGGTGTGTCGACGATACAAATTGTTAAGAAAAAGACATCTAGAACTTCCGTTCGCAAAATTAGGGTTAATGTTATCAACAGAAATTATACTATCTTTCGGTGCGTCAGTTATAGGGGGCAGCCACAGGGACGTTTTTGATGCCGTTTGCAGTTACATCCAGTCAACAAAACGAATAACTATTTAACTTTATCTTGTATTTTGTTTGTTTTTGTATGTTTTCTTCTCTCTTTCGTTAAATTTTTTTTTTCTCATCGAATAAGTGGCACTTCAAAAGAACAGGTGAACGTTTCAGCACCCAATTCTTGGCCAATCCCCCAGTGTGGGTATGAGCCATAACATGAGGCCATCATTATCATCACCATCAGAAGCTCGTCGTTCGGCCCGGACGGATCCTCGGACGGCTACAAGTTTGGACGCCCTGGGCTCTGCCGACGACGACCCCGGTAAAAGTCAGCCGTCCCCGGTAAAACAGCACGCGCCTGCGAAGCATTGCGCGGCTCCTGTCGCAGCCGGCAGCAGAAGCGGCGACGGCGGTGTCTGACGTGGCCTCCGATCCCGGCGTGGGGGTGCATCGTCGAGCAGCGAGGTCCAACACAGTTACCAGCTGCGGTCGCGCATTCCGCGGCCTCCAAACGCCTCGATGCTGGTCGCGCGTGAGAAGAGGCGATCGGTGGCCGCTGAGAACGCGAACGAAAACAACCAGCGCGTGAGCAGCCGCTCGGGCAAGCTGTGGCGTTCTCTCAGCGTCGCCGAGAAGGAGTCTCGCCAGCGCAAGGTGGTCGCAGCTGCCGCGGTCCACAGAAGGAAGCATCCGGAATACGTGTACAATCCGTGTGAGACCCAGCGGTGCAAGAGGCAGGCGCGCAGGACCAATGCCAATACCGGGGACGAGCAGGAGCAGCCGATCATTTCCGTGGCCGTGGCCCAGGGTCGAGGCGCGCCGGAGTTCCAGCAGCAGCAAGATCCGCCGCCACCGCTACAAAGGAACGAACGCCGTGCAACCAGCGCTGCCCGGAAAAGCGCTACGGGCGCTGGTCAAGGAATGCCGCTCCCTAGGCCGTCGGCCACTGTCGCGGCGTCGGCTCGCTCGGCTGCGCGGCCCTACAACGTGCACCGGTTTCCCGGTCCTCTGCCACCACCAAAGCGTTCGGCGAACAGAGAACGTGCCATGCCCACCAACGGCAGCTCGCGCATTCAAACAGCCTGAAACGCCCAGTGCCCTAAGCGTGCTTGATAATGAGCTATACCCTACGCCTCTGGACGAAGACGACGACGACTCGGCTGCGGGCTCGCCGTCGTTAGACCAGGGTGGAAACCGGGAGACCCAAGGCTCTGCAGACGGCACCCCAGGCCAAGGTTAGCCGTCGTCTTCGGCTGCTGGCTGCACAGCGTTATAGCGCCGCAAGCACGCGCCTGCCAGGCGTTAGGCGGCAGCTGCTAAGGGCCGGGTATCAGCACCATATGATTGTGCCGTCCTCTTCCACATTGTCGCGATTAGTGCGAGGATGCCGGATTCCACGAAAAGTTTATATGTTCTATTTATCATGTCAAAGTAAAAAATATAATGCATTGGCTGTGCCTTTTTCCTCCTTCAATGAAGAACCAGTTACGCCCTCTACGGTGTCACTTATGACTGGCATCAATTACGCATAGATGTCTCTAGCAGACGTTGTCGGTTGGTGGAGACAACACGCCAGAACAACTGCGGAGAAGAGTGAATACATTTCGTTTTCTTTGGAAATGATGTGGCGTGCTACGAGCTCGCAAGCTCTATTGTATTCCAGGATCAAATTACTTTATTTGATCACCGCTTGTGAGATTCTGAGAGCTCTTGAAACAAAACCGGCTTGGGCTCAGCGGAGCTGGTCATTGTGGCATTTATTAGCTAATACTGGTAAACATGAAAAGTCATTCTAATTTACAAAGCTTGCCCATCCCTTGAATCGTCTCAGGTGCAGACATAGACGTTCGTATCTTCATTGTCGCGTCGCCGAGCCACCAGCACCGTCCTGTAATAGGCAGATGACACGTGGGCACCTTAGTTGTTAAGGATAACATGAAAAAGTTGACGTATAACTTGTTGCTAGCATTAGATCTTCAGACTTCAACTCAACAAATGTTTCAGTAGAATAATAGGTTTCATTTTGAACTTGTTTTTATTTGCGTGTGCTGCGATGAGTGGAGTCACGCCCTTAGCGTCAGCTTTGTAATAATACTTCACTTGTTTCATCATAAAGATGAGAGAGGCTGAGAAAAACATAACAGCTTGACTAGCTCCCGCCTAAGGTCCCAGTGCAGTAACCGAGTGAGCGTACCCAGTTGCCCCTATGGCAGATACGTTTTAATGGCACACCACAGGCATCGGCCCACGAAAACGGTGAGAGTGCCTCGTCCGCAAGAAAAAGGGGCTGGACTCTGAAAAGCATGCAAGGAATTGAATTCAGGAAGGGCCGATCTCACGATGAATGTCGAGGTTGATCCAATTCGCATAAAAGCACCGCAGCGGCCCAGATATATATATATATATATATAGGGGTTTTCTTCAAAGTTCAGCACGCAGGACCCGACGTAAAATACGCAGGAAAGAGACTACGAACTTTTTGGGAGACTTCTTTTTCTTACTTAACGTTTTCGGCTGGTGGACCAGCCTTCGTCAGAGCCTTCGTCAGAGTACTCTGACGAAGGCTGGTCCACCAGCCGAAAACGTTAAGTAAGAAAAAGAAGTCTCCCAAAAAGTTCGTCGTCTCTTTCCTGCGTATATATATATATATATATATATATATATATATATATATATATATATATATATATATATATTTATATATATATATATATATATATATATATATATGTGTGTGTGTGTGTGTGTGTGTGTGTGTGTGTGTGTGTGTGTGTGTGTGTGTGTGTGTGTGTGTGTAGCAGGTTATGCTCTACGAAGCACCGGATAAATTTGTTATTTGCTTTTTGTCATTGAATAGCGGAACATAGGAGTGTCACATAACCAGTGAGCCAAGTGGACTTCAAAGCCGTTCATTGTAGAGCGGCACACTGACACAGACCAAGTGACCCAACTTGGCGCGAAAGCGGTTCCTTGAATTTTTATGACTTCGTTCTTTTTAGCTATTCAGATGTTCTCAATAGTGCCGCTTTTTAGACTCGTATAATCATTTTATAACTCACCCTATTTTTGGCCATTCCCCCATGCTGGGTATGAGCCAGTATATGAGACAAAAGCAAACCAAAAACAAACAAACAAACGGCTTACATACACACTACATACATACCCATTGATTTGGTCTTGCGGTTGTTTTCAAACCCTTTTGAGCCGGGTCCATAGTTTAATGGGTAGAGCACCGGTAGTGCGGCCCATTAAACCATGGACGCAAATTGACCCAAGTTGACCCGGTGACCCAAGTTCACTGGAAAACAGATTAATATGCATATAGATACTGGATAGTGCGTGAAGTATCCTAAGAATGCTATAATTCCATTAAAACATTCTTTAAGGCTCCCAGTGAGGAGCCGATGCTAGGCTGAAAGCGATGGAGAGAGTTCTGATCCGCACTAACTCTTTCTTATAACTCAACACCCGAACTTAGAGAGTGTTAAAAGGTCCTTCAGTGGCCCTGACGCATAGAAACAGCAATAATCGACTCTGGCTTTAGCGAAGAAAGTTCGAGAAACAATTGCTGATGCATTTTAGGAAATTAAGCTGTGTCCAGGAGTGGCTTAGAACACGACTGTGTCACAACTCTGCCCCGGAAAAAGTGCTCTGAAATCAAAGCTCAAGTCACAGCTGAATGAGCATATCTATAGTCCGAAGCTACATTTGCGGTATTATTGAGGAGCTGAAATGTTCGCTTGAATGTAGCCTTCAGAAGACTGCCGTGAGTACAGGTGGTACAAACTACAGTACTTTGCACAAACCTGGGTCTCTAAGAAATATATTCAATTAGAAGTACAAAAATTAACATCTCGTTTTCAGAACACCTCCCGCCGGCCAGAATAACAGCGACAGCAGTTCAAGTGATGTGTCCGGAACAGTTCTTCGGTTAATCTGCGCCAATGTGCGATCGGCTTTACAGATGGATACCTCTATTGGCCAGACCATTGTCTGGACATGGGGCCTTTAGGGTTGACGACGCGCGCACGTGCTTTGAGGTCGCAACAATGTCCGGGAATGCGACAGTTATTGTGGAGTGACTTGGGCGTCAGGAACTCCCAAGCGACGAGGCTTCCAGCCATGCTCTCATCACGCCTCTGGAGGCTGTGTTCGCAGATGGAAACCCTTTTGGGCCGTGTGCTGGTTGCGCTTGGAGAGCCTCTCAATATCGGTGAAATTCTGGCCCGCTTTGGCAACGTCGATGAACATCGCTTCGTGGGGGATGACAGCGTCCCGGCTGGTCTCGGAAATTCAGAAGACCACAACGGTGCTCTGGGAGATTTTCAGCAAGCGGAGTCTGCGTTGAGCCATCGGCGACTACGGACATATACGGACGGGGCAAAATGGTTGGTCCGCCGTAGGGATGACGTGAGTTGCACTTGCAACGTTCACCTCCTGGTGCAGCGGTGGCGACACGGAAGCCACGAGGTGAGGAAACTTTGCCAAGCGAGCGGCGGTCTTCGGGTCCGTGTCTGCCTCTACGGTGAACGTGTGGCGCAGATGCAGATCTCCCGGCCTGGTCCGCGCGAGCTCAAAGGCGAGGGCGTTCTTCCCTCTCGGTCCGGTGCTGTAACGTCGCCACAGAATGAGCAAGTCTCCTTGGGGCTCACATCTACGTTGGACGTGTAGTGCAACGGCCTTGTTCCCGGCCTGTTATCGGTGAGTTCGAAGGCGAGAGCGTGCATCACTCGGTTCGACACCGCCGTAACGTATTCGCATAGCGAGCACGTCTCCTCGAGTCTCACCTCGTCACCCGGCCAGTTGACGTCCAGTCGTATACCCCACTCGTAGCAGGGGAAGGTGTCGTAATGTTCGTTGTACAGCATGCTGCTGTTGCTGTTCTACCAGGAATAATGATACGTAATTGGAATGGTTGACCAGCCTGGATTCGCGTTGTTGTTGGTGCCGATACGAATGAACCTGGCGTACATTCTTGAGCAAAATTACACCCTTTTGCCACACAACCATAATCGCCACCTGCCTTGCTTGCGTTTCTTTTCTTGAAAACGCCGCGCCCGCTACTTTCCCGTCGGGAATGCTATATCATGCTGATAACGCGCATGCCGTTCGTTACTGGGAAGTACCGGGCTCGCCGCGTTAGAGAAAGGAAATGCGGTCAAGACAGATGACGATCATTGTTGTGGGACAAGATAAGCCCCAAAGGGTGTAAATTTTCTAAGAGTGAAGGGTGCAGGAAAGCAGCGGGCGCGGCGTTTTCAAGAGAGGAAACGCAAGCAAGGCAGATGATTATTGTTGTATGGCAAAAGTGTGTACCTGTGCCTAAGAGTGATATGCCGAGGATGCTCTTTGCAGAAAAAAAAACAAAATCACTGGTGCGTTGCATCAAAAATTAAAGACGTGAGAAAATATAGCGGTAAACACAGAAATCAAAGAAAAATAAGTATTGAAGTATTTTTAGCAAAAATTTCGCGTTGATGCCGTTCTTTCTCTTATTCTACTTCTTCCTTTAAGTAATTGCGACTGCTTCGTCAACATTCATTGCCCAAGTTTTCGAGCGCAGCTCTGAGGCGCCCGTTCCTGCGTTGAGCGTTGGCGTGCCTCAACGTCGTATCTCGCAACTAAACGAACGAGTACAGCGAAAGACGAAAGCGAATGCGGAGCGGAACGATACATGAAAGAAGAGAAGGCGATGAGGAAAGTGAAGGAGGCTACAGGCACGAGGCAGTAAGTGGAGCAGGAAAGTATGGCGCAAGATAGAGGTGGAAAGAATGCCGCACAATACAACGGGATGGCGCCATAGTATTTGTACTCCGATTGTATAGGCGACGAGAGTTGTGTAGTTATTTCTGGAGCCACGTAATCACAATGGAACCTCCTCCGCTTCTACCACTCGGCCAACGTGATTGTTATGTCTTCTATCAATCGTCCGTTCTGATCCCCTACCACCCGGGTCATAAGGTCACTGCGAGGGCTTCGCGCCCATGTCAACCACTCCAGCGTGCGAGCCGTAGCGCCGCCAAATGGCTTCGCTACGGGCCTGCCTACGGCCCTGACGGAACGTGGGGCTTATTGCAGGCCCAGCGAGGACGCGAACTCGTCGCGCACCCGGCTATTCCCACGTCGGGACCGGCATGTCTAGCCCACTGGCCCAGTCGCGGGCACGCCGGACAGCCAGGATTTGCTGGTCTAGAGCGGGGCTACGCGGAAGTGAGTCCCACTCCTCTTTGTTGAACTTGGGGTATACGTCGACCCGCACTACCAGAACATGTGTGCTAGAGTGGAGGTCTGCCCGCAGGACGGGCAGGCGTCGTCGCGAAATACGTCGGGGTAAACATCGTGTAGAACGGGCAGGCACGGATATGTGCTGGTCTGTAAGAGTCGGAGAGAGACGGCTCGCGCCCTATTCAAATTGGGGTGAGGGGTGGAAAGACCCCTCTAGACATGTAGAAGAACTTCATAACCTCGTTGTGTGTAGCGAGAGCGTCCCTGTGGCCGTAGGGGGGAGGGGAGTCCGCGCTCTTTAGAGAGGAAGCGCGGTCGTGGAGGTCGCACGCAGCCTCGTGAGCAGACTCTTTGAGGTTCGAGAGAGCGCCCTCGACCGACCCTACGTGAACAGGAAACCTATGAATCGAATGATGCGGAAGAGCATATGTTCTCGAGATGCTAAGAAGACGAGCAGCTTGCTTGGCGATGCAACCCATCTGAAAAGCCCCACCTGCCGTTCTGGAATCGCCATAGGTCTCGGACCCACGACCGTCTAGCCGGGCGAGGGCGATGGCGGCTTGCTCGGCGACTCCGGCGTTTGAAGAGCGAATCGAGGCGCTATTGGCAATCTTGCCGCTGGAGTCGACCACGACGACGGCAAAGATCTTGCCATCGCTTTTCTCCGCGGCGTTGACGAAGCTTGCTCTGATGCCTTGTCGCTTGATCTGTTCGCGGATCGCTGCAGCTCCGGCCTTGCGTCTGCCCTCGTTGTGGACGGGGTGAACGTTTCGGGGCACAGGGGCCACTTCGAACTTGTCTCCAATGCACCTAGGGATCGGGGTACTGACCATCGGGAATCCCGCAGGGCTGTAACCCAGCTCTTCGAGGATGCGGTTACCTGCCGCTGTGGTGGTCAGGCGAGTGAGCTGCGTGCGTTATTTGGCTTCGGCAATCTCTTCGTCGGTGTTATGTACCCCAGTTTGAGGAGATCCTCGGTATGGATTCTGATGGGTAGCCCGAGAAGCCTCTTGACTACTTTGCGGACATCATGCGTCGGCAAACTGATGGAGCACGAGGGCACAACTGGCTCAGAGCGGAGCGAGACAAGCCCACGCGCTCCATCAGTTCGCTGGCGCAAGATGTCAGTGAAATCGGCCTGACATTGTCCGCATTTAGTTGTTTTCCTCGTTTGGGTATCAAGACTGTCGTGGACGTCTTCCACACTTTCCGGATGGCACCCGTCTTCCGGCATTCGTTCATCTACTCGGCGAGCTGCTTCCCTGTGGCCTCGTCCAGGTTGCGCAGGATCGTGTTGGTCACCCGGTCCGGACCGGGGGCCGAGTTCGTCCGTAGCTTGAGGGCAGCGCCCCACACCTCAGCGAACGTACAGTCTGCGTCTATGTGCGCGTTCGGCCGGCCGTGGTAGGCCACCGGGAACGGTGTCTTGAGTTGCGGGCCGACGTACTTTTCCCACATCTTGGCCAGGAACGCCCCCGGGTCGCGTGACTGTGCCTGTGGATTAAATTGGTCGTGTTTCTTCTGTCTTCGGCCCTGGTGGTGTCCGGGTCCAGAAGGTGGCGTAAAAGGTGCCACGTCCGGGCTGTGCCGAGGCGTGCCCTCATGCGATCACATATCTGATGCCATTGCTTCCGGGTGACCTCAGTCGCGTGATCGGAGATGGCTGCGACGAGTCGGGGGATTCTTTCCTATAGGGCTTGGTGTATTTCCCCTGCTGTTGCCAGCGCCGGTGCATGCTCGATGTTGCCTGCCACATGTGGAGCAGCCTTCTGTCGACGTTGGAGGTTTCCGGAGCGTCCTCTTGGTCAAAATGTTCCGTATGCTCTTCCACGTCGCCCAGGAGTCGGCACATCCAGGATCAGATATTGTTTATGGGTCCCTCGCTGGCTCGCGTTCTTCTGGACTCGCGAAATTTGTTCCAGTTTGTAACCGAGAAGCGATGCTTGCGGCGACTCTTGCGGCGTGCACAAATTTCCGTGTAAAGGATGCAGGGGTCGCTTTTCAGAGTTTCGGCGGTGTTCGTTCAGGCGTTGTCTTTAGAGCGGTGCGCCGAACGTCAGGTTCAGGTTGGTGTCGACCTGACCTCGGCTGCCGATTCTGGTGCGGGCGTTGGTATGGTTGATTAGCGTGAGGCCGAACTCTTGCGCGGCTTCTGCCAGATGTCTACCCTTGCGGGTGTCGCCCGGATATCCCCACAGAGTATGACCGGCGTTAAGGTCCCTAACTATGAGCAGGGTGCAGTCGCGGCTGACTTTGAGGGCTGAGCGAAAAAGCGCATCGAGATTCGGGTCTTCATGCGGAGCGACGTATACGTTGAGGACGAATAGGCTGAGATCTGACGTGCGCGTCAGGATGATCTCCACGAAGATGTGGCGGATGCGCGAGGGGAGAAGGGGGTAGGGAGAGAAGTTTCGATATCGTGGATCACCTCCACCTGTTCTCGGTAAACGAACGTAGTGACTTTCCTGGAGTTGTTACGGAGTCTGCGTGAATCCAAGCGTTTGTGAAGAGGTTTATTACTTGGTATACGTGGGTTCATGCTCTGCAACGCTTTTGGCAGCATAGATAGGCCGTCCCTGCCCGGCAAATCAGCTACATGCGGAAGCCCCCACCACATTACCCACGTGATCCACACGGTCGGGGATTACACTGTCGCCGGGAACGGCCCATTTTGCATCTAGCATGTCCGGGTCAGGCCAGTTCACTATTGCACATTACCCAGAACTGGTCCACCTATCTTTGCAATCAGGGGACCGAGCAGACGCTCCGAAATCTTGGAAAGAAAGCATAGAAATCATCGCTTTATGAATTAATTGTATCTACATCGGGTGTTCCAGCGAACACTTTCATATTTTTTTTAAAGGCTACCTGTGGCAGATAGCACTATTCTAGTTCATGAAGTGGTTTACTCGAAGAGGCGGACATTACTTGCACAAGGAATTGAAATGCTTAATCGACCAATTAGCAAAAAAATTATTAATTTAGTTTAACTAATTACCTTATGGCACGTATTGTAATTTACAAATTCAAGCTGTGAATTTCGCAAGGCGGATCGACTTGGAACGAATTCTCCAGATGGCCCGAGTTTAGAGATGTTAATTCTCGAACATTGCGGAGAAATGCATTGACGTTCCAGTTACTTTTGTACTAAAATGCATAAAATAACAATTTGTTAAGAAAGTAACTGGAACGCCAATGCATTTCTCCGCAATGTTCGAGAATTATAATCTCTAAACTGGTGTCATCCTAAGAATTCGTTACAACTAGTTTCGCCTTGCTAACTCCACGATTAGAATTTATAAATTGCAATGTGGGCCATAAGGTAGTTAGTTAAAAGATAATTAGCGAAATTTGTTAATTAGCTAGTATATTAATTTTTTTTTGGAAGCAGTGTGCGCCGCTTCGAGTCCACCACCTAAGGAACTAGAATTGTGCTATCTGCCACAAGCAACCTTTAGGAATTTTTGAATTTGTTCACTGAAGCGCCGTGTGTATGCATCTCGAATTTCAGAATATTCTTTTCTGTGCTATACAAAAAGACAAGGTTGGGCTGATCATAAACAATATAAAGTAACAAATTAGTTAATTAGGCAGCAGTTTTCTTTACCTAATATCAGAAACAATTATAATTATAATTTGCACAGGATCCTGCATATTTCATTTTTCCCCTCCTTACTTTCAAATATAGCACAGCATTCTACGGCCGCACGCCTCCCCGCCCTAAATAAACACTATGTAACAGCTGGCTATTCGCCAATTGCCCGTAAATTGTGGGCGTACTTGAGGGAAAAAACAGACATGACAGACAAGATAAAAAAAAATGATGTCCAATCCTCGCGGTGAAGATGGCTTTGGACAGCGACGGCGTAAATGACTGCTAGAACAGTTAGCCAATGCGACATAGGTGGAAATTACTCAGGTGGCAACACTCAGATGCACTTTACCTAATTATTAGCCTATGTCATTTCGACAGCTTCGTGCGCACCTACAAAAAGTGGACCAGAGAGGAGAGAAATTCGCCGCGCCTATTATGCACGCTGTTCTTCAGGAGTCCTAACTATAGATGTGGCCTTCCCATAGCACTGTCAAAACACGAATCACTCGCCAGGCGGGTTCTTCTTTTACGTACGAAAGTGTAGTTGCGTCACTCCCTGTTTCGTATGCTGCAGTCAAGCTGCCGTCGCCGCGACAGATTGCTCAACGGTAATCTTTGCCGGGAAAAGTATGTGGGGAACACTACGTGCTTCGGATTGCACGTAGACGGAGGAACGCCTTATCGTCGCTTATGGGGTTCGGATATTTGTGTCAAGGTTGTTCTTTATTGAAAAGTATGCTGCTCTCCATGTTGTATGCGTGATTCCAAAGCTTGCCTTTGTTGCGTGCTTGTAGCCTCTGCCTTAAGGGGTATGAGCCTTTGATGATGATAGTTTTCTGTCAACGTTACGCCCCGCAGAAATACCATATCTAAGCTATAGACAGCTGCGCCGTAAAAATATGATGGTGGTCTTGACTGTGCGACAATACTGTGGTCGTTATTATTATTATTATTATTATTATTATTATTATTATTATTATTATTATTATTATTATTATTATTATTATTATTATTATTATTATTATGTTCCTCCAATAATCTCCCCCCTGAACCATGTTGTGGGCACTTTTATGGGGGGGCAAATCGCGCAATTGTATATATCTTAGTTGTCTGAATGTTCCAGTTAATCAACTAAGCAAGTCATATATTTAGTGACAAACACTTCAAATGAGGAAATTGTAGAGCACTCTGGGAAACATCCGATTCAGTGAGATTTAAATTCGTACTTATTATGCAACATTTTTTCCCCGTCACAAAGACCGCCCGCGAATTTATCCTTTCTCAAATTTTTAAGTGGAATTTCAATTCATCAGCTTTATCCACTCGTGTCTTCCCGAGCCAGAAGAGGGCACGGGTCACGAGCCAAAAAGAAGTAGAAGAAGAAGAAGAAGCAGAAGAAGAAGTAGCTCGTCGTTTGGCCCGGACGGATCCTCGGACAGCTACAACTTTGGACGCCCTGGGCTCTGCAGACGACGACCCCGGTAAAGGTCAGCCGTTGTCGTCAGCTTCGCTTCGGCAGACCACCAACAGCACGCGCCTGCCAAGCATTGCGCGCCTCCTGTCACGGCAGAAAAAGCAGAAGCGGCGACGGCGGTGCCTGACGTGTCCTCCGATCCCGGCGTGGGGGTCGCATCGTCGAGCAGCGAGGTCCAGCACAGTTACCAGCTGCGGTCGCGCATTCCGCGACATCCAACCGTCTCGATGCTGGTCCCGCACGAAAAGAGGCGATCGGTGGCCGCTGAGAACGCGAACGAGAACAACCAGCGCGTGAGTAGCCGCCCGGGCAAGCTGTGGCGTTCTCTCAGCGTCGCCGACAAGCAGCCTCGCCAGCGCAAGGCGGCCGCAGCTGCCTCCGTCCACAGAAGGAAGCATCCGGGATACGTGTACAATTCGCGTGAGGCCCAGCGGTGCAAGAGGCAAGCGCGCAGGACCGAGGCGACTGTCGGCAAACTCAAGAATGGCACTTTCGGGGACGAGCAGCAGCTGCCGAGCATTTCCACTGCCGTGGCCCAGGGTCGAGGCACGCCGGAGTTCCAGCAGCAGCAACATCCGCCGCCGCAAAGCAACGAACAATGTGCAACCAGCGCGGCGCGGGGCAGCGCTTCGGGCGCTGGTCAGGGAATGCCGCTTGGTCGTCGGCCACTGTCGCGGCATCGGCTCGCTCGGCTGCGCGTCCCTACAACGTGCACCGGTTCCCAGGTCCTCTGCCACCACCAAAGCGTGCGCCGAACAGAGAACGCGCCATGCCCACCACTCACTCAACGGCAGCTCGCTCATTTCAAACAGTCTGAAACACCGAATACCCTAACAGTGCTTGATCATCAGCTAAACCCTACGGTCCTGGACGACGACGACGACTCGTCTGCGGGCACGTGGTCGTTCGAGCAGAGCGGATTCAGGGACACCCAAGGCTATGCAAACGGCACCCCAGGCCAAGGTCAGCCGTCTTCGTCGGCTGCTGGCTGCACCGCAGTATAGCACCGCAAGCACGCGCCTGCCAGGGGTTCGGCGTCAGCTGCTAAGGACCGGGTATCAGCTGCAGAAGATTGTGCCGACCTCATCCGCATTGTCGCGATTAGTGCGAGGATGCAGGATTGCGCCAAAAGTTTATAAGTTCTCTTTATTAAATAAAAGAGAAAAAAATGTGATGCAGTGGCTGTGCCTTCTTCCTCCTTTAATGAAGAACCAGTTACGCCCTCTGCGGTGTCACGTATGACTGGCATCAATTACGCTGAGATGTCTCTAGCAGACGTTGTCGGCCGGTCGAGACAACACGCTAGAGTAACTGCTGAGAAGAGTGAATACATTTCGCTTTCTTAGGAAATGGCGTGGAATGCTGGGAACTAATTTATTTGATAACCGCTTGTGAGAGGAGAGCTGTTGAAACAAAGCAGTCTAGGATTCAGCGGAGGTGGTCATTGCAGCAATTATTAGCCAATAATGATCCGCTTGTAAAGTCATTCGAATTGACTAAGCTCGCCCATCTCCTGAATGATCTCACGTCAGGCACGTACCCTTGATTTTCTTTCGAGGGGGGGGGGGGGGCGCTACCTTCACTACTGTAAATGTGAATAATGCGGACCGTTCGCCATAAAAACGCGTAAACCCGCAATAGAGAAATCAAATAAGGTCTATTTCACGCCTGTGAGATACACCTCTCCTTTACATGACAAACAAGGAACCACATCAAATGGACTCGCGCAGGAAGAACACTGCCAAGAACAATTAAACAAGCGAAAGTGTAAAAGATTTTTTAGTAGCGTTTTTTTAAATTAGCTCTGCAGAAATACAGAGAAATATATATTTGCAGAACAATCAAAGTTCTTTTGGATCCCTAGTTTACTGCTCTCATCATCATCATCATCAGCAGCAGCAGCAGCAGCCTAGTTACGCCCACTGCAGGTCAAAGGCCTCTCCCATACTTCTCCAACTACCCGGTCATGTACTAATTGTGGCCATGTTGTCCCTGCAAACGTCTTAATGTCATCCGCCCACCTAACTTTCTGCCGCCCCCTGCTACGCTTCCCTTCCCTTGGAATCCAGTCCGTAACCCTTAATGACCATCGGTTATCTTCCCTTCTCATTACATGTCCGGCCCATGCCCCCCCCCCCCCCCCAATTTCTTTTTCTTGATTTCAACTAAGATGTCATTTACCCGCGTTTGTTCCTCACCCAATCTGCTCTTTTCTAATCCCTTAACGTTACACCCATCATTTTTCTTTCCATAGCTCGTTGCGTCGTCCACAATTTCAGCAGAACCCTTTTCGTAAGCCTCCAGGTTTCTGCCCCATATGTGAGTACTGGTAACACACAGCTGTTATACACTGTCCTCTTGAGGTATAGTGGCAACCTGCTGTTCATGATTTGAGAATGGCTGCCAAACGCACCCCAGCCCATTCTTATTCTTCTGGTTATTTTATTCTCATGGTCCGGATCCGGGGTCACTACCTGCCCTAAGTATATGTATTCCCTTACCACTTCCAGTGCCTCGCTACCTATCGTAAACTGCTGTTCTCTTCCGAAACTGTTAAACAGTACTTTAGTTTTCTGCAGGTTAATTTTTAGACACACCCTTATGCTTTGCCTCTCCAGGTCAGTGAGCATGCATTGCAGTTGGTCTCCTGAGTTACTAAGCAAGGCAATATCATCAGCGAATCGCAAGTTGCTAAGGTAATCTCCATCAACTTTTATCCCCAATTCTTCCCACTCCAGGTCTCTGAATACCTCCTGTAAACATGCTGTGAATAGCATTGGAGAGATCGTATCTCCCTGTCTGAAGCCTTTCTTTATCGGGATTTGTTGCTTTCTTTGTGGAGGACTACGGTGGCTGTGGAGCCGCTATAGATATCTTCCAGTATTTTTACATATGGCTCATCTACACCCTGATTCCGTAATGCCTACATGACTGCTGAGGTTTCGACTGAATCAAACGCTTTCTCGTAATCAATGAAAGCTATATATGAGGGTTGGTTATATTCTGCATATTTCTCTATCACTTGATTGACAGTGTGAATATGGTCTATTGTGGAGTAGCCTCTACGGAATCCTGCCTGGTCCTTTGGTTGACAGAAGTCTAAGGTGTTCCTGATTCTATTTGCGATTACCTTAGTAAATACTTTGTAGGCAACGGACAGTAAGCTGATCGGTCTATAATTTTTCAAGTCTTTGGCGTCCCGTTTCTTGTGGATTAGGATTATGTTAGCGTTCTTCCAAGATTCCGGTACGTTCGAGGTCATGAGGCATTGTGTATATAGGGCGGCCAATCTTTCTAGGACAGTGTTCCCACCATCCTTCAACAAATCTGCTGTTACCTGATTCTCCCCAGCTGCCTTACCCCTTTGCATAGCTCCTAAGGCTTTCTTTACTTCTTCTGGCGTTACCTGTGGGATTTCGAATTCCTCTAGGCTATTCTCTCTTCCACTATCGTCGTGGGTGCCACTGGTACTGTATAAATCTCTATAGAACTCCTCAGCCACTTGAACTATCTCATACATATTAGTAACGATATTGCCGGCTTTGTCTCTTAACGCACACATCTGATTCTTGCCTATTCCTAGTTTCTTCTTCACTGCTTTTAGGCTTCCTCGTTCCTGAGAGCCTGTTCAATTCTATCTATATTATAGTTCCTTATGTCAGCTGTCTTACGCTTGTTGATTAACTTAGAAAGTTCTGCCAGTTCTATTCTAGCTGTAGGGTTAGAGGCTTTCATACATTGGGCGTTTCTTGATCAAATCCTTCGTCTCCTGCGATAGCTTACTGGTTTCCTGTCTAACGGCGTTACCACCGACTTCTATTGCGCACTCCTTAATGATGCCCATGAGATAGTTGTTCATTGCTTCAACACTAAGGTCCTCTTCCTGAGTTAAAGCCGAATACCTGTTCTGTAGCTTGATCCGGAATTCCTCTAGTTTCCCTCTTACCACTAACTCATTGATTGGCTTCTTGTGTACCAGTTTCTTCCGTTCCCTCCTCAAGTCAAGGCTAATTCGAGTTCTTACCATCCTATGGTCACTGCAGCGCACCTTGCCGAGCACGTCTACATCTTGTATGATGCCAGGGTTCGCACAGAGTATTAAGTCGATTTCATTTCTAGTCTCACCATTCGGGCTCCTCCACGTCCACTTTCGGCTAACCAGCTTGCGGAAAAAGGTATTCATTATCCGCATATTATTCTGTTCTGCAAACTCTACTAATAACTCTCCTCTGCTATTCCTAGAGCCTATGCCATATTCCCCCACTGACTTGTCTCCAGCCTGCTTATTGCCTACCCTGGCATTGAAGTCGCCCATCAGTATAGCGTATTTTGTTTTCACTTTAGCCATCGCCGATTCCACGTCTTCATAAAAGCTTTCGACCTCCTGGTCATCATGACTGCATGTAGGGGCATAGACTTGTACTACCTTCAATTTGTACCTCTTATTAAGTTTCACAACAAGACCTGCCACCCTCTCGTTAATGCTATAGAATTCCTGTATGTTACCAGCTATTTCCTTATTAATCAGGAATCCGACTCCTAGTTCTCGTCTCTCCGCTAAGGCCCGGTAGCACAGTACGTGCCCGCTTTTTAGCACTGTATATGCTTCTTTTGTCCTCCTAACCTCACTGAGCCCTATTATATCCCATATACTACCTTCTAATTCCTCCAAAAACACTCCTAGACTCGCCTCACTAGATAACGTTCTAACGTTAAACGTTGCCAGGTTCAGATTCCAATGGCGGCCTGTCCGGAGCCAGGTATTCTTAGCACCCTCTGCTGCGTCACAGATCTGACCGCCGCCGTGGTCAGTAGCTTCGCGGCTGCTGGAGACTGAGGGCCTGGGTTTGATTGTTGTACTCATATAGGAGGTTGTGGCCAAGTACTGCACCAGGGTGGCCAATCCTGCTCTGGTGAGAGAGTGCGTTACCGGTTCTGGTCACCGGGATCAGGCCGCACTCCAGGCCTGTTTGTGCAATTTTCTCAACACACGCTTTTTTTTTATATTTTCCGGTGGAGAATTGCGCGGCACCGGGATTTGAACCAAGGTCCTCTTGCACGGGAGGCGGATACTCTACCCTCCCCGCAGGATTTAAATTAAAAAAAATAATTATGGGGTTTTACGTGACAAAACCACTTTCTGATTATGAGGCACGCCGTAGTCGAGGACTCCGGAAATTTCGACCACCTGGGATTCTTTAACGTGCACCTAAATCTAAGTACACGGGTGTTTTCGCATTTCGTCTCCATCGAAATGCGGCCGCCGTGGCCGGGATCCGATCCCGCGACCTCGTGCTCAGCAGTCTAACACCATAGCCACTGAGCAACCACGGCGGGTCACGCAGGAGTTGTGTTCCTCATTTAACCTACAGTGGTGCTTTATTTGATCAGTCAAGGTGGACCATTCTGAGCTCGGTTATACCGCACGGATGGCACTCGGCTAGAGAACCTGGTATTTATGACCTGCACATGTGTGGCCATACATAATTGAGGATATATATAATTTTTTAGGAGAGTTCCCCTACAGTGATAAAATAAAAGAGAAGACATTAAAAAAGGAAAAAAAGGAAGGGAACAGGTGATTTGAACTCGTGACCCTTGGATGTTGCCCGGAAAGATAGCTCAGTCGGTTGGTTCGTCAGGCCACAGGTTACTTTGAAGCGCCATACCTCCTGCTCCGAGCCTGATACTTACGTGGAAAGGGACTGATGATGTCCGCGATAGTTGATTTTTGTGAGTGGTTTGCGAGATTTTGCGATTCCGAGTGGATGGAAGGCATACTTTCTTGGAAAAATGGCCGCCCGTGGAGAAGAGCGAACTCGAGCGGCTTTAGAGACTAGGAAAAGCTTAATCACGTGCTCGGCTAGCGCGTGATCGAATGCGTACACTGTTGCTTTGTCTCTGCGTGTAGTAGTTAAGAGAGCCAGTTTAAGGGAGGAGAAGAAGGAAGGAAAGGAAAGTCTCTGAAGCAAAATTGCAGCGCCGTGGTTTTAAAGCGCACCCGTAGTAGAGAAACGGAAGGCGATATAAGCGTACGTGGCCATGATACGCACACGACAAACTGCCTTAAAATATTTAGACTTGAGGGAAAGCTTCGTTAACAAACTATAACACGGCAAGTGCCAAAACCGATTCGTATCGTTATTTGGGATGTTGCGTAACGATGCGTGGCTGTCAGTCCCGTACAACCACGTAGAGCGCAGGATGCTGCGGTTCTAGACGTACTGCGCTCAACGCGGAAGGTTAGAAAAAACACCCACATAAGCATAGCAGAGAAGTGGCTACGTCAGGCGGTTAGACTGATAACGATAGAAGCGTCATTCAAAACACATGGCGTCTCCAATTCTGGCGGTGTTTTCTCTACTTTCTTTCTAAATAAAGATATGTTCATCCAAAATAGTTTTACAAGGAAAGGTTAAATTTGCTAATTTTCGTTTTTCGTTCCTGTTTGGCTGTTGCTTCAGCTCTTTCCTTTAGTAGGTCGCTTAATTTCTCATTTCCTTGCGACTCTTTTTTCCAGTTGCCAACTTTGCATAATAATGCTGTACAATTAGAAAAAAAAAACCAGACGATGTAACGGGTGACATCCATATTCCTTATCGATTTAACGGTTATTGCAGGGTTTGATCATGGACACTGTTTCGCGTGATTTTATTTTCCACCTTATCTAACCTATTTCACAGGTACTTATGGTTCCGAGAATATGCCAGCGTCGCGGCGATCCGTCACTCGAGGAAATAATGAAGCAAAAGGAAAAGCTTATTTATTTATTAATTTATTATTTTTTATTTAGATACCTTCAAGGCCCGTAAGCATTAAAAAAGGGAGTGTAATGCATGAAAAACTAATGTATTACCACAGGAATGCGGCAATACAGAAAACAAAAACATAAACAACAGTTAACTGTGTTGCAGCAAAATGCAGATTACTGAAAGAGAACAATAACTTCAATAGGAGATTTAAACAAGTCATTGTCAGTAATTGCGGCAATTGGGGTGGGCAGGTGGTTCCAATCGCCAGTTGTCTTAGGAATGAATGAGTAAAAATGAGTTAGTTCGAGAAAACGGGACGCCTACTTTATGAAGGTGGTCTCTACGGGATGAAATGAACTCTAACGCTGATAGAGGTACCTACTTAAGATGGCGATGATGATAAATTTTGTGACAGAGTGATAACCGAGGCAATTTTCTTCCCAAGGAAAGATGAGAAAGGTTCAAAGTAGCTTTCATGGTGGACACACTAGACAGACAAGAGTATAGTTATGAAGTTATGAAGTTATGAAGAACACTCAAGACCGGGATCCCACACCGAGCATGCTTATTCCAGCTTTGGGCGTACGAGCGATTTATAGAGTAAAAATTTTAATGAGGATGGTGCCATAGAGAAAATGCGCCTTAAGCAGCCAAGCATACGATTGGCATTCTTCGGAACGCAACTGGCGTTGTCTCCGGTCACAACTCGTTCCACGAGCATACGGACCAGCTGCCTACGAACTGAATATCTTTCCTGGTCACTGGATCAGTCTAAACAGAAGGTTGAACTAAAGAAGCAACAGCGATGCGCTTGATTGTTGCAATAGATGGTGACTACTGAACGCATCTCGAGTTAGTCGCGCGGGCACCGAATCGACGAGAAAACTGGCCTTCACACTCCAAGGGACACAGACCTAGTCAAGCCGATTTAATGGCTTTTTGTCTGTGCCCCTGCTATCTGTACGTTGTATAGATACAAATAAAGTTCAAAGTTCAAGAGATGCTCATGACGACCGCCATCCAAAAGGAGTGAAAGTGGCAGCAATATCTTGACCGCCGATTAGCTCTCATGTCTCAAGTCTGATTTGCCGGTGCTTTAGGAACGTTTGTGAGGAGTGGCGGCGCTGGCAGGGGGGGGGGGAGGGAGGTTATGCGGCCTAATTTCGGGGGGGTGGGGGTGCGGGACCTCCCGGACTCCTCCTTGGGTACGTGCCTGTCTCACGTGCAGGCATAGACGTTCGCATCTTCATTGTCGCGTAACAGAGGCACCGGCACAGTCTTCTAATAGGCAGACGAGACAGGTCTTTCGCCATATGGGGTAAATGGTAACATTAAAAAGTTGATGTGCTTTGGACCTTCAGTTTTGAATATTTTTTTTCATTTAATGCTAGATTTAATTTTCAACTTGTAATTATTTGCATATGCTTTGATGAATGGGGTCATGGGCTTAGCAGCAGCTTCATAATGATATACTTTGATTGCTTCATCATAAAGAAAGGCAGAGAAAAAAGAAATTTAAAAAAAAGAAAAGGTTGACTGGCTCCCGCCTAAGATCCCAGTGCAGTAATCTAGTGCTGTAATCGAGTGAACGTACCCAGTCGCACCTGTGGCACAAAATTTTGGACTCGACATCCCCGGGATCGGCTTGCGAAAACGGTGAGGTAGGCTCGCCCGCAAAAAAAAAAAAAAAGAAATGGTTGGACATGGAGACAAATTGCACGGAAATAAAATCCGGCATAGCCCATCTCACGAAGAATGTCGAGTTTAATACAGTTAACATAAATCAATTGTAGCGACACAGAGTATTCCCAACTCTGAAATGCGTCATGCGTGATGTGTGTATGTAACCGGGTGCCTCTCTTGCGCATCCCTCTGGACACGCTGCCCCATCTAGCGCAGCCGTCTCAGAGTCTGTTTGTGGCGTGTGTTTCAATACATATGAAGCAGGTTACGTTTCACCCAGCACCGCACAAATTTTGAATTTGTTTTTTTTTGTGTGTGTGATTGAATGGCGGCACATATGAGTGGCACATATCCAGTGAGCCAAGTTGGCGTGAAAGAGGTTGAAGGGGTACATTTTTATCTGACTTCGTTCTTTTTAGCCATTCAAAATTTCTCAAAAGGTCTTCTATATAAACTCCTACAATGACTTCCTTACTTCACCCCTGCCTCACCCTATTCTTGGCCAACGCCACATGGTGGGTGAAGATGAAGGGGATCACGGTCACTGACCAAGTCTGATGTATAATCCGACGTTTCGGAACCGCGTACGGGTTCCTTGTTCCCTGAGTTGGACAGGAAGAACAGTAGCATCGCCATTCTACCCCCCGACAAAGGCAACGCTACGGTCCTGCTACATAAGAGCGACTACCACAAAAAAAAGTTGGCCTTCTCGAAGACAATCATACGTACGCTCCTCTAGCTTATGACCCTACAAGCAGACTACATACCAAACTCCAGAAATTGCTGACCAGGCTGTTCAAGTTGGTCCCTCCGCACCACATGGGTCTCTATCACCGTTTTCTCTGCACGAACGGATCAGCCCCTGCAATCCACGGCCTGCCAAAGGTCCACAAGCCTGACGTCCCACTTCGTCCTATCGTCGACTTCAGCAGATCACCGCTCTACCGACTATAGGGCTACCTTCACCAGGTGTTAAGCCCCCTTGCCGGTAAGACCTCTACGCATGTCGAAACCTCATCCGCATTTGCATCAAATATAAAGGACGTCACGTTGAGTGAAGATGACGCCATGGTCTCGTTCGACGTCACACCGCTTTTCACTAGTGTCCCAGTGGATTTGGCAGTAGCCACGTGCAAAGAAGCCCTAGAAGCAGACAGTGGTCTTCCTGATCACACGCCCTTCAACGTCCCCGAACTTAGCGAGCTGCTGCGGTTTTGTCTAAGCAACACGTATTTTTCTTATGGTAGCAGCCTTCATCAGCAAACGCATGGCACGGCGATGGGCACGTCCATATCGGTCACCACGGCCAATCTAGTAATGGAAGCTTTGGAAGGGAAGGTGCTGGCCACATTCAACCCGGCACCTAAAGTTTTTAATCGCTACGTGGATGACTGCTTCTGTACTTTGAAGAAGCAGGCATCCAACGCTTCATAGACTGCCTGAACGCCCAAAATGCGCGCATACAGTTCACCGTTGAACACGAGAGGGACAACTTGCTGCCTTTCTTGGATGAACTGGTTCGTCGGGATGGAGGCGCTCTCGCCTTCTGAATATACAGGAAGCCTACGCACACAGATCGTTACCACAGGGTTAATTCTTGTCATCCTGTCGGCCACAAGATGTTCGTAGTGTCTTCCCTGATAACACGCGCCGTACGCGTCTGCTCAGGTGACGATGCACTGAAAAAGGAATTACGGACGATCCACCGTGAGCTAACACGCAGCGGCTACCCTAGTCGTTTCATATGCAGGACCGAGAAGCGGATGTTACAGCCAAGCTTGGGGAACAACACGACAGTCTGTGCACGTGCAGCCATCCCTTACGTCCAAGGAATCAGCGAGACACTGTCGCGCGTATTTTCAAAATACGACTTCCGCATTGCCCACATCCCGACCAGCAAGCTCCGGAACGAGCTAATAAATGTGAAAGACGGGTTACCTGTTGAATCATTCCTAGGAGTCCTGTATAAGATACCATGCGTTGATTGCCATAATGTATATATTGGTGAAACAGGGAAGTTCTCCAGACGCCTGATGATAAACGTGACGTAAGAAATAATAGTCACACGACAAACGCTATTGCCGAACATGCGCAGGACCATAATCACAAGAGACAATGCCACTGTTGTTGCCAAAGAAAAGAACATGTCATTCCGACTGCTGCTAGAATCGCTAATCATTTAATCGACGCCAGCTAGGATGAAACGGACACCAGGGACTATGCCTGCCATTTACGCACGTTCGTTACGTCACGTGCTGGCTACATAAGTGACGGTGATCCCCTTCATTTACATGCCTGGCCAGACGAACTTTCGACGAACCATTGATTATATTACACAAGGTGGGTATGAGCCACTCTTGGAGGCAAACGAAGAAATAAAGAAACAGACAGACAGACAGACAGACAGACAGACAGACAGACAGACAGACAGACAGACAGACAGACAGACAGACAGACAGACAGACAGACAGACAGACAGACAGACGGACAGGACAGACAGACAGACGGACGGACGGACGGACAGCACACACGCAGCGTCACATACCCAGTGATTCAGCCCTACGGTAGTTTTCAAACTCAGTTCCCCAGCACAGGAGCCCGATGCTCTACACATTAGAGCATGCACGGTCAGTGACCCAAGATGGAGTGAAAAGGGGTAGACACAGGTGGAGAGGCATACAGACACCGTGCAGTGCGTGAACTACCCAAATAATGCTAATTGCATTAAAAACTACACTATAACTTGCAGTTAGCAGCCGATGATAGGCAGAAAGCGATGGAGAGTTCTGCTCCTCAATAACTCTTATAACTCCACAGCAGAACTCGGGGAGTGTTCTAAGGTCCTTCAATGGCCCTGACGCATGGAAACAGCAATTGGTTACTTTGGCTTTATCGAAGAAAATTCGAGAAACAATTGCTAATGACTTTGCGGAAATTAAGCTGTTTTGAGGAGGTGCTTTGAACACGATTGTGTTAAATCTCTCCCACGGAAAGCATGCTCTGACGTTGAAGCTCGAGTTACAACACAATTAATATATTTTGAAGAGAGATCGGCCTGTTTAATGGGGAACTAGAACGTGCACTAGAATATAACCGTCAGAAGACCGCTGCAACATATGGGTCCAGACGGTATAAAACACAGCGCTTGGAAAAAAGCAAAAAAACTGGCTCCCAGCAGAAACATACTTTATTGCAACTACATAATGACATCTCGATTTGCAGAAGGCCTCTGGCCTTCTTGAATAAAAGCTGGAGCAGCTAAAGTCAAGTTCCAGGAACAGTTCTTGAATTGAGCTGCGCGTCTGTAGGGTGTTTGGATCGGACTGCTGGTACGATCTGTTGGGAACTCGGCGCTGACGCCCGTGGTTGTACCTGGGTCGCAAGCCCCAAGGGTAGCGTTGGCCTGGCGGCCTGGGGTACAACTGGAAGCATCCGAAGGTCCCGGCAAAGCATGAGTCGACTGGTAACAACGAAACAACTTGTTTATTTTAACATCGCAAAGAGTTGGTGGTCAGGTTTGACCGAAGTAGAGAGACGGGAGAGCACTTCACTCAACAGAAGAAATCGGAGCCCTCCTCTGGCGTCCGGGGGCAGCTGTTTTTATACTCTCGCAGTTGAGGGCAAGAAGGAACCCCTCAAAAGACGAGCACGTGAATGTACAATGGGCTAATGGTGACGCACACTGTCGTAGCGATGCCGTAGCACCATGTCGTGGCGCTGCGCACGATCTCGTAGCACCTGGTCGTGGCGCTGCGCAGCACACTGTCGTGGCGCTGCGCAGCATACTGTCGTGGCGCTGCGCAGCACACGGTCGTGGCGCTGCCGGTCGGACACAATGACTGTAACGAGAAGATGGTCCCTGCTTTGGCATCGCCTGTTTCGGGCACAATGACTGGAACGAAATCCCTAGGCGGTCGCATCGCCGCAGACGCGCCTGGAAACACCTGGCGATGAGTGTTGCGGTGACGACGATCGGGCCAAAATGTCCGCCGCCCCGCCGCCGTCGCGCCGGCAAAACCACGTGTCGCAGGCGAAACGCAACAAGGGGCAGCAAGAGCTGCGTCACTGTGCGATCGGTTTCAACAGCTTTAGCGATGATAGACATATCTCTCGGCAAGATCGCTGTTTAGGCAAGGACTTCCTTTAGAGCAGTCATCGTGCGCATCTGCGTTGAGGTCGCAACAATGTCCGGAATTCGACAGGTTATTGTGGGGCGACTTGGGCGTCAGGAACTCGCAGGTGACGAGGCTTCCAACCATGCTCTCATCACACCTCTGCGGCGGGTGTTCGCAGATGGAAGCCCTTTCGAGCGTGTGCCGGTTGCGCTTGGAAAGCATGTCGATATCAGCAGTGAAATTCGGCGGCAGCAGCAGCGGCAGGGAAACACCGAATCTAAGCCTGTGCTCTGCTTTTTGCAGTCGGGAACATCGACCTTGGCCCATCGTCACATCGAAGCGCATGCAGAAGAGCTTCCGAACCGCCCTGGCCTGCGCACAAGAAGCTAAAATTTGGACTGCCTGCACGCATCTGTGGCGCTCGTCACCAGCATCTCGAGTATAAAGGCGGCTCATCCTGGCGTAGCGGCATTCGGCGGCAGCAGCAGCGGCAGGGAAACACCGAATCTAAGCATGTGCTCTGCTTTTTGCAGGTTGGTACCTTTCTGTACGGCTGCCTTCTGAGTATATACTATTGCTGCCGCTGCCATTAGACTATTACCAGTGCTTATGTGTTACATGTCTGCCTCTATGCCCTTCTTTCTTGTTTTATTTTTTGTAGAAGCGTATTAAGTTGCATACGTAGCAATGACAACTAAAAAAATTTGTTGCTTTTCCTGCGAGGCTGAGTTTGAACCTACTGAGGCAGTGATAGTATGCGCAGACTGCGAGCACCGATTTCACATGGTAGATTGCTCTGGCCTCACAGAAAAGCAGTACAAGAGCAAATCAGCGTCTGCTAGGCAGAAGTGGTCGTGTCTCACCTGTAAGGCCTCGAAGAATGCGAACGAAGGCCAAAAAGTTGCAGCCAGTGCCGATGAGGTTACGGACATTAGATCACTGTTGCTTAGCATAAACCGAAAGCTTGACGAACTTATGCCCCTTAAAGAAACAGTGTCTAAAATTGAAGAATCAGTTCAAATGATGTCAGAGAAATACGACGAAGTTCTTGAACGGGTGGCCACACAGGAGCGGGAAACAAAGGAAATTCGGAAAAGAGTTGACATGCTAGAACAAAAATCCAAAGACACAGCTGGTGAGACTGTTCAAGTACAACTGGAGCTACATGAACTGGAATGGAGAAATCGAAGGCAAAACTTAGAATTTCATGGAATCCCTGTCTCTGAGCGAGAAAATCTTCTAAACAAAGTGAACAGTGTTGCTGACATGATGGAGGTTCCTGAACTCACGGAACTAGACGTTAGTGCTATACATCGCCTTCCAGCAAGGCCTGGCAAGATCCCCGGTGTTATCGTTAGGTTCACAAGGCAAATGGCCCGAGATCAGTGGTTTGTGAACAGACATAAATTGAAGGAAAGTAACTCCAGTGTCTTCGTACTAGAAAACTTGACCAGTCACAACAGGCACTTACTTGGTATGGTGAAAGAATGGGCCAAAGAGAAAGGGTACCGTTACGCGTGGCACCGAAATGGCAGGGTGTTTCTGAGGCGGGCGGATGGCGACCGAGCACTTGTGATACGAAATGCACACGACCTTCCCGCTTAGTTGGTACTTTCATGATTGCACATTGTTTTATTAAATGTCCAGTATGACACAACATAGATATTTTCTTCCGCACGAATTAGATGCAGCTGGTATAGCCGAACATAAGAATTCCTTGAAATGCCTTCACTTGAATGCGCGCTCGCTCTGCACTAAACTAACAGATACTGTGGATTTCATCTCCGGTTTTTCCTTTTTATTCGACGCCGTCATGGTCACGGAGACGCGGTTCAAAGATGACCGCGACGAACTTAGCTTGGCTCCTTATCACTGTTATTTTTTAAATCGTCCAAATCGCCGAGGGGGCGGTGTTATGTTGCTATTGAAAGATGCAATGAATTGTGAATTGCTCCCATCGTTCTGCAGTGTATGTGACGACTTCGAAATACTTACGGCACGTGCTGGCAAATACGTGTTCTCTGTTTGTTATAGGCCCCCAAATGGCAGCCTTCCTAGATTTTTTTTTTGTATCTATGAGCAGTTCCTGCTTTTTGTTTCCGAGAATAACTTGTTCTTGATATCTGGTGGTGATTTTAACATAGATCTGTCTGTAAATTCCAAATACCAGAAAGAAATGATCACTATAATAACGTCAAATGGTTTTGAAAATCTGATTGCTTCGCCAACCCGAATTACAGACAGCAGTGAAACTCTACTCGACTTATTTATAACAAATATGCAAAACGAAAGCATAACCGCCGGTGTGCTATCATACGACATAAGCGACCACCTTCCAATATTTCTCATGATACCTAAACATAGTTTTCGAGACAAGAGGGATGTGAGATGCTTCACTTATCAGCCAATTACAGCAGCCAACCTTGAGGCTTTTAGAACCCAGATGTTAACCTGTGACCTGGAAGTTATCGGTCAAATCGCGAACGCTGAAGAGGCATATACAAAGTTCATAGATATAATTTCTTGTGTATACAATTACCATTTTCCCGAAAAAAGAGTTACCTTAGGCAAAAAAATTCGTAAACCTTGGATAACGCCTGAACTGCTTGCAAAAATACATCGCAAAAACGAATTGTATCATAAATTTATTCAAAATAAGGACCCAAATACACTGAAACAATTCAAAACTTATCGAAATAAACTGAATAAAGAAATAAAACTAAGTAGAATGCGACACATTCAGTCTGAATTTGAGTGCTCTGCACCAAAACCAGACTTCTTACGGAAAAGGTTAAATACTGTCCTTAATCGTAATAAATCGCATTCTCGTATAGAAAAACTGAACATAAATGGCAATGAGATATCTGGCATCCCTCTCGCCACTATGTTTAATGATTACTTTGTTAGCAACAATCAAAACAGTTCATCTAGGACATTGTTTAAGTTGAAGCCTGTTGCTAGCCTCTTCTCATTATTTCTTGAGCCTGTCTCTGAACATGAGGTTTTCTCTGCTTTCACGTCACTGCGAAATAGTTCCTCGTGTGATTTTGAAGGCATGCAAATTAGACCGATAAAGTACGTGTTAGATATTGTCACACCATACCTTACATATATTATTAATTTATGTTTGTCCAGTGCAACTTTTCCGAAAAGAATGCAAATCGCTAAAGCGAGTGTTTTATTTAAAAAGGGAGACAGAAATGATATCCAAAATTATAGGCCTATATCCATATTGCCTATTTTTTCTAAGGGCCTTGAAAAAATCTTACAACGCCAATTTAATAATTTTTTCGAGAAGAACAATATAATATCACCGGCCCAATTCGGCTTCAGAAAGCTTAAGTCCACCGAATATGCACTGTTGGAACAAAAGGAATTCATCTTATCCCAGTTCGAAGAAAGAAGACTTGTGCTTTGCGTCTATGGGGACTTTAGCAAAGCATTCGATAATATTCACCATTTAACATTGATTGAAAAACTTCATAGCTATGGCATTCGAGGTCATTCTTTAGAACTAATTAAATCTTACCTAGCAAGCAGACAGCAATTTGTTCAGATAGATATGCATTGTTCAAGTATGAAGCCTATTTCAAAAGGAGTTCCGCAGGGAAGTGTTTTGGGGCCCCTTCTTTTTAACGCCTATATCAATGATGTAACGAATATTTACCTAAACGCGAAATATTTCCTGTATGCTGATGATGCCAGTATATTTGTTTCAGGAACAAACTGTACAGATATAGAGTATGAAACGACCCTCATGTTCTCTAAGCTGAGGGACAGTAATGAACCAATTAGAAATAAATACAAACAAAACCAAAGCTGTGCTCTTTAGGCCTAAAATAAGCCAGTGAATTCAAATATTAACATTATGTACGGGGAAACAACGATATAAATGGTTACTAGTATGAGAACTCTCGGCGTAACGTTTTCCAGTAATATGCTTTGGGACGAACACATTGACGCAGTCACAATCCAATTGTCTAGGGTCATTGGCATGACGTGGAAATGTAAATCACTATTGCCGTTTAAACTTAAACTTCTAATTTATAACTCGCTTTTTTATTCGTACCTCTATTATTGCTTATTGGTATGGGGTACAACTACTTTTGTTAATTTGCATAAACTACTTGTCTTGCAAAAGAAGTTTGTTCGGCTGCTCTTTAATGACCCCTACAACTCGCATACTATAAACTTATTTCAGGAAGCCAACATAATTTCTGTGTTAAAGTTATACCAGTACAAATTAACAACTGCATTTAGGCGGGAAGTCAAACAGAACTGCTCCTTTCTACGAGAACTTTGTAACCTTGAACTTAATTTTATGTTACCCGTCATAAAGAGATATGGCGGGTGGTCACACCCAGAACAAATTATATAAGGGAAAAGCTGTCACACACAATGCCAATGCTTCTAAATAAATATAATAATCTAGGCGTTCATATCACCCAAATAACGGCCCAACACCTGAGAGACTTGTATATGCAGGATTTTTAAATTTCTGGTTAAGTGTACATCCTCTCGGCTAGTATGTGTATAAAGTGTGTATATATGCTTCTGTATATGTGTATGTATCTATGTAGGTATGCATACGAGTGTATGCATATACGGGTATATGAATGCTTGTATATATATATATATATGTGTGTGTGTGTGTGTGTGTGTGTGTGTGTGTGTGTGTGTGTGTGTGTGTGTGTGTGTGTGTGTGTGTGTGTGTGTGTGTGTGTGTGTGTGTGTGTGTGTGTGTGTGTGTGTGTGTGTGTGTGTGTGTGTGTGTGTGTGTGTGTGTGTGTGTGTGTGTGTGTGTGTGTGTGTGTGTGTGTGTGTGTGTGTGTGTGTGTGTGTGTGTGTGTGTGTGTAATGTTCAGCGGCGTCTGCTTGTTTCATTTCTACTCCCCACGAGAACCACCTAAGTATTTTTTGATTTAGTCACCAGTGGGTCTGTATGGATATGGGCGTGCATGTGCATATGCGATTATGTGGGTTCATGAGAGTGTATATATATATATATATATATATATATATATATATATATATATATGATGCATATGTGTTTGCATGTATGCTGTTGCCGAATATTCTGTAGGGAGGGGCTGCGGGCCTCGTCAAGCTGCCTCTACTGAAGCAGCTTTTACTTGCAGCCTCCCCCATCAAGTAGATGGAAATAAAGCTATTCTATTCTATTCTATAAATTCTGGCCATCCTTGGCAACGTCGATGAATATCTTCTCGTGGGAGGTGTCAGTGTCCCCGCCTCGGAAATCCAGACGAGCACCGCGAAGCTCTCGGAGATGTTCAGCAAGCGGAGCCTGCGATAAACCAGCGGCGATGACGTAGGACGAATACGGGCGGGGAAGGACGGTTGGTGCGCGGTAGTGCTGGCGCGAGCAGCGCATGTCACGTCCACCTCCTGGATGCAGCGGTGACGACACGAAAGCCACGAGGTATCTCGAGGAAAGCAACGATGCCTCGCGAGCGGCGTTCGTCGGGTCCGTGTCTGCCCGTATACGTTGGACGTAAGGGGCAGAAGCAGGGCTCCAGGTCAGTTCTCCGCGAGCTCAAAGGCGAGGGCGTTCATCCCTAGGTTCCGCGCCGTAACGTCACCGCACAGCGAGCATGTCTCCTTGGGGCTGACCTCTACGTTGGACGTGCAGTGCAGCTGCAGGGTTCTCGCCCTTGGCCTTTTTAAGCAACGTTACGGCGGCGTCCACCACTCGGTTCGACGCCGCCGTAACGTTGTCACACAGCGAGCACGTCTCCACGGGGCTCACCGCGGCACACGACCTGTTGACGTCCAGTCGTCTACCCCACACGTGGCGGAGAAAGGTGTCGGAATGTTCGCCGAGCTGCTGCTGTCCTTTTCTATCGTGTTTAATGACACGTATTCCGAATGGCTGATAGCCTGGGATCGCGTTGATTACGGTGCCGATACAACTTTACATGGTGTATGCAGTGTTATGTTTGTGCCTTGGGATTTGCCTGACGGGAGGCCAGTGCTGTGGTGTGTCGACCGTGGAGGCAGCATTCATCCCCACATGGTGCCCGCTTCGGGCACACGACGACCAAGTGCACGGCTTGGGTGTCCTCGCGGCTGCACGGCGTCAACGACGGAAGCGGCCGCCGGCTCACCGACTGCTATTCGGCCCCTCCTCGTGCGGACAGGAATGCACCCTCCCCCCCTCCTTTGTGCGGCGGCGCCCAGGGGCAAGCCTTTTACCGACCACCCAAGGACTATGTTTCGACACCTTGCCTTGCAGATTGTTCCCTTTGTCCTATGCCGGGCCATTGAACTTGCCCGGAGCACCATACCGACCGACCGCCAGATTGGCCTGACGACGCAGCGCGGTGCCCGGAGGCGCCGGCCACTGAAAGTGGCGTTGGGACCACGGAGGCTGCTCGGACCCTCTCTCTCTCGACCTTGTTCGTCCTTAGGGACTGTCTGGGGAATCTGGGGACTGGAAGTGTTATTTAAGCAGTTTACAACTGCTCTGTTGGTCTCTCCTGATAACCACGCCAACTTGTACATATTGTATAAAGAATTCTTCGCCGAGAAAGCTCTCCTCGTCTCTGACTCTGCGTGAAGTAGAGTCCAGACCTCCTGCCGGCCACGCATACCTCGGCACACGCAACAACTGGATGGCGAGCGGTTGGATCGAGCCTGAAGTATGACGGACGAGAGCACACCAAGATCACAGTGACGGACAGCTTAGAGCTGGTGATTGTTGGCTTTGCTCTTTTAAGTGACCAGGCTGACTGGATAGAGATGTAATCCTAGTCGCTGGTAGGGACCTGCCGCAGAAGCGTGTGTTTTGGTACTTCTGGGTAGAGGTCGAGGCATTGTCACACCAGTGTTCCGCGATGGATCTGAAACGGTTGCTTAGAACTCAGCTCATAACCCTATGCGAGGAGCTAGGCGTTGAAGTTCAGCTTCAAATGACGAAAGCAAGTATCATTGAAGCGATTGAGAGCGCGGAACTTGCGAAAGAGGAAATCGCAGAAATGTGGAACGAGATCCTAAGGCGCAAGGCGGACGAGCAGAAGCTAACAGAGCTTCAGATAGAGAAACTTCGACTTGAAGTCGAGTTGAGAAAGACAAGTGTGGTTCCGGAATCAGTGGGAGCAGGTAGACATGACCTTTATGATCTATCTAAACTTATGCAGCCCTTCAAGGTTGGGCAAGACATAGGCCTCTATCTCGTAAATTTTGAGAGAACCTGCGAAAAGTCAAAATTTGTTCGCAGCACTTGGGCGCGGCGCTTGCTTAGTTTGTTGCCCTGCGAGGCAGCAGATGTGCTTGCGAGGTTGCCTGCGGATGATTCTGACGACTATGATCAGGTGAAAGAGAGCCTATTGAAGCGGTTTGTCAGCAGAGGCATTCAGGCAGAGATTTCGAAGTCTGAACAAAAGGCAGGGCGCTACTTTTGCCGAGTTTGCTTATGAGTTAAAGGTAAATTTGGCCGAGTGGTTAAAGGGCGCCAAAGCTTTTGGCAGCTTTGAAAAGGCGTTAGAAGTGTTCGCCTTGGAGCAGTTTTACGCGAAGGTGCCGGAGGCAATGAAACTTTGGATCCAAGACAGGGATCGTTTCGAGTCGGTGCAGTCAGCAGCTGAGCTGGCGGATCAGTATGCCTCACGCAGAGGAATTAAAAGAGGAGGCTACGATCGCTGGTGCGGTGGAACAGAGAGGCTGGAAGGGTACAGCTAAGCCTAGTAATGTGAAAAATGCTGCGAAAGAAGTGGAGCCGAAGGTTCACGAGCAGCCGTTAGGGGAACAAGAGAGAGAGATTCGTGAGAAACGTTCACAGAAAAGCTTGTTCGAAGAACGGAGGCCGGTGACTTGCTTTAACTGCAACGAAACCGGTCATATAGCAGTCGGCTGTCGCAAACCAAAAGTTGTGTTCGCGTACGCTTCTGACTCGCAGACTAATGATGAGCTGCTCAAACCGTACCTGTCTAAACTGCAGGTGAGTGGGGAAAAACTGTACCGTGTTGCGAGACAGTGGAGGAACGATTGACCTGGTGCACCCAGATTATGTGAAGCAGCAGCAGTACAATGGCAAATGCGCTTGGATAAAGCCTGTGTTAGAAGACGCGAGTGTCTGCCTTCCGGTTGCAGATGTGGTGCTCAGCGGACCATTCGGTGAAGTGTGTACTGAGGCGGCTGTTTCTAACAAGCTGCCGCCGCAGTACCCTTACTTGTTCTCTAACCGTACCGATCGCCTACTGAGGGACCTGGGTAAAGATTGGGTGGAGGGTACCGTTCAGGCTCTAACGAGGTCTAAAGCGCGTGCCTTGGCTGCTAAACTGGAAATGAAAGAAAGGAATACTGACGGGGAAGTGAGCAATCCGCTCGGCGATGAGTCCCAAATAGAACCAGAAAACCCTTCAATAGCTGTGAGTAGTGAGGGAGAAACTCTTAAGCATGAGAGAGAGATTGTAGAAAATACAGAGATGAAGGCCGTTAGGCAGTCAGGCAGACCAACCAAGGAAACCGAGATCGAGAGCGCATTGATGAAGGACGCCGAATGTATCGAAGGGTTATTTGTTCTGCCGTGCTCCAGCTCGCTGGATAGCATGCTAGGAAAGCTGACGAAAGAGGTTCTCATTAAGGAGCAAGCAGAAGATTCCAGTCTAAAAGAGGTATGGAACACAGTCAAGGAAGGGCTCGCGCGTAAGAATGTCAGTTTTCTCTTAAGAAGTGGCGTCTTGTACCGCCGCTACCGCAGTGCTAAGGGTCGCATGTTTGATCAGGTTGTGGTGCCCACTAAATATCGTTCTAATATCCTGCACCTTTGTCACGGGGAAGGCTGGTCAGGACATTTGGGAATTAAGAAGACTAAGGACGGGTTGCTAACAGAGTTTTATTGGCCAGGGTGTTTCCGCGATGTTGAAAATCATGTCAGGGCATGTGACACCTGCCAACGAGTTGGTAAGCCCCACGAGAAGAGCAAGGCACCTTTGAAACTTGTGCCTCTCATCTCTGAGCCCTTTCGCCGTCTTGTAATAGATGTGGTAGGGTCGCTTCCGATGACAAAAACTGGAAACCGTTACTTGCTCACTGCTGTTTGTCCCGCCACAAAGTTCCCGGAGGCAATACCCTTAAAAGAGCAGAATTCAGTGGAAGTGGTAAATGCGCTGCTCTCTATTTTCGCAAGGGTAGGGTTTCCTCAGGAAGTTCAGTGCGATCAGGGATCAGTGTTTACCAGTATACTGACTTCAGGATTCTTAGAGACGTGTGGCATCCGTGCCGTTCACAGCTCGGTTTACCATCCCCAATCAAACAGCGTAGAGCGCTGTCATTCGGTAATGAAGCGAATTTTGAGGGCACTTATCAGGGAGAAGAAATTCCAGTGGGATGCATGCGTCGCGGCCATGCTGTTCGCGTTGCGGACCATTGCTCATGAGGCAACCGGTTTTAGTCCAGCAGAACTGGTTTACGGACGAACTCTGCGTTCACCCCTGCGTCTTTTGAGAGAATCATGGGAATCACCGGGCTCTGATTCCAGTGTAGTGGAGTACATTTTGGAGTTGCTAGGACGACTTTATCGCTGCCGCGAAATAGCAGAGACAAACATGCGAGAGGCTCAAACACGGGCTAAAGCCTACTACGATCGAAACGCAAGCCTACGATCGTATCAAGAGGGAGATGAGGTACTTGTGCTTCGGCCCTCGCGAGCTAACAAGCTCGAGGTGCAATGGGAAGGCCCGTTTCGCGTGCTCCACAGGCTTTCCGACACGAACTACGCGATTGAGCGGAAGGGGAAGAGAAAAGAGGTAATGATATATCATCACAACCTCATGAAACGTTACGTTGGAGATGTACAAACAGTTAATTTAGCACTCAACATGACGGAGGAAGTTGCTACAGAAATTCCGTGCCTAAGCCTAATGAACGAAATAATGGATGCGGAAGATGTGATGAGGGTCGCTGCGCCTCAGGAAGGTTTGACGGACATGCAGTTGACGGATCTAAGAAACTTGGTAGAACAGAACATGGATTTATTTTCTCAGAATCCAGGAAAGACTGAGCTGATGACTCACGACATAGAACTCACATCCGAGACTCCAGTGAAGTCACGTGCATACAGGATGGCACCGAGACAGCAGGAAATATTAAAAAGAGAAGTTGAGCGAATGCTAGAACTTCAAATAATAGAACCTTGCGAGAGCTCCTATGCTTCTCCGCTCATTCTTGTAGAAGTCCCGGGTAAAGACCCACGGCCTTGCATTGATTATAGGAAGCTGAACGCGATAACCAAAGATCAGGTGTATCCCATTCCAAATATTGAAGAACTGATTGAGAACGTGAGTGCTGCACGGTATGTATCCACTCTGGACTTAGTGGCTACTGGCAAGTGCCGATGACGGACCGAGCCAGCCAGTGTGCTGCCTTCGTGACTCCGATAGTCACATTTAGACCCCTTGTGTTGAGTTTCGGGCTCAAAAAGCTCCTTTCTGTTTTTCAAGGTTAATGGACAGGGTGTTAAAGGGCGCCGAGGAGTATGCCCGTCCTTATTTAGACGATGTAGCTATATTTTCTGTGACCTGGGAGGCGCATATCTATCACCTCCGTGACGTTTTTCGGCGCTTGAGAGATGCAGGTCTCACTGTGAAACCTACGAAATGCCAGTTAGCCCATGCCGAGGTAAAGTACTTAGGACATATTGTAGGCCAAGGCAACAGGAGACCCGACGAAGTAAAGGTAGAGGCAGTGACGGCGTTTCCGCGACCCGAAAAAAAGTCGGGCATCAGAGCGTTTCTAAAGTTGACGGGATATTACCAGCGTTACATTCCCCAATATTCAGAACTAGCGGCTGCACTGACCGATGCTCTAAGAAAATCGGCTCCTGAAAGAGTAATTTCGGATGACGCCAAGGAGGACGCGTTTCAGGGGCTCAAAGCGGCTCTCTCGGCTTCTCCCGGGCTGCGTGCACCGAACTACGACCGACCCTTCATTGTACAGTGCGATGCAAGCAATCGTGGGTTGGGGGTTGTGCTGTGTCAGGAGGATGACAATGGTGAAGAGGACCCAGTGTTATACGCGAGCCGGAAGCTCACGGTGCGAGAGGAGACCTATAGCGCATCGGAAAAAGAATGTGCATGCCTTGTTTGGGCATCTCAAAAACTAGCCTGCTACCTTTACGGAACGACATTTGTCTTTGTGACTGATCATTGCCCGCTAAAGTGGCTGGCTCAAATGTCAGGCAAGAATCCCCGATTGTTAAGATGTCTAGCATTTCAAGAGCTGAATTTCAGCGTGCGCTATCGAAAGGGAGCAGCCAGTGCCAATGCGGATGGTTTAAGCCGCGCCTTTTAGTTTATCTTGCCAGCTTGTACTAAATTTATTTTGGTTGCAACTGTATAATTTTGCTTATTTGTCTTGTTAAGAACCGAGAACACTTGTGTGACTGCCAGGACTTAACGCAGTATAGGAGTTTTTACTGTCAATGTCAGCTTGGTCGCTTGGGGAGTAGGGCTGGCGCTGCCGAGCCAGTGGTTTCGTTCAAAGTGATTTAGGAGAAAATCAAGAGACAGGAGGCGAAGCAGATCTCTTCCGTCGAGCAGCTGAGACTTCTCACCGTACGAGATCTTCTTCGTCGGCGGAGGAGCTGTTATGTTTGTGCCTTGGGATTTGCCTGACGGGAGGCCAGTGCTGTGGTGTGTCGACCGTGGAGGCAGCATTCATCCCACATGGTGCCCGCTTCGGGCACACGAAGATTAAGTGCACGGCTTGGGTGTCCTCGTGGCTGCACGGCGTCAACGACGGAAGCGGCCGCCGGCTCACCGACTGCTATTCGGCCCCTCCTCGTGCGGGCAGCAATGCACCCTCCCCCCCCCTCCTTTGTGCGGCGGCGCCCAGGGGCAACCCTTTTACCGACCACCCAAGGACTATGTTTCGACACCTTGCCTTGCAGATTGTTCCCTTTGTCCTATGCCGAGCCATTGAACTTGCCCGGCGCACCATACCGACCGACCGCCAGATTGGCCTGACGACGAAGCGCGGTGCCCGGAGGCGCCGGCCACTGAAAGTGGTGTTGGGACCACGGAGGCTGCTCGGACCCTCTCTCTCTCGACCTTGTTCGTCCTTAGGGACTGTCTGGGGAATCTGGGGACGGGAAGTGTTATTTAAGCAGCTTGCAACTGCTCTGTTGGTCTCTCCTGATAACCACGCCAACTTGTACATATTGTATAAAGAATTCTTCGCCGAGAAAGCTCTGCTCGTCTCTGACTCTGCGTGAAGTGGGGTCCAGACCTCCTGCCTGCCACGCATACCTCGGCACACGCAACAGCAGACGTTTGCTGCTTGCAGAAAAAAGAAAGTGACTATTGCGTCGCATTAATAAGTAAAAAGGTGCGAAAATAATACTTGGAAACAGAAAGCAAGCAAAAATAGATATTAAATATTTCTGACAAAGTTGTCTCGTTGATACTGTTCTCCTTCCTCCTCTTCATCTTCCAATAACTAATGGCGAGTGCTTGATCGCTAATAATCTCCCGACTTCTTCATATTCTGGAACTTTCATCGGACGGTTGGTCCGTAGACTGCAATGGCGCCACCCTTTTCTGAGGTATCGCCTCCCACCTCGCCTTTTGTTTTAAAAATCAAATCTGTTCCATGTGCGCTAGTACAGCGCGCAGACTGTAGAGACCTTAGGAAGAAGAAACCGACCACGCTGAGTGGCCACAAGGGCGCACCAACGACATTCGTCGAAGACGAAGACAACAGGCGGCTGCGGCACGAGACTGGTACAGTTACAGCCCGGGCATGCGGGCGATGCGAAGAGGAACGGAAAAGAGATTGCGCATATACTACGCACATTTAGGAGTCTACGTGAAGCCAAGCTTTTGTGAAGAGGTCTATTACTTGGTGTACATGGGTTCATTTTCTGCAACAATCACGGCTGGCCGAGTGGTGGAAGCGGAGGAAACCGCGATTGCCATGGCCATGCATCCGGAAGCGAATACCGTCATCAGCGATAGCAAGCAGGCCATCGCAATTTCGTCTGCGGAATAATTTCCCAGCAAGCATACCGTGTACTCACGCGGCGCCCCCTAAGCGGCTGGAAAACCCTCGTGTGGACCCCCGCTGTTGCGTTTCGCCTGCGACACGTGGTTTTGCCGGCGCGACTGCGGCGGGGCGGCAGACATTTTGGCCCGATCGTCGTCGCCGCAACACTCATCGCCAGGTGTTTCCAGGCGCGACTGCGGCGATGCGACCGCCTAGGGATCATCCTCGCATTCCAGTCATTGTGCCCGAAACAGGCGATGCCAAAGCAGGGATCTCATTCCAGTCATTGTGCCCGAAACAGGCGATGCCAAAGCAGGGATCTCATTCCAGTCATTGTGCCCGAAACAGGCGATGCCAAAGCAGGGACCATCCTCTCATTCCAGTCATTGTGCCCGAAACAGGCGATGCCAAAGCAGGGACCATCCTCTCATTACAGTCATTGTGCCCGTCCGGCAGCGCTACAACAGGGTGCTACGAGATCGTGCTCGACAGGGTGCTACGAGATCGTGCTCGTCATGGTGCTACGGCATCGCTACGACAGTGTGCGTCACCATTAGCCCATTGTACATTCACGTGCTCGTCTTTTGAGGGGTTCCTTCTTGCCCTCAACTGCGAGAGTATAAAAACAGCTGCCCCCGGACGCAAAAGAAGAGGGCTCCGATTTCTTCTGTTGAGTGAAGTGCTCTCCCGTCTCTCTACTTCGGTCAACCTGACCGCCAACTCTTTGCGATGTTAAAATAAACAAGTTGTTTCGTTGTTACCAGTCGACTCATGCTTTGCCGGGACCTTCGGATGCTTCCAGTTGTACCCCAGGCCGCCAGGCCAACGCTACCCTTGGGGCTTGCGACCCAGGTACAACCACGGGCGTCAGCGCCGAGTTCCCAACAGATCGTACCAGCGGTGCGGATCCAAACATCTGGTTGGCAGCGGTGAGATCGCCTACGACTTCAAACAACTGTCTGCCAGCGGTGAGATCGCGACAACGGAGGCCAGCAGCGAAGAGATGCAGTTGACGGTATGCTGAGCAGCTCAACGACGATCCGGGAGCAGTGCAACGAGCCCTGTGTGACGACTGGTTGCCTGCAGCGGAACGACTGCGCGGAATTCCTGCCTGCGAGGTTTGGTGAGTGCGGGACTTTCTTCTTCTGAGCTTTGCCAGGCTTTTGTTAGTGTCAGAAACAGAGCTGGTAATTGTGGTTGTCGTTGCTGCCGGGTTAGTTTGCGGCAAGACAATAGTAAGCAGTAGAGAAAGCAGCATTCAGAGCAGCCATGGATTTGAAGTCGTTGCGCAAACCGAAATTGTTGGAGCTTGCAAGAGAGTTGGGTCTGGATGTCTCAGACAAACTAAGAAAACCTGAACTGCTAAAGGCTATTCTTGAGTTAGAGGCTGAGGATGACGAGCTGTCGGAATGCCTTGAGACTATTGAGGAGAGGTCAAAAAGACAGGAGCGCGAACTTAAAGAACAGAAAGAAAAAGAAGAGCGTGAACTTAAAGAACAGAAAGAAAAAGAAGAGCGCGAACACGCTTTGGAAATGAAGCGTCTCGAGGTAGAGATGGAACGCGCTCGTAATGGAAGTCAGGCACACGGTGCAGGAGAACGAGTATTGTTCAAAATGACTGACCTGATGCGGCCGTTTAAGCTTGGAGAGGACATTGGTTTGTTCCTGGTTAACTTTGAGCGAACGTGCGAGAAGCAGGGGTTCTCTCGGGAAACGTGGCCACAGCGCTTGCTCACTTTGTTACCCGGCGAGGCGGCCGACGTAGTCGCTCGCTTGGATAGAGAGGAGGCAGAGGATTTCGACAAAGTAAAATCGAGTCTGCTAAAAAAGTACCGGCTGTCTGCGGAGGCGTTCCGTCGGAAGTTTCGGGAAAATGAGAAAGGCAGAAGTGAGTCATATACAGAGTTTGCGTATAGGCTTATGTCGAACATGCAGGAGTGGCTCAAAGAAGAGAAAGCGTTTGGTGACCACGATAAAGTTCTGCAGTGTTTCGGGCTAGAACAGTTTTATAGTCGGTTACCGGAGAACGTGCGATACTGGGTCTTGGATAGGCCAGACGTTTGTACGGTGGCTAGAGCCGCTGAGCTAGCCGAGGAGTTTGTGACGCGTCGAGCTCGCGGAGCTAAGGATGGTCAAAAGGGTGAATTTGGCTCGAAGTTCGAGAGGCCGAAGTTCACACCCATGAGAGCAAAGGGGAACACGCGTAGTGCGGATGCGAGTGGAAGCAGTGCGACCGAACCTAAGGAGACGGCGGCAGCCGAAGCCGAACGCAGAAAGCGGTTCGAGATGAGGCGAGCGGGCGTTTGTTATACGTGCCAGAAGCCGGGTCACTTTTCGGCGCAGTGTCCGGAAACAACACCAAAAGTTGTGTTTTTTTCAATAGGCAGCACTGACGAGAACATGAAGCTTCTCGAGCCTTACATGCGAGACCTCCTCGTGAACGGGAAAGAGTGCCGAGTGCTTCGCGATTCCGCAGCAACGATGGATGTAGTTCACCCGTCTTACGTAGAACCCCATATGTTCACGGGCGAGTGCGCATGGATCAAGCAAGCCGTGGAAGCTCATAGCGTGTGTCTGCCGGTAGCAAAAGTGCTTATTGAAGGACCTTTCGGAGCGCTTGAGACGGAGGCGGCAGTGTCATCTATGCTGCCACCCCAGTACCCGTACCTATTTTCAAACAGGTCCGATCACCTCCTGCGCGAGAAGGGGCTTTTGTTTGGTGAAGCTAGTGTTCAGGCCTTAACCAGATCGAAGGTTCGGGAGCTCGCTGCAAAGGCGGTAGTTGCGGGGCCGACGTTATCAAACAACGAAAAAGGGTCAGAGGCGCAGCAAGCTGATATTCAGAGCACGCCCGAACTGAATAAACTAGAGTCTGTAACGTTAAAGGCGCCAGATACTGGAGAGGAAACGCCCGACGCGGGAAAGTTAGAAGAGCTATCTACTGATTTGCTCATCGCGCCTACGTCAGACGGACTTGATAGGTTGCTAAAAGTCAGCCGGACGGCTTTGATAGCCGAGCAAAAAAAGGATGGCAGCCTGGAAAACGTGCGCTGCAATGTCAAAGAAGGTATCGCCAGGAAAACTGCGCGTTTTGTGGAAAGAGGTGGAGTCCTGTACCGGAAGTATCTAGACCGAAGAGGAGTGGAGTTCGATCAGCTGGTCGTGCCTCAATGCTATCGTCAGGATCTGTTGCGCTTGTCACACGGGGGTTCGTGGTCCGGACACCTAGGAGTTAAGAAAACTAAGGACCGTCTCTTGCAAGAGTACTATTGGCCAGGGTGTTTTCGGGACGCAGACCATTTCGTGAGGACATGTGACACTTGTCAGCGGGTGGGCAAACCAGGGGACAAATCAAGGGCGCCGTTGAAATTGGTACCTATCATTACGGAGCCTTTTAGACGGCTCGTTATTGATACAGTGGGACCTCTGCCGGTAACAGCCACGGGGTACAGACACATTTTGACTGTGATCTGCCCAGTGACAAAGTTCCCTGAAGCAGTGCCGCTTAAAGAACTCAGCTCAGTTGAGATAGTTAATGCACTACTGTCCATATTTGCGCGAGTTGGTTTCCCTGCGGAAATCCAATCAGATCAGGGCACAGTGTTTACTAGCGCTTTGACGACAACTTTTCTCGAAAGGTGTGGGGTAAAGCTGTTACACAGCTCAGTGTACCACCCACAGTCGAATTCCGTTGAGAAGCTCCACTCCGTCATGAAGCGCGTGTTGAGAGCCTTGTGTTTTGAACATCAAACTGACTGGGAGCTGTGTCTGCCTGGGGTGATGTTTGCTTTAAGGACCGCGCCGCATGCGGCTACGGGGTTTTCGCCAGCTGAACTGGTGTACGGTCGCTCGCTTCGATCTCCGCTTCGCATGCTTCGAGAATCATGGGAAGGTAGGGGCGACGACCCAGTCGTGGTGGAGTACGTACTTAAGCTCCTCGAACGCTTAAGAAGGGCACAGGAGTTGTCAGGTGAAGCAATGACAAAGGCCCAGCAGAGGGCCAAGGTTTATTATGATCGGACAGCCAGGGCCCGTCGTTTTGAGGTTGGCGATGAGGTCATGATATTGCGCACATCGCTAAACAACAAACTAGACGTGCAGTGGGAGGGCCCAGCGCGAATTGTTCAGAAACTGTCGGACGTTAACTACGTGGTAAGTCTGCCAGGAAAGCGGAAAGCACAGCAAGTTTACCACTGTAATCTGCTCAAACCTTATAGACAAAGGGAAGCAGTGGTGTGCATGATGGTAAACGTTCCTGAAGAGCTTCCGGTCGAGCTTCCGGGACTAGGCTCAGTGACGAACAGGGAAGACACCGGTCAAGTCATTAGTGACCTTATCAGTAAAGCACCGCTGTCGCCTGAGCAGAAAACCGAACTACACCAGCTATTACAAGAGTTTCAAGGTCTGTTCTCTGAGAGGCCTGGTAGGACTTCTGTACTTACTCATGATATAGAACTTACCTCCACAGAGCCAGTACGATCCAAGGCGTATCGGGTGTCACCCCGCCAGAGCGATATTATGGAGGCTGAGGTAAAGAAAATGCTACAGCTCGGTGTTATTGAGGCAGGTGAGAGTGATTATACCTCCCCTTTGATTTTAGTTGAGGTACCGGGCAAGGAACCTCGTCCTTGCGTCGACTACCGCAGGCTTAATTCCATCACTAAGGATCAAATTTATCCGATCCCTAACATCGAGGAGCGCCTTGAGAAAGTTAGTAGCGCTCAGTTTATTTCCACCCTAGATCTTGTCAGGGGTTATTGGCAGGTTCCACTTACAGAAGAGGCTAGTAGGTATGCGGCGTTCATTTCACCAATGGGAACATTCCGTCCTAAAGTGTTGAGTTTTGGTTTGAAGAACGCGCCATACTGTTTTTCAAGTCTCATGGATAAAGTGTTGCGGGGACAGCAAGAATTCGCTTTACCGTATCTAGACGACGTAGCGATATTCTCCGCATCCTGGTCTGAGCATATGACACACTTGCGGGCAGTGCTAACCCGCCTGCGCGAAGCGGGCTTGACAGTCAAGGCTCCTAAGTGCCAGTTAGCACAGGCCGAGGTTGTCTACCTCGGTCACGTGATTGGTCAGGGTCGTCGCCGCCCCTCTGAAATAAAAGTGGCCGCTGTGCGAGACTTTCCGCAACCGCGCACGAAGACCGATATTCGGTCGTTCTTAGGTGTCGCCGGCTACTATCAGAGGTACATCCCTAGGTACTCTGATATCGCGGCTCCCCTGACGGATGCTCTAAGAAAAACAGAGCCTCAAACAGTCGTCTGGGACGAGACAAAGGAAAGAGCTTTTAGCGCCCTAAAGAGTGCCCTAACAAACCAGCCTGTGCTACGATCGCCAGACTATACAAAAGGGTTCATTGTTCAGTGCGATGCTAGTGAGCGAGGCATGGGCGTTGTACTGTGCCAACGGGAAAATGGAGAAGTAGAACACCCCGTCCTGTATGCTAGTCGTAAGCTGACCAGTCGTGAGCAGGCGTATAGCGCCACCGAGAAAGAGTGTGCATGTCTCGTGTGGGCCGTTCAGAAATTGTCATGCTATCTAGCCGGCTCGAGGTTTATCATTGAGACGGATCACTGCCCTCTCCAATGGCTGCAGACCATCTCTCCCAAAAATGGCCGCCTCCTGCGCTGGAGCCTCGCTTTACAACAATATTCCTTTGAGGTGCGTTACAAAAAGGGGAGTCTCAACGGTAACGCCGATGGCTTAAGTCGAAGCCCCTAACGTAGGAATCAGCCTCAAAATTGTTTGTTACTGATGTTTTTCTTCCTGAGGCAGGATTTTTTTTTAACATATTGCTTTTGTTTAGTGTTTCAAAGTGATGATATGCTTTCTAGTGCAATTTTTCAATTTGTGGACGCGTTCTGAGTGATGCTAGACTACTGTAAGGAACTAGGCAGTGGTATAAAAAGGGGAAAGAGCCTGGCAGGGCTTGGTGAGGGTTGTGCCGTGCTTGCTGACTGAGCGGTTGAGTTTCAGCGTAGTTCTAACGCTTGCCGGGAACGAGAACAAAAATGTGAACTCTCCCGAAGTCACTTTGCAGTGTCCCGTGCGAACCTGAACGAGAGAACGAGGCCTTCTCTGTGCGCTGCGCTCAAGAAACGTCGAGGGACGCCCGACTTCGGTTATGAGCATCATCGAGCGACATCCCTCCGGACAGCGGATGCAGTCCCCTGTCCATCGGGATCTCCTTCCCCCGGCGGGGCGGTCTGTTGCGTTTCGCCTGCGACACGTGGTTTTGCCGGCGCGACTGCGGCGGGGCGGCAGACATTTTGGCCCGATCGTCGTCGCCGCAACACTCATCGCCAGGTGTTTCCAGGCGCGACTGCGGCGATGCGACCGCCTAGGGATCATCCTCGCATTCCAGTCATTGTGCCCGAAACAGGCGATGCCAAAGCAGGGATCTCATTCCAGTCATTGTGCCCGAAACAGGCGATGCCAAAGCAGGGATCTCATTCCAGTCATTGTGCCCGAAACAGGCGATGCCAAAGCAGGGACCATCCTCTCATTCCAGTCATTGTGCCCGAAACAGGCGATGCCAAAGCAGGGACCATCCTCTCATTACAGTCATTGTGCCCGTCCGGCAGCGCTACAACAGGGTGCTACGAGATCGTGCTCGACAGGGTGCTACGAGATCGTGCTCGTCATGGTGCTACGGCATCGCTACGACAGTGTGCGTCACCATTAGCCCATTGTACATTCACGTGCTCGTCTTTTGAGGGGTTCCTTCTTGCCCTCAACTGCGAGAGTATAAAAACAGCTGCCCCCGGACGCAAAAGAAGAGGGCTCCGATTTCTTCTGTTGAGTGAAGTGCTCTCCCGTCTCTCTACTTCGGTCAACCTGACCGCCAACTCTTTGCGATGTTAAAATAAACAAGTTGTTTCGTTGTTACCAGTCGACTCATGCTTTGCCGGGACCTTCGGATGCTTCCAGTTGTACCCCAGGCCGCCAGGCCAACGCTACCCTTGGGGCTTGCGACCCAGGTACAACCACGGGCGTCAGCGCCGAGTTCCCAACAGATCGTACCAGCGGTGCGGATCCAAACACCGCTCACGCGGCTGTTCCCGGCAACGCGCCGGCTCACAGTTTGGCTCGAGATCTCGAGCGCCGAGCCTCGTCCGCGGATGCGGACGGCGTGAACGAGGAGGAGACGCACGAGGAACCCTACGAGACGTGTCACAAAACAGCCCATAGGCACCGCTTGAGGCGTCCTGCGCTCCCACCACCTGCCAAGCAACTCAATAAAACGCAAGCGGTCGCGTTTAGGCGACTCCAGGCAAGCACATACCCACACCCAAAGTACATTACCAAAATCACAGGTGGCAAGGAAAGCAACCTATGTAGGCTCTGTTCACAAACAGGGACACTCACACACATAATGTGGGAATGCATCTCGCTCCCGGTTTCTCAACCCCCGGTCAGTAGCGAGACTGACTAGATAGCCTGGCTCAGGTCCGGGGACGTCGACCGACAGCTTGAACTGGTGGACTGGGCGGAGAAGGCCAAAGCAGGCCCAGGACCTTACTTGAGCCCGATTCTTCAGCCACTCGCCCTTTCCCCTTCCCGCTTTCAATAAAGTTTACCACCACCACGCAACGCTTTTCACAGCATAGAGATTCCGTCCCTTCTAGGCAAATAAGCGACATGCGGATGCCCCCACCACATTACCCACGTGATCCACGCGGTCGGGGATTACACTGTCTCCGGAACCGGCCCACTTTTCATCCAGCATGTACGGGTCAGACCAGTTCACTATTGCTCATTCTCCAGAACTGGCCCACCTAACTTGGCAAGCAGCCGACCAAGCAGACACTCGGAACCTCTGGAAAGAAAGCATCGAAAACGTTGCTTTAATAATTAATCATGCACTATAGCACGCATATTTATTGTAGTAAGCAAATTTAGGTGCAATTTGTTGTTTCGTTGCGTAATTTTGTAGAGAACTGAGCCGGCAAATGGCACTTGAAAGGATAGTACAGATAGTACATGTACAAACCGATGCGTCATAAGTGCTGTTCTGTTAGTGAGATATTGGGCAGGACAGTATCAGGAGAATAAGCAGAAGGCGCGCCAATCTTGAGAAGATCTAGAGTTGATTCGAAAAGAGGAGGGGGGGGGGGGGAGTTCGACAATTTGTATTGATTTCGTGAGAGATTATGAAACTATATTTCTAAGGCTCCATATCTCCAGTCCTTTCACATAGCGATTCTTGGAGCGCTTAATAACTAATTAACTTTTATCTAGTTACCTTACGGCCCATATTGTAATTTGCAAATTCAAGCTGTGGAGTTCGCAAGGCGGATCCACTTGGAACGAATTCTCAGGATGATACCACTTTCGAGATATTGATTCCAGACCTTTGCCGAGAAACGCATTGGTGTTCCAGCTACTTTTGTGCTAGAAGGCCTAAATCAACGTTTTGTTAAGACAGTAACTGGAACGCCAATGCATTTCTCAGCAATGTTCGAGAATTAATATTTTTAACTGGTGTCATCCTGAGAATTAGTTCCATGTGGATTCGGCTTGCGAACTGCACGGTTAGAATGCGTAAATTATGTGGGCCATAAAGTAATTAGTTAAAAGTTAATTAGTGAATGTATGTTAATTAATTGATTATGCATTTCAATTTTTTTTGCAAGTAGTGTCCGCCGCTTCGAGTCCACCACCTAAGGAACTAGAATTGCGCTATTTGCCACAGGTAACATATAAGAATGTTTGAAGTTGTTCACTGAAACGCCGTGTATATGCATCTCGAATTTAACTATTTACCTTTTTATGCGATGCAAAAAAAAAGTTGTGTTGATCATAAACAATATAAGGTAACAACTTAGTTAGCTAAGCAGCATTCTTCTGTATCTAATATAAAAAATTATCAATATAATTTGCATAGGATTCCGGATATTTCATTTTTACCCTTCTCACTTCACAATAGCATTGTATTCTGCGGCCGCACGCCTCCTCACGCTAACTAAACACTCTGTAACAGCAGCCTATTCGCCAATTGCCCGTAAATTATGGGCGCATTTGATGAAAAAAAAAACAGACAACCTAAAATAAAAATGGTCTCCAATCCTCGCTGTGATAGTGGGTGGACAGCGACGGCGTAAATGACTGCTAGAACAATCAGCCATTGCGACTTAGGTGGAAATTACTCAGGTGGCAACATAAACGTGCACTTTGCCTAATTATGAGCCTATGACGTTTCGACGGCCTGCGATTTGGCTTGCACCGTTACTTCGTGTGCACCTACAAACAGTGGACCAGGGAGGAGAGAAATTCGCCGCGCCTGGTATGCACGCTGCTCTTCGGGAGTACTAAATGTAGGTGGCCTTCCCATAGCACTGTCAGAACACAGATCACTTGCCAGGCGGGTTCTTTTTTTACGTACGAAAGTGTAGTTGCGTCACTCCCTGCGTCGTATGCTATGCAGTCAAGCTGCCATGGCCGCGGCAGATTGCGCCACGGTAATCTTTGCCGGGAAAACTATGCGGGGAAGACTACGCGCTTCGCATTGCCCGTAGGAGGAGGAACGCCTTATCATCACTTATGGGGTTCGGATGTCTGTGTCGAGGTTGTTCTTTATAGAAAAGTATGCGGTTCTGTATGTTGTATGCGTGATTCCCAAGCTTCCCTTTGCTGCGTGCTTGTGGCCTCTGCCTTACGGGGGTATGAGCCATTGATGACGATGGTTTTATGTCAACGTTACGCCACGCACAAATACCAGCACCCTGGCTATAGACAGCTTGACTATAAAAATAGGATGGTGGTCATTATTATTATTATTATTATTATTATTATTATTATTATTATTATTATTATTATTATTATTATTATTATTATTATTATTATTATTATTTTCATCCAATAATCTCCGCACTAAACCATGTTGTCGGCCCTTTTATGGGGGTACATCGCACAATTTCTTGTATATTTCGTACTTGTCTAAATAGTCCAGCTTAATTAATCAACTCAGCAAGTCATATATTTAGTGACAAACACTTCAACTGAGGAAATTGTAAAGCACTCTATTAAACGTCCGATTCAGGCACATTTAAATTCCTACCAAATATGCCATAACTATTTCCGTCGTCATAATGAAAGCCCGTGAATTTATGTCTTCTCAAATTTTTAAGTGGAATTTAAATTCATTAGCTTTATCCACTCGTGTCTTCGCGAGCCACGAGAGGGCACGGGTCACGAGCTAAAAAGAACCAGAAGAAGAAGCAGAAGAAGAAGAAGCTCGTCGTTCGGCCCGGACGGATCCTCGGACGGCTCCAACTTTGGACACCCTGGCCTCTGCCGACGACGACCCCGGTAAAAGTCGGACGTCGCCGTCGGCTTCGCTTCGGCAGACGACCAACCGCACGCGCCTGCGAAGCATTGCGCGCCTCCGGTCGCAGCCAGCAGCAGAATCGGCGACGGCGGCGCCTACCGTGGCCTCCGAACCCGGCGTGGCGGTTGCATCGTCGAGCAGCGAGGTCCAGCACAGTTACCAGCTGCGGTCGCGCATTCCGCGACCTCCAAACGCCTTGATGCTGGTCCCGCACGAAAAGAGGCGATCGGTGGCCGCTGAGAACGCGAACGAGAACAACCAGCGCGTGAGCAGCCGCCCGGGCAGGCTGTGGCGTTCTCTCAGCGTCGCCGACAAGAAGCTTCGCCAGCGCAAGGCCGTCAACAAAAAGAAGTATCCGGGATACGTGTACAATCCGCGTGAGGCCAAGCGGTGCAAGAGGCAGGCGCGCAGGACCAAGGCGATTGCCAGAAAACTCGTGAATGGCACTTCCGCGGGCGAGCAGCAGCATCCGAGCACTTCCGTGGCCGTGGCCCAGGGTCGAGGCACACCGGAGTTCCAGCACCAACAACATCCGCCGCCGCCGCTGCCGCCCCAAAGGAAAGAACAACGGGTAACCAGCGCTGCCCGTGGCAGCGATTCGGGCGCTGCTCAGGGAATGCCGCTCCCTAGGCCGTCGGCCACTGTCACGGCCATGCCATCGGCTCGCTCGGCTGCGCGGCCCATCGACGTCCACCGTTTCCCCGGTCCTCTGCCACCATCAGTGCGAGGGGCCAACAGAGAAAATGCCGTCCCCACCGATCAGTTAACGGCTGATCACGCATTCAAACAGCCTGGAACGCAGAATGACCTAACAACGCTTGATAATCAGCGACACCCCCGCTCCTGGGCGACGAAGGCGACTCGTCTGCGGGCACGTCGCCGTTCGACCAGGTCGGAATCCGGGAGACCCAAGGCTCTGTAGACGGCGCCCCAGGCAAAGGTCAGCCATCGTCGTCGGCTGCTGGCTGCACTGCGGCATAGCACCGCAAGCACGCACCTGCCAGGCGTTCGGCGCCAGCTACAAAGGAACGGGTATCGGCTGCAGAAGATTGTGCCGTCCTCTTCTGCATTGTCGCGATTAGTGCGAGGATGCAGGTTCGCGCCAAAAGTTTATAAGTTCTTTTTATTATATCAAAGTAAAAAATGTGATGCATTGGCTGTGCCTTTTTCCTCCTTCAATGAAGAACCAGTTACGCCCTCTACGGTGTGACTTATGACTGGCATCAATTACGCTGAGCTGTCTCTAGCAGACGTTGTCGGCTGGTGGAGACAACACGCCAGAATAACTGCGTAGAAGAGTGAATACATTTCGCTTTCTTTGGAAATGAAGCGGGATGCTCCGAACTCTCAAGCTCTATTTTGGTCCAGGATCAAACTACATTATTTGATCACCGCTTGTGAGATTCTGAGAGCTCTTGAAACAAAACCGGCTTGGGCTCAGCGGAGCTGGTCATTGTGGCATTTATTAGCTAATACTGGTCAACGTGTAAAGTCATTCTAATTGACAAAGCTTGCCCATATACTGAATTGTCTCAGGTGGAGACATAGACGTTCGTATCTTCATTGTCACGTCGTAGAGCCACCAGCACCGTCCTGTAATAGGCAGGTGACACGTTGGCACCTTATGTGATAAAGGGTAACATAAAAAACTTTATAACTTGTTGCTGGCATTGGATCTTCAGACAAACTCAACAAATGTTTCAGTGGAATGCTATATTTCATTTGGAACTTATTATCTGCATGTGCTGCGATGAACGGGATCGAGCACTTAACGGCAGATTTGTAATAATACTTCGCTTGTTTCATCATAAAGATGGCAGAGGCATAGAAAAAACTGAACAAACAGCGTGACTAGCTCCCGCCTAAGGTCCCAGTGCAGTAATCTAGTGCAGTAACGGAGTGAGCGTACCCAGTCACCCTTATGGCTGATAAGTTTTAATGGCACATCACCGGCATCGGCCTACGAAAACTGTGAGAGTGGCTTGTCCGCAAGAAAAAGGGGCTGGACTCGGAAAAGCATGCACGGAATTGAAGTTCGGCAATCCCCATCTCACAGTGAATATCGAGGTTTATCCATTAGGCATAAAAACGTTGTACGGGCCCAAAGTACTGCCAACTCTGAAATGCACATGAGTGGCGTGTGTTTGTTTATATATGTGAAGCAGGTTGGTGTTCCACCAAGCACCGGATAAATTTTAAATTTGTTTATTTTATTGAATAGCAGCGCATATGAGTGAGCCAAGTTGACTTGAAAGCAGTTCATTGAAGAGTGGCACATAGCCACTGACACATATAAAGTGACCCAAATTGGCGCGAAAGCGGTTCCTCGAATTTTTATGATTTCGTTCTTTTTAGTTATTCAAATGTTCTCAACTGTGCCGCTTTTAGACTCGTATAATCATTTTCATAACTCACCCTATTTTTGGCCAATCTCGCATGCTTGGTATGAGCCAGTATATGAGACAAGAACAAAGAAAAACAAACAAACCGCACATACGCAGCGTCACATATCCATTGATTTGGGTCCTTCGGTTGTTTTTAAACTCAGTTCTCCAGCACAGTAGTCCGATGATCTGCACATTATAGCATAGACCCAAACTGACCGATGTTTACACAGTGACCAAATTCGCTGGAAAACAGATGAATAGGCATATTGACACCGGATATTGCGTGAAGTATCCTAAGAACGCTATAATTCCATTAAAACATTCTTTAAAGCTTCCAGTGAGCAGCCGATGCTAGGCTGAAAGCGATGGACAGAGTTCTGATCCGCACTAACTTTTTCTTTAACCTCCACAGCCGAGCTTAGGGAGTGTTGTAAGGTTCTTCAGACACATAGAAACAGCAATCCGCGACTCTTGCTTTAGCGAAGAAAGTTCGAGAAACAATTGCTGATGAATTTGGGGAAATTAAGCTTTGTCCAGGAGGTGCTTTGAACACAACTGTGTCACAACGCTGCCCCGGAAAAAGTGCTCTGAAATCGAAGCTGAAGTCACAGCTCAATTACCATATTTTTATTTTATTTATTTATTTATACATACTGCAGCCCGTTAGGGCTATGGCAGGAGTGGGTTTACATGCGAAGAAAACTGATTATGATATGGAGAAACAAGAACATAGAAATATAAAGATGTGAAGGAACTATACATCAGCAATAGCATTTAAAAATTGAGAAATCGGTAACAAACGAACTGCGGCAGGTAACAAATTCCACTGTTCAATCATGCGGGGAAAAAAACTGTATTTGAAAGTGTTAGTGCGTGGATGGAGTGGTCGGATATTAGAGGCGTGATAAGCTCTAGTTGAAGTCGGGCAAGCAGGCATTAAAAGGGAGGGATCTGATAGGTGACAAAGAGAGTTCTTATAAGAATAGAAAATCTTCAGAGATTCTATGTGCCGCCGCCTAGAAAGAAACTGGAAGCCTTATTCCGTAAGAGCAGCTGACGGTGAAAAGTCTCGGTCGAAGCGACGGTAAACAAAACGAATAGCCTTCCTCTGGACAGACTCAATACAATTTTTCACATTGTTTATATGGGCTCCATACGGAGGAAGCATATTCTAAAATTGGGCGAATCAGTGTTTTATATGCTACTAATTTAGTGTCCCTCGGAGCAGGAGACAACGTCCGGCGTATGTAACCAAGTTTTTTTAACGCTTTACTACAAATGTAATCTATATGTTTAGAACAAGACAAGGTGGGTGTAAAAATGACGCCTAAATATTTGTATTGAAAAACTCGTGTTAGTGGTACACCGTTGCATATATAATCATAACATACGGGCATGTGTCTGTGAGTAAAAGACATTAGAACAGTTTTATCAAAATTTATGCTCATTTTCCAAGTCGCACACCAGTCACAAAATGAAACAAAGGAATCTTTAAGGCGCTGATGATCAGCGAGTGAGTCAACTGGGCTGTACATAACACAATCATCTGCATAGAGGCGTATTTTAGAAGTAACATGGTCTGGAAGGTCGTTAATGAACAATAAGAATAGTCGAGGGCCAAGTACGGATCCCTGTGGGACTCCTGAGGTGACATCGACTACCGACGAATCCGCAGAATCATAGCACACGAATTGGGAACGCAAAGAAAGGAAACTGGAAATCCAAGACACTAACTGAGGGTTATTTAGAATATGATGGAGTTTCAAAAGCAATTTAGAATGTAGTCCAGTGTCAAAAGCTTTGCTAAAGTCAATGAAAATGGTGTCAATCTGATTACCTAAGTCGATGTAATGGGAAAGGTCATGAGTGAACTCCGTAAGTTGTGTTATAGTACTAAAACCGCGCCTGAAGCCGTGCTGAAAGCTGTTCAATAGGTTATTATTTTCAATATTATCTATATCTATATCTATATCTATAATATATCTATAGCCCGAAGCTACATTACCCGTTTTATTGAGCAGCTGAAATGTTCGTTTGAATATAGCCTTCAGAAGACTGCCGTGAGTACAGGTGGTACAAACTACAGTACTTTGCATAAAGCTGGGTCTCTAAGAAATATATTCTATTAGAAGTACACAAATTAACATCTCGTTTTCAGAACAGCGACAGCATCAAGTCATGTGCCTGAAACAGTTCTTCGGTTAATCCGCAAAAATGTGCGATCGGTTTTACAGATGGATACCTCTATTGGCCAGATCTGGACAAGGGGGAATTTAGGATTGATGACGTGCGCACATGCGTTGAGCTCGCAACTATGTCCGGAATGCGACAGTTATTGTGGAGTGACTTGGGCGTCAGGAACTCCCAAGCGACGAGGCTTCCAGCCATGATCTCATCACGCCTCTGGAGGCTGTGTTCGCAGATGGAAACGCTTTTGGGTCGTGTGTTGGTTGCGCTTGGAGAGCATCTCAATATCGGTGAAATTCTGGCCCGCTTTAGCAACGTTGATGAACATCGCCTCGTGGGGGATGACAGCGTCCTGGCTGGTCTCGGAAATTCAGAAGACCACGACGGTGCTCTGGAGATTTTCAGCAAGCGGAGTCTGTGTTCAGCCATCGGCGACGATAGACGAATACGGACGGGGGAAAATGGTTGGTCCGCCGCAGGGATGACGTGAGTTCCACATGCAACGTCCATCTCCTGGATGCAGCGGTGGCGACACGGAAGCCACGAGGTGAGGAAACGATGCCTCGCGAGCGGCGGTCTTCAGGTCGGTGTCTGCCTCTACGGTGGACGCGTGGCGCAGAGGCAGATCTCCCGGCCTGGTCTCCGCGAGCTCAAAGGCGAGGGCGTTCTTCCCTCGGTTCCGTGCTGCAACTCCGCCACAGAATGAGCTGGTCTCCGTAGGGCTGGCATCTACGTTGGACGTGTAGTGCAGCGGCGTTGTTCCCGGCGTGGTATCGGTGAGTTCGAAGGCGAGAGCGTGCATCACTGTGTTCGACGCCGCCAGAACGTTGTCACATAGCGAGCACGTCTCCTCGAGGCTCACCGCGTCACACGGCCAGTTGACGTCCAGTCGTCTATCCAATTGGTAGCGGGGGAAGGTGTCGTAATGTTCGTTGTACAGAATGCTGCTTTTGCTGTTCTATCAGGATTGATGACACGTAATTGGAATGGCTGACTGGCCTGGGTTAGCGTTGATGTTGGTACCCGTATGATTGAACATGGCGTATGCCGAGGTTGCTGTTTGCAGAGAAAAACAAAACTAAACTCACTTGTGCGTTGCATAAAAAACTAAAGAGGTGTGAAAGTATACCGTTAAACACAGAAACCAAGCAAAGAAAAGGTATTTAAGCATTTTTAGCAAGAATTAATGGTTGCTGCTGTCCTATTATTCATGTGGCAACATTCACATGCACTTTACCTAATTAAGAGCCTATGACGTTTCGACGGCCTGCGACTTGGCTTGCGCCGTTACTTCGTGTGCACCTACAAACAGCGGACCAGAGAGGAGAGAAATTCGCCGCGCCTCGTATGCACGCTGCTCTTCAGGAGTACTAACTGTAAGGGGCCTCCTCAGAGCCCTGTCAGAACATAAATCGGTCGCCAGGCGGGTTCTCCTCTTACGTACGAAAATGTAGTTGCGTCACTCCCTGCGTCGTCTGCTCTATAGTCAAGCTGCTATCTTTGCGGCAGCTTGCGCAACGGTTAACTTTACCGGAAAAACTATGTGGGAAACACTACGCGCTTCGCATTGCACGTAGGCGGAGGAACGCCTTATCATCACTCGTGGGGTTCGGATTTTTTTGTCAAAGTTGTTCTTCATTGAAAAGTATGCTGTTCTGTACGTTGTATGCGTGATTCCAAAGCTTGCCTTTGCTGCGTGCTTGTAGTCTCTGCCTTACGGAGTCATGAGCCAATGCATTTGGAGGTATGAACCTTTCATGACGATAGTTTTCTGTCAGCGTTACGCCACGCAGAAATCCCAGATTGTGGTCATTACTATGCGGCAATACAGTGGTCGTTATTATTATTTTTCTTCCTCCAAAAATCTCCAATAATGTGTTCGGGCCTTTTATGGGGGGGGGGGGGCAAATGGCGCAATTTCTTGTATATTCCGTAGTTGTCTAATTAGTCCAGATTCATTAATCAACTCAGCAAACCGTATATCTAGTGACAAACCCTTAAACTGAGAAAATTGTGAGGCACCCTAGGAAACGTGCGATTCAGGCGCATTTAAATTCGTACCCATTACGCAATAATTCTCTCCGTCGTCATAATGAAACGCCGTGAATTTATGTTTTCTCAAGTTTTTAAGTGTAATGAATTTAACTTCTAAATTCATTAGCATTATCCACTCGTGTCTTCGCAAGCCACGTCAGGGCACGGGTCACGAGCTAAGGACAAGAAGAAGTAGAGGAAGAAGAAGAAGAAGCTGGTCGTTCGACAAGGACGCATCTTCGGGCGGCTGCACCTTTGGACAGGCTGGGCTCTGCCGACGGCGACCCCAGCGAAAGTCGGACCTCCCCGTCGGCTTCGCTTCGGCAGACGACCAACCGCACGCGCCTGCGAAGCATTGCGCGCCTCCTGTCGCAGCCAACAGCAGAATCGCCGACGGCGGTGCCTGCCGTGGCTTCCGATACTGGCGTGGGAAGTGCGTCTTCGAGCAGCGAGGTCCAGCACAGTTACCAGCTGCGGTCGCGCATTCCGCGGCCTCCAAACGCCTCGATGCTGGTCGCACACGGAAAGAGGCGATCGGTGGCCGCTGAGAACCCGAACGAGAACAACCAGCGCGTGAGCAGCCGCCCGGGCAAGCTGTGGCGTTCTCTCTGCGTCGCCGACAAGGAGCCTCGCCAGCGCAAGGCGGCCGCAGCTGCCGCCGTCCACAGAAAGCAGCATTCGGGGCGCGTGTACAATCCGCGTGAGGCCAAGCTGTGCAAGAGGCAGGCGCGCAAGACCAAGGCGATTGCCAGCAAGCTGAAGAATGGTACTTCCGGGGACGAGCAGCAACAGCCGAGCATTTCCGTTACCATGGCCCAGGGTCAAGGCACCCCGGAGTTCCAGCAGCAGCAACATCCGCCGCCGCCGTCGCATCCGCAAGGGAACGAACGCCGTGCAGCCAGCGCTACCCGGGGCAGCCAATAGGGCGCTGGTCAGGGAATGCCGATCCCTAGGCCGTCGGCCACTGGCACGGCCACGGAGTCGGCACGCTCGGCTGTGCAGTCCTACGACGTGCACCGGTTCCCCGGTCCTTTGCCACCATCAGTGCGAGGGACCAACAGAGAAAACACCGTACCCACCACTCAGTTAACGGCAGCTCGCGCATTCAAACAGCCTGAAACGCCATATGCCCGAACAATGCTGAAAAATCATCTATACCACATTCCCCTGGACGACGAACGTGACTCGGCTGCGGACACCTTATTCGCACAGGGCGGAATCCTGAAGACCCAAGGCTCTGTAGACGGCGCCCCAGGCCAAGGTCAGCCATCGTCGTCGGCTGCTGGCTGCACTGCGGTATAGCACCGCAAGCACGCGCCTGCCAGGCGTTCGGCGTCAGCTACAAAGGAACGGGTATCAGCTGCAGAAGATTGCGCCGTCCTCTTCCGCACTGTCGCGATTAGTGCGAGGATGCCGGATCGCACTAATAGTTTATAAGTTCTATTTATCACGTCAAAGAAAAAAAAATGTGATGCAATGGCTGTGCCTTCTTCCCCCTTTAATGAAGAAGCAGTTAGGCCCTCTTTGGTGTCACGTATAACTGACATCAATTACGCTGAGCTGTCTCTAGGAGACGTTGTCGGCTGGTTGAAACAACACACCAGAACAACTGCCGAGAGGATCGAGTGGATACATTTCGCTATATTAGGAAATGAAGTTGTATGCTTGGAACTAATTTATAACTGCCGAGAGGATCGAGTGGATACATTTCGCTATATTAGGAAATGAAGTTGTATGCTTGGAACTAATTTATTAATCACCGCTTGTGAACTGAAAGCTGTTGAAACAAAGCCCCCTGGGCTTCAGCGGAGGTTGTCATTGCAGCAATTATTAGGCAATAATGATCCGCATGTAAAGTCATTCGAATTGACAAAGCTCGCCCATCTCCGGAATGATCTCTCGTGAAGGCATAGACGTTCGTATCTTATTGTCGCGTACCAGAGGCTCCAGCACAGTCCTCTAATAGGCAGATGAGACGGGTCATTCGCCTTATGGGATTAATGGCAACATTAAAAAGTTGATGTGCAACATGTTGCTAGCGTTGCACCTTTAGTCTAGAACTGATTTTTTTTTCATTTGAATGCTCGATTTGATTTTCAACTTGTCATAATATGCATATCCTTTCATGAATGGGGTCGCACGATTAGCGGCATCTTTAGAATAATACTTCGCTTGTTTCATCGTAAAGATGAGAGAGGCAGCGAAAATAACAAACAGCTTGTCCAGCTCCCGCCTAAGGTCCCAGTGCAGTAATCTAGTGCTGTAATCGGTCGAGAACCGGCGTATTCAGCATGCTATAGCCGATGGCAGTGCTGTAATCGAGTGAACATACCCAGTCACACCTGTGGCACAAGTTTTTGGACTGGACATCACCGGGATCGGCTTACGAAAACGGTGAGTTAGGCTCGCCGGCAAAAAAAAAAAAGAAAAAGTGGTTGGACATGGAGAGGAATGCACGGAATTAATATGCGGCAGAACCCATCTCACGAAGAATGTCGAGGTTAATACAATTAGCACAAAACCATTGTAGCGACACAGAGTTTTGCCAACTCTTAAATGCTGCATGCGGGACGTGTGTATGCAACAGGGTGCCTCTCTTGCGCATGCCTCTGGACACGCTGCCCCATCTAGCGCAGCCGTCACCAAGTCCGTGTGTGGCGTGTGTTTCAATACATGTGAAGTACGTTACGTTTCACCCAGGATCGCATAAATTTTTAATTTGTTTTTTTCTTTTCACTGAACAGCGGCATATATGAGTGGCACATATCCAGTGAGCCAAGTTCGCGTGAAAGAGGTTCAAGAGGTTCAAGAGGTTTTGTCTGACTACATTCTCTTTAGCTATTCAAAATTTCTCAAAAGTGCTTCTATATAAACTCGTACCATGACTTCCTTACCTCACCCTATTCTTGGCCAACGCCACATGGTGGGCATGAGCCACTCTTGGACCTTAACGAAGGAACAAACAAGCCAACAAAGAAAGAGACAGACAGAGAGACGGCACACACGCAGTTTTCAATAGATTAGGCGCCAAAAGTGACAGCACACAAGAAGAAATACAGACAGGACAAGGCGCTACTTGCAACTGTTTATTGAAATTACAGGTGGCTGACTATATAGCTATGAGGAGAGAACGAAAAAAGAGGGACACTGAATATGTGAATGCGCACGTGCGAGAACACTGAAGATAAAGGGAATCACGCTTAATCTCAATATAAAATTTATCTAAAAACATGCCTTCATTCGTGTATATATTCAAAGACGGGGTACTGACACAGCTGTCCCCTCTTTTCTTGATCTCGTTGGCCTCCAACAATTCACGCGCAACAGAATCTTTACTTTTATACATGATTGTCGTATCATGAAGCCTCGCTTCACATACCCGTTCGTCTGTATTTCTTCTTGTGTGCTGTCACTTTTCGCGCCTAATCTATTGAAAGTTATGCACCAACTAGCCCCACAACGTGTTTTACTACACACGCAGTGTCACACACCCAGTGATTCAGTCCTACGGTTCTTTTTAAACTCAGTTCCCCCAGTACAGCAGCCCGATGCTTTAAGCATTAGAGCATATGGACTGTCCAGTGAACCAAGATGGCATGACAACGCGTAGACATTGATGGATAGGCATATAGACACCGGATAGTGCGTGAAGTATCCTTAGAATGCTAATTGCATTAAAACATACATTATAACTCGCAGTTTGTAGGCGATGATAGGCAGAAAGCGATGGAGAGTTCTGCTCAGACTATCGTATTACTCCACAGCCGAACTTAGGGAGTGTTCTAAGGCCCTGACGCATAGCAACAGCAATTCGTAACTCTGGCTTTAGCGAAGAAAATGCGAGAAACCATTACTGATGAATTTGGGGAAATTAAGCTGTGTCCAGGAGGTGCTTTAAACACGACTGTGTCACAACTCTGCCCCGGAAAGCATGCTCCGAAGTTGAAGCTCGAGTTACAACACTATGAATATATCCCGAAGCGAGATCGGCCCGTTTAATGGGGAACAGAAATGTGCACTAAAGTGTTATCGTCGGAAGACTGCTGCAACATGTGGGTCCAGACGGTGTAATCTACAGCGCTTCGAAAAGGAAGGAAAAAGTAGAGAAGGAAAGGCAGGGAGGTTAACCAGTTTAGCGTAACCGGCTTGCTACCCTACACATGGGAGAGGGATGGGTGCGATGAAAGATGGGGAAGGGGGAGAGAGAGCAGCGCTTCGAAAAAAAAAATAAACCTCGCCCCAGCAGGAACCTATTTTAATGCAACTACATAATAACATCTCGATTTGCAGAACGCATCTGGCCATCTTGAAAAACAGCTAGTGCAGTTAAAGTGAAGTGCCTCGAGCAGTTCTTGAATTGAGCTGGGCGTCTGTAGAGACAGAAAGAGCTGCGACACTGTGCGATCGGTTTCGAGAGCTTTAGCGATGACAGAAATATATATCGGCAAGATCGCTGTTCAGGCAATGACTTCCTTTAGAGCAGTCCTCGTGCGTATCTGCGTTGAGGCCGCAACAATGTCCGGAATTCGACAGTTATTGTGCCGCGACTTGGGCGTCAGGAACTCGCTGGCGACGACGCTTCCAACCATGCTCTCGTCACGCCTCTGCGGCCGGTGTTCGCAGATGCGCAGATGTTCCCTTTCGAGCGTTTGCCGGTTGCGCTTGGGAAGCATGTCTATATCGGCAGTGAAATTCTGGCCATCCTTGGCAACGTCGATGAATATCTTCTCGTGGGAGGTGGCAGAGTCCCCGCCTCGGAAATCCAGACGAGCACCGCGAAGCTCCCGGAGACGTTCTGCAAGCGGAGCCTGCGATGAGCCAGCGGCGGTGACGTAGGACGAATACGGGTGGGGAAGGATGGTTGGTGCGCGGTAGAGCTGGCGCGAGCAGCGCATCGCACGTCCACCTCCTGGATGCAGCGGTGACGACACGAAAGCCGCGAGGTAAGGAAACGATTCCTCGCGAGCGGCGGTCTTCGGGTCCCTGTCTGCCCTTACGGTGGACGTGGGGCGCAGAAGCAGGGCTCCCCGCCAGGTCTCCGCGAGCTCGAAGGCGAGGGCGTTCTTCTCTCGGTCTCGTGCCGTAACGTCGCCGCACAGCGAGCATGTCTCCTCGGAGCTGACCTCTACGTTGGACGTGCAGTGCAGCTGCAGGGTTCTCGGCCTGGTATTTTAAAGCTCGAATGCGCGCGCGTCCACCACTCGGTTCGACCTCGCCGTGACGTTGTCACACAGCGGGCAAATCTCAACAGGGCTCACCGCGTCACATGACCTGTGGACGTTCAGTCGTCTACCCCACACGTGGCGGAGAAAGGTGTCGTAAAGTTCGCCATACGGCATGATGCTCTTCATGTTCTATCGGGATTAATGACACGTATTTGGAATGGCTGACTGGCCTGGGATCGCATTGATGCTGGTGCCGATACGAGATTACACGGTGCTTGCCGACGCTTGCTGTTTGCAGAAAAAAGAAAGTGACTTGTGCGTTGCATCAATAAGTAAAAAGGTGCGAAAATAATACCTAAATATAGAAAACAAGCAAAAATAAGTATTAAATGTTTCTAACAAAGTTTTCTCGTTGATGCTGTTCTTCTTCCTCCTCTTCATCTTCCAATAACTAATGGCGAGTGCTTGGTCGCTAATAATATCTCGCGACTTCTTCATATTCTGTAACTTTCATCCAATTGCGGTGGGTCCGTAGTGCAGTGAGACAACCGTTTTCTGAGGTATCGCCTCCCCCCTCGCCTTTTGTTTTCAAAATCAAATCTGTTCGATGTGCTCGGTACGGCGCACCGAGTGTGGAGACCTTACGAAGAAGAAAACGACCACGCGGAGTGGCCACAAGGGCGCACCAACGACATTCGTCGAAGACGAAGACGACGCGCGCCTGCGGCACGAGGCTGCTACAGTTACAGAGCATGCCAGGCGATAAGAAGAGAAAGGGAAAAGAGATTGCGCATATACTACGCACATTTAGGAGTCTACGTGAAGCCAAGATTTTGTGAAGAGGTCTATTACTTGGTGTACATGGCTTCATGTTCTGCAAGAATCACGGCTGGCCCAGTGGTGGAAGCGGATTAAACCGCGATTGCCATGGCCATGCATCCGGAAGCGAATACCGTCATCAGCGAAAGCAAGCAGGCCATCGGCAATTTCGTCTGCGGAGTAATTTCCCAGCAAGCGTGCTGTGTTCTCACGCGGTGCCCCCTAGGCGGCGGGAAAACTCTCGTGTGGACCCCCGCTCACGCGCCTGTGCCCGGCAACGCGTCGGCTCACAGTTTGGCTCGAGATCTCGAGCGCCGAGCCTCGTCCGCGGATGCGGACGGCGTGAACGAGGAGGTGGGGCACGAGGAACCCTATGAGACGTGTCACAAAACATCCCATCGGCACCGATTGAGGCGTCGCGCGCTCACACCACCTGCCAAGCAACTCAATAAAACGCAAGCGGTCGCGTTTAGGCGACTCTAGGCAAGCACATACCCACAGCCAAAGTACATTAACAAAATCACAGGGGGCAAGGAAAGCGACCTATGTAGGCTCTGTTCACAAACAGGGACACTCACACACATAGTGTGGGAATGCACCTCGCTCCCGGTTTCTCAACCCCCGGTCAGTAGCAAGACTGACTAGATAGCCTGGCTCAGGTCTGGGGACGTCGACCGACAGCTTGAACTGGTGGACTGGGCGGAGAAGGCCAAAGCAGGCCCAGGACCTTACTTGAGCCCGATTCTTCAGCCACTCGCCCTTTCCCCTTCCCGCTTTCAATAAAGTTTACCACCACCACGCGACGCTTTTCACAGCATAGAGATTCCGTCCCTGCTAGGCTAATAAGCGACATGCGGATGCCCCCACCACATTACCCACGTGATCCACGCGGTCGGAAATTACACTGTCTCTGGAACCGACCCACTTTTCATCCAGCATGTCCGGGTCAGACCAGTTCACTATTGCGCATTCCCCAGAACTGGTCCACCTAACTTGGCAAGCAGCCGACCGAGCAGACGCTCGGAACCCCTGGAAAGAAAGCATCGAAAACGTCGCTTTAATAATTAATCATGCACATTAGCACGCATATTTGTTGTAGTAAGGAAAGTTAGGTACAATATGTTGTTTCGTTGCGTAATTTCGTAGAGAACTCAGCCGGCAAATGGCACATCTTTCAGAGGATAGCACAGATATTACATGTACAAACCGATGCGTTATAAGAGTGCTGTTCGGCTAGTGAGATATTGGGCAGGACAGTATCAGGAGAATAAGCAGAAGGCGCCGCCAATCTTGAGAAGCTCTAGAGTTGATTCGAAAAGAGGAGGGGGGGGGGGGGGGTTCGACAATTTGTATTGATTTCGTGAGAGATTATGAAACTATACTTCTAAGGCTCTATACCTCCAGTCCTTTCACATAGCGATTCTTGGAGCGCTTAATAACTAACTAACTTTTATCTAGTTACCTTACGGCCCATATTGTAATTTACAAATTCAAGCTGTGGAGTTCGCAAGGCGGATCCACTTGGAACGAATTCTCAGGATGATACCACTTTCGAGATATTGATTCCAGACTTTTGCCGAGAAACGCATTGGCGTTCCAGCAACTTTTGTGCTAGAAGGAATAAATCAACGTTTTGTTAAGACAGTAACTGGAAAGTCAATGCATTTCTCCGCAATGTTCGAGAATTAATATTTTTAACTGGTGTCATCCTGAGAATTAGTTTCTTCTGGATTCGGCTTGCACGGTTACTGCACGGTTAGAATGCGTAAATTATGTGGGCCATAATGTCATTAGTTAAACGTTGAATAGTAAATGTATGTTAATTAATTGATTATGCATTTCAATTTTGTGTGCAAGTAGTGTCCGCCGCTTCGAGTCCATCACCTAAGGAACTAGAATTGCGCTATTTGCCGCAGGTAACATTTAAGAATGTTTGAAGTTTTTCACTGGAACGCCGTGTATATGCATCTCGAATTTGACTATTTACCTCGTTATGCGCGATGCAAAAAAAAAGTTGTGCTGATCACAAACAATATAAGGTAACAACTTAGTTAGCTAAGCAGCATTTTTTTATCTAATATAAAAAAATTATCAATACAGTTTGCATAGGATTCTGAAATTTCATTTTTACCCTTCTCACTTCACAATAGCATTGTATTCTGCGGCCGCAAGCCTCGCGACGCTAACTAAACACACTGTAACAGCAGTCTATTCGCCAATTGCCCGTAAATTATGGGCGCATTTGATTAAAAAAAAAGACAGACAAGATAAAAGAAAAATGGATCCAATCCTCGCTGTGATAGTGGGCGGACAGCGACGGCGTAAATGACTGCTAGAACAATTAGCCATTGCGACTTAGGTGGAAATTACTCAGGTGGCAACATTAACATGCACTTTACCTAATTATGAGCCTATGACGTTTCGACGGCCTGCGACTTGGCTTGCGCCGTTACTTCGTGTGCACCTACAAACAGTGGTCCAGGGAGGAGAGAAATTCGCCGCGCCTGGCATGCACGCTGTTCTTCGGGAGTACCAAGTGTAGGTGGCCTTCCCATAGCACTGTCAGAACACGAATCACTTGCCAGGCGGGTTCTTCTTTTGCGTATAAAAGTGTAGTTGCGTCACTCCCTGCGTCGTATGCTACAGTCAAGCTGCTATCGCCGCGGCAGATTGCGCCACGGTAATCTTTACCAGGAAGACTATGCGGGAAACACTACGTTCTTCGCATTGCACGCAGGCGGAGGAACGCCTTATCATCACTTGTGGGGTTCGGATGTTTGCGTCAAGGTTGTTCTCTATAGAAAAGTATGCGGTTCTGTATGTTGTATGCCTGCTTCCAAAGCTTGCCTTTGCTGCGTGCTTGTGGCCTCTGCCTTACGGGGGTATGAGCCAATGCATTTGGACGTATGAGCCATTGATGACGACGGTTTGATGTCAACGTTACGCCACGCACAAATGCCAGCACCCTGGCTATAGACAGCTTGGCTGTAAAAATAGGATGGTGGTCGTTCTTATTATTATTATTATTATTATTATTATTATTATTATTATTATTATTATTATTATTATTATTATTATTATTTTCCTCCAATAATCTCCGCACTAAACCATGTTGTCGGCCCTTTTATGGGGGTACATCGCACAATTTCTTGTACATTTCGCACTTGTCTAATTAGTCCAGATTAATTAATCACTCAGCAAGTCATATATTTAGTGACAAACACTTCAACTGAGGAAATTGTAAAGCACTCTATTAAACGTCCGATTCAGGCACATTTAAATTCCTACCTAATATGCCATAACTATTTCCGTCGTCATAATGAAAGCCCGTGAATTTATGTCTTCTCAAATTTTTAAGTGGAATTTAAATTCATTAGCTTTATCCACTCGTGTCTTCGCGAGCCACGAGAGGGCACGGGTCACGAGCTAAAAAGAACCAGAAGAAGAAGCAGAAGAAGAAGAAGCTCGTCGTTCGGCCCGGACGGATCCTCGGACGGCTCCAACTTTGGACACCCTGGCCTCTGCCGACGACGACCCCGGTAAAAGTCGGACGTCGCCGTCGGCTTCGCTTCGGCAGACGACCAACCGCACGCGCCTGCGAAGCATTGCGCGCCTCCGGTCGCTGCCAGCAGCAGAACGGCGACGGCGGTGTCTGACGTGCCCTCCGATCCCGGCGTGGGGGGTGCATCGTCGAGCAGCGAGGTCCAGCACAGTTACCAGCTGCGGTCGCGCATTCCGCGACCTCCAAACGCCGCGATGCTGGTCCCGCACGAAAAGAGGCGATCGGTGGCCGCTGAGAACGCGAACGAGAACAACCAGCGCGTGAGCAGCCGCCCGGGAAGGCTGTGGCGTTCTCTCAGCGTCGCCGACAAGAAGCTTCGCCAGCGCAAGGCCGTCAACAAAAAGAAGTATCCGGGATACGTGTACAGTCCCCGTGAGGCCATGTGGTACAAGAGGCAGGCGCGCAGGATCAAGGCGATTGCCAGAAAGCTCGTGAATGGCACTTCCGCGGGCGAGCAGCAGCATCCGAGCACTTCCGCGGCCGTGGCCCAGGGTCGAGGCACACCGGAGTTCCAGCACCAACAACATCCGCCGCCGCCGCTGCCGCCCCAAAGGAAAGAACAACGGGCAACCAGCGCTGCCCGTGGCAGCGATTCGTGCGCTGCTCAGGGAATGCCGCTCCCTAGGCCGTCGGCCACTGTCACGGCCACGGCGTCGGCTCGCTCGGCTGCGCGGCATTCCAACGTCCAGCGGTTCCCTTGTCCTCTGCCACCATCAGTGCGAGGGACCAACAGAGAAAACGCCGTGCCCACAGCTAAGTTAAGGGCAGCTGGCGCATTCAAAGAGCCTGAAACGCCGAATGCCCTAACAATGCTTGATAATCAGCTATACCCCACGATCCTGGACGACGACGACGACTCGTCTGTAGGCATGTGGTCGTTCGACCAGGGCGGAATCAGGGAGACCCAAGGCTTTGCAGACGGCACCCCAGGCCAAGGTCAGCCGTCTTCGTCGGCTGCTGGCTGCACAGCTGCTTAGCACCGCAAGCACGCGCCTGCCAGGCGTTCGGCGGCAGCTGCTAAAAGCCGGGAATCACCTGCAGAAGATTGTGCCGACCTCATCCGCACGGTCGCGATAAGTGCGAGGATGCCGGATTGCACGAAGAGTTTATAAGTTCTTTTTATTATGTCAAAGTAAAAAAATGTGATGCAAAGGCTGTGTCTTCTTCCTCCTTTATTGAAGAGGCAGTTACGCCCCCTGCGGTGTCACGTCTGACAGGCATCAATTACGCTGAGGTGTCTCTAGCAGGCGTTGTCGGCTCGTGGAAACAACACGCCAGAATAACTGCGAAGAAGGTAATACATTTCGCTTTCTTTGGAAATGATGTGGGACGCTGCGAACTCGCAAGCTCTATTCTGTTCCAGGATCAACTAGATTATTTGATCACCGCTTGTGAGATTCTGAGAGCTCTTGAAGCAAAACCGGCTTGGGCTCAGCGGAGGTGGCCATTGTGACATTTATTAGCTAACACTGGTCAACATGTAAAGTCATTCTAATTCACAAACTCGCCCATCTATATATATATGAATCGTCTCAGGTGGAGACATAGACGTTCGTATCTCCATTGTCACGTCGCAGAGCCATCAGCACCGTCCTCTAATAGGCAGATGAGCCGTGGGCACCTTATGTGATAAACCGTAACATGAAAATGTTGATGTATAACTTGTTGCTAGCATTGGATCTTCAGACTTGAACTCAACAAATGTTTCAGGAGAATGCTATATTTCGTTTTGAACTTGTAATTACCTTCATGTGCTGCGATGAATGGGATCGCGCGCTTAGCGGCAGATTTGTAATAATACTTCGCTTGTTTCATCATAAAGATGACAGAGGCATAGAAAAAAAAAATAACTGAACAAACAGCGTGACTAGCTCCTGCCTAAGGTCCCGGTGCAGTAATCTAGTGCAGTAACCGAGTGAGCTTACCCACTTCTGGGATTCATCACTTGTGGGGTTCATCACTTCTGGGGTTCGGATGGTTGTCTCAAGGTTGTTCTTTGCTGAAAAGTATGCTGTTCTGTATGTTGCATGCGTGATTCCAAAGCTTCCCTTTGCTGCGTGCTTGTGGCCTCCGCCTTACGGAGGTATGAGCCAATGCATCTGGAGGTATGAGCCATTGATGAGGATGGTTTTATGTCAACGTTACGCCACGCACAAATACCAGCATCCTGGCTATAGACAGCTTGGCTGTAAAAATAGGATGGCGGTCGTTCTTCTTACTATTATTATTATTATTATTATTATTATTATTATTATTATTATTATTATTATTATTATTATTATTTCACTTTGAGCGCCTATAAGTACATTTACTGTTATGAAAAAGTGCAGAAATAATGTTAGCTTGCTTAATGCCGATATTATGCGTGCCATATCTTTTAGGGATTGGCTCTGGAAGCGCTGCAAACGGTCTCCTAAAAATGAGAGATTAAAAGCTGAATATAAAATGACAAGAAACAGGGTAGTCGGGCTTTTGCGAACAGCGAAAAGAATGTATTTTTTAAAATAAATTCAACCAATTGCGCAGACGTCCAGCGAAAACGTGGTCTATTATAAGTAATCTTAGGAGAGAAAGTGACGTGCTTTCTAATCCCATTGACTCATTTCTAGATGACAAAGCAGTGGTAGTTAACGCCTGCAACCGTTTTTTCTCGCGTGCTTCTGAAAACATTTTATCCCAACAGGAAAATCATTGCACGTCGAAGGAATCTGTGTCGGCGTCCGCTTTTATGCCCATAGCTTATCAACACGTGGCCTGAAAAGGATTCTTTTTAGTTTTCGGCAAAATAAACACCCAGTAATAGATGGCGTATCAGTAGGCACCCTGCCAAGAAACTTAGATGTGCTTGCGAACATCTTGCTTTTTATAATTAATGGCTTTTTATAAACTGCAGTAATTCCCGAGACTCTAAAAACGGCCCTAGTTAAGCCACTCTTTAAGGGAGGCAGGAAAGATAAGGTTGAAAACTATAGACCAATCTCAATTTTGCCGGTACTTTTCCAGATACTAGAAAAATTCTTGTACGAATGCATGACGTCTTTCTTAATGAAGTTTTCGATTTTATCGCCCAGGCAGTTTGGTTTCGTTGCGAATCGAGATACCACAGTCCTATTGGAAGAATTCTCAGGTGAAGTATATTCTGCATTTGAAAACAACTTATTCACCTGTGCGCTATTTCTAGACATAGCAAAAGCTTTTGACACAGTGAATCATAACATTCTTCTAGAGAAACTAACTTTAATGGGATTCAGAGGACCATTCTACAACGTACTGCGAAACTACTTCTGTGGTAGGTCACAGATAGTTATGGCCGACAAGGAAACCGTCAGTAACAAGCTACAGGTTACAGCCGGCGTTCCCCGGAGGTTGATCTTATCACCTCTTTTATTTAACATATTTGTAAACGATCTGCTTCTAGTGAATTCTAAAGGCACGATCTATCAGTATGCTGACGATACGGTAATATTAACAAAACATATAAATTATGAAAAGGCTGTAGGCGCCCTGCAAAATACAATATACAGTGTAATGCACAGGTTTGCGAAAAATTGTATTATAGTAAATATCAGGAAGACACAGTTAATATGTTTTAGAAATCCCTTAAAGACCACCAGCAATAAACATTCCAGTACTCTTGCATGACCAGCACTGCGTTTCATGTACATGTAACCCTGTTCAGTATGTAGACTGTGTGAAACATCTCGGTTTATTTATTGATAGCAGCATGTCGTGGCAGCAGCATCTGGCCTATCTGTGTGACAAACGTAGGAGCGTCGCTTGGTTGCTTTTTAATATAAAACGTTTCACGCCATTATCGGTAAAGAAAACCATAGTGCCTGCACTCGCATACAGTATATTGCGACACGGAAACACCGTTTTCGCTTTCTGCGCATTGCGATGACAAACGAGAATTGACACTTTATTAAAAAATATATTGAAAAGTGTAGCGTGTGGCTGTGGCCAGGTGTCAGGTGACAACTCACTTTCAGTGTTAGGTTTCTTTTTTTTTTCATATTAGTCGTTATTTAAGCAAACTGTTGTTCTTCGTCATTTTTGGAACGACCAATTCAGAGAGAAATATGTAGCCCCTCGACTTTTAAGGGACAACATTCGTTTCAATGTTCCTCGTTCATCAACTAGGTATGGTGAGGCACGACGATGTGCCTATGTGCCAAAAATCTTTAATGATCTACCTGACGAATTTTTCTCGGTTCAGTCGAAAAAAGTTTTAAAGAAAATGTCAACTTCCATTTGAGTTTTTATGTATGGGCATGTGTTTATTTAAAGTAATTTGGTTGTCTTAACCTGTATATCTATATGAGCATAAAGAAATGTTCGCTACGTTGCCAAAACTTGTTCTTAATTTTTGGTTTTGTTTTTTGTTCTTATAAGCATGAAAAAAATGTTCACTACGTTGGAATAACATGTATTTAATTTTCCTTTTGTTTGCACAATGTTTTGTCGGCACTAAGGTAACGCCTGTATGTACATACGCTGACCTCATCGCTGTTGCCGGCGCTGCCGGGCCTAGTCACACAAGCCATTTAGGCTACGACAGGCCCGCCTACTATGTATTTGTTCTTGTGGTACATAAATAATAATAATAATAATAATAATAATAATAATAATAATAATAATAATAATAATAATAATAATAATAATAATAATAATAATTATTATTATTATTATTATTATTATTATTATTATTATTATTATTATTATTATTATTATTATTATTATTATTATTATTATGTTCCTCCAATAATCTCACACTAAACCATGTTGTCGGGCCTTTTCATGGGAGGGCAAATCGCGCAATTTCTTGTATAAATCGTAGTTGTCTAATTAGTCCAGATTAATTAATCAACTCAGCAAGTAATATATTTAGTGACAAACACTTAAACTGAGGAAATTGTAAAGCTCTCAAGGAAGCGTCCGATTTAGGGATATTTAAATTCGTACCTGTTATGCAATATTTTTTCCGTCCTCATAATGCAAGCCCACGAATTCATCTTTTCTCAAATTTTTAAGTGGAATTTAACTTCTAAATTCATTAGCTTTATCCACTCTTGTCTTCGCGAGCCACGAGAGGGCACGGGTCACGAGCCAAAAAGAAGTAGAAGAAGAAGAAGCTTGTCGTTCGACAAGGACGCATCTTCGGACGGCTCCACCTTTGGACACACTGGGCTCTGCCGACGACGACCCCAGCGAAAGTCGGACGTCGCCGTCGGCTTCGCTTCGGCAGACGACCAACCGCACGCGCCTGCGAAGCGTTGCGCGCCTCCTGTCGGGGTCGTCAGCAGAATCGGCGACGGCGGTGCCTGACGTGGCCTCCGATCCCGGCGTGGGGGTCGCATCGTCGAGCAGCGAGGTCCAACACAGTTACCAGCTGCGGTCGCGCATTCCGCGACCTCCAAACGCCGCGATGCTGGTCGCTCGTGAAAAGACGCGATCGGTGGCCGCTGAGAACGCGAACGAAAACAACCAGCGCGTGAGCAGCCGCTCGGGCAAGCTGTGGCGTTCTCTCAGCGTCACCGACATGGAGCCTCGCCAGCTCAAGGCCGTCACCGAAAAGAAGTATCCGGGATACGTGTACAATCCGCGTGAGGCCAAGCGGTGCAAGAGGCAGGCGCGCAGGAGCAAGGCAATTGCCAGAAAGCTCTTGAATGGCCATTCCGGGGACGAGCTGCAACAGCCGAGCATTTCCGTGACCGTGGCCCAGGGTCGAGACACATCGGAGTTCCAGCAGCAGCAACATCCGCCGCCGCCGTTGCCGCCGCAAGGGAACCAGCCACGCGCAATCAGCGCTGCCCGGGGCAGCAATTCGGGCGCTGGTCAGGGAATGCCTCTCCTTATGGTGTCGGCTACTCGCACGGCCACGGCGTCGGCTCGCTCGGCTGCGCGGCCCTGCGATGTGCACCGGTTCCCCGGTCCTCTGCCACCATCAGTGCGAGGGGCCAACAGAGAAAATGCCGTGTCCACCGCTCAGTTAATGGCAGCTCGCACATTCAAACAGCCTGAAACGCAGAATGTTCTAACAACGCTTGATGATCATCTATACCCTACGCCCCTGGATAACGAAGGCGACTCGTCTGCGGGCACGTCGCCGTTCGACCAGGGTGGAATCCGGGAGACCGAAGGCTCTGCAGATGGCGCACCAGGCCAAGGTCAGCCATCGTCGTCGGCTGCTGGCTGCACCGCAGTATAGCACCGCAAGCACGCGCCTGCCAGGGGTTCGGCGTCAGCTGCTAAGGACCGGGTATCAGCTGCAGAAGATTGTGCCGACCTCATCCACATTGTCGCGATTAGTGCGAGGATGCAGGATTGCGCCAAAAGTTTATAAGTTCTCTTTATTAAATAAAAGAAAAAAATGTGATGCAATGGCTGTGCCTTCTTCCTCCTTTAATGAAGAACCAGTTACGCCCTCTGCGGTGTCACGTATGACTGGCATCAATTACGCTGAAATGTCTCTAGCAGGCGTTGTCGGCTCGTAGATACAACACGCCAGAATAACTGCGGAGAAGACAATACATTTCGCTTTCTTTGGAAATGATGTGGGATGCTCCGAACTCGCAAGCTCTATTCTGTTCTAGGATCAAACTAGATTATTTGATCAACTTGTTGCTAGCATTGTATCTTCAGACTTAAATTCAACAAATGCTTCAGTAGAATACTAGATTTCATATTGAACTTGTTTTTGTCTGCGTTTGTGCGATGAATGGGGTCGCGCGCTTCGCGGCAGATTTATATTAATACTTTGCTTGCTTCATCATAAAGATGAGCGAGGCATAGAAAAAAATAACTGATCAAATCACTTGACTAGCTCCCGCCTAAGGTCCCAGTGCAGTAATCTAGTGCAGTAACCGACTGAGCTTACCCAGTCACCCCCATGGCAGGTACGTTTTAATGGAACATAACCAGCATCGGCCTATGAAAACGGTGAGAGTGGCTTGTCCGTAAGAAAGCGGCTGGACTCGGAGAAGCATGCACTGAATTGAATTCTGGCAGTACCAGTTTCACAATGAATGTCGAGGTTGATCCAATTAGCATAACAGCACCGCAGTGGCCCATAGAGATTTGCCAACTCTGAAATGCGCCCTGAGTGCAGTGTGCTAGTATATATCTGTGAAGGAGGTTATCTTCCACCAAGCAGCGGATAAATTATAAATTTGTTTTTTGTCATTGAATAGCGGAGCATATGAGCGTCACATATCCAGTGAGCCACGTTGAATTCAAAGCGGTTCATTGTAGTGTGGCACATAGCCACTGACACATACCAAGTGACCCAAATTAGCGCGAATGCGGTTCCTTGAATTTTTATGACTGCGTTGTTTTTAGCTATTCAAATGTTCTCAATAGTGCCGCTTTTTAGACTCGTATAATCATTTTCATAACTCGCCCTATTTTTGGCCAATTCTCCATGCTTGGTATGAGCCAGTATATGAGACAAGAACAAAGAAAAACAAACAAACAAACCGCACATACGCAGCGTCACATATCCATTGATTTGGGCCCTGCGGTTGTTTTTAAACTCACTTCCCCCAGAACAGTAGTCCGATGCTCTGACCATTAAATCATGGACCCAAACTGACTGATGTTGACCCGGTGACCCAAGTTCGCGGGAAAACAGATCAATATGCATATAGATGCCGGATAGTGCGTGAAGTACCCTAAGAATGCTATAATTCCATTAAAACATTCTTTAAGGCTCCTAGTGAGCAGCCGATGCTAGGCTGAAAGCGATGGAGAGAGTTCTGATCCGCACTAACTCTTATAACTCCACAGCCGAACTGAAGGAGTGTTTTAAGGTCCTTCAGTGGCCCTGACGCATAGACATAGCAATCCGCGACTCTGGGTTTAGCGAAGAAAGTTCTAGAAACAATTGCTGATTAATTTGGGCAAATCCAGCTGTGTCCAGGAGGTGTTTTGAACACGACTGTTTCACAACTCCGCCCCGGAAAGAGTCCTCTGAAATTGAATCGCAAGTCACAGCTCAACGACCATATCTAAAGCCCGAAGCTACATTAGCCGTTTTATTGAGGAGCTGAAATGTTTGCTAGAATATAGCCTTCAGAGGACTGCCATGAGTACAGATGGTACAAAGTATAGTAATTTGCACAAACCTGGGTCTCTAAGAAATGTATACAATTAGAAGTACACTAATTAACATTGATGACGTGCGCAAGTGCGTTGAGGTCACAACAATGTCCGGAATTTGTCAGTTATTGTGGAATGACGTGGGTGTCCGGAACTCCCAAGCGATGAGGCTTCCAGCCATGTTCTCATCACGCCTCTGGAGGCTGTGTTCGCCGATGGAAACCCTTTTGAGCTATGTGCTGGTTGCGCATGGAAAGCATCTCAATGTCAGTGAAATTCTGGCCCGCTTTGGCAACCTCGATGAATATCGCTTCGTGGCAGATAACAGCGTCCCGGTCTTGGAAATTCAGAAGACCACAACGGTGCTCTGGGAGATTTTCAGCAAACGGAGTCTGCGTTGAGCCATCGGCGCCAACGGACGAATACGGACAGGGGAGAATGGTTGGTCCGCCGTAGTGATGACGTGAGTTGCACATGCAACGTCCATCTCCTGGATGCAGCGGTGGCGACACGGAAGCCACGAGGCGAGGAAACGATGCCTCGCGAGCGGTGGTCTTCGGGTCCGTGTCTGCATCTACGATGGACGTGTGGCGCAGAGGCAGATCTCCCGGCCTGGTCTCCGCGAGCTCAAAGGCGAGGGCGTTCTTCCCTCGGTCCGGTGCTGTAACGTCGCCACAGAATGAGCAGGTCCCCTTGGAGGTACCATCTACGTTGGACGTGTAGTGCAGCGGCGTTGTTCCCGGCCGGCTATCGGTGAGTTCGAACGCGAGAGCGTGCATCACTCGGTTCGACACCGCCGTAACGTATTCGCATAGCGAGCACATCCCCTCGAGGCTCACCGCGCCACACGACCTGGCGACGTCCAGTCGTCTATCCCACTCGTAGCGAAGGAAGGTGTCGTAATGTTCGTTGCCCAGCATGTTGCTCTTCCAGTTATGTCGGGATTAATGACACGTATTTGGAATGGTTGACTGACCTGGGTTCGCGTTGATGTTGGTACCCATACGATTGAACATGGCGTATGCCGAGGTTGCTGTTTGCAGAAAAAGCAAGAACAAATTGACTTATGCGTTCCCTAAAAAAAGAAGAGGTGCGAAAGTTGGAGTCGGAGTTGGAGTTTATTTCACCACAGTGTTTCAATGTTTACATATTCATACATGAGACAAAGATACAATGTGTGGTGTGGAATGCGGGAAAAAAGCTGCGACATAAACGAAGCTTGACTGGCCCCACATCCCAGCAATACAAGGCAGAAAAGTGACAGCATTCGTAGTCATGAAAAGAAGTAAATAGGCACATAAATACATAGTGAAATTGGTACAGTAAGTAATATAATTATACAATACCAAAAAATGCAGAAAAATTTCCACTCCTCGAGAAGAAAAAAATATCGCAAAAATGCAGCATCTCATGCCGCATTTTTTGCACCAAGAAAACACAACAAGAAATACAGCATGTCAGTAAAAAAGATTGGACATATCGTATCGCGAAAGAAGGCGTAATCGCTCTAATGAAAAAGTGAACTTGTTTTGTATGTGGGGGAGTGAATGTTTCAGCATTTGGAGACCATAGTTTGTTCGGCAACGAGGAACCTTCCAATAATCGCTGTGTCTTGTAGGTCGAGACGAGGTACTGCGCACGAAGTATGCTATGGAGGCAAGATTATTATTTCCTTTGTTAAATTCAGTTTTCAAGGACACTAACAAACAATATTCGTACATGTTATCAAATCTTAATTCTTTGAATTTATTATATAAAGACGAGGTTTGTGCATTATATTCGGCATTTGCTATACAACGTGATGCATTTTTTTCAAGCGCGAGTAATTTTTGCTTAGATAGCACGCTGCCAGTCAGTGCCCCACACCAAAAGACCATGGCGTAGCTGTGGACAAAAAAGCGTGTTATAGATAGTTAACATCTGAGTTGTGGGCAGAAATGATTGACATCTCCTAAGCATGCCTAGTGCCTTACTGAGCTTTTTTCTTACCATTTCACTATGGGAATCCCATAACATATGCTCGTGAAAAATTATTCCCAATGCTTTAGCTGTAGAAAAAAAAATCAATCGCGGAATCGTTCAGGTATAACTTTGAAGTAGCAGGGTACGTTGTTCCCTTGGATCGAAACAGAAAAGCTTTGGTTTTTAAGCAGTTGATTTGTAGGGAATTTACGGTCGACCATGCATACAAGTGACCTAGTGTCGCGTTTGCTGCTGAAATAATGTCATTTACGTCCACACCTGTGAAAAACAAGGAAGTGTCATCCGCATATATGACATATTGGATTGTCTGGTTTATGTTTGTAATGTCGTTGATATAAGTAATGAAAAGTAGTGGCCCCAATATACTACATTGAGGTACACCTTGAGTAACTTTTTGCAAGGACGATTGTTCTGTGTTTATGCTTACACACTGTAGCCTATTGCTCGAATAACTGGCAATTAAATTCAGTGCAGTGCCTCGGATGATGCCGTAATAGGGTAATTTTTGTAAAAGGGTAGTGTGATTTATCCAGTCAAAGGCCTTAGAGACGTCAACAAACATATCTAGTGTATGTTTCCTGTCCTCTATAGTGCCTAATATAGTTTCCTTTTGTCGTAGCAATGCTACCTCTGTCGACAGCCCTGACCTAAAACAGTACTGAGCCGGCGTAATTACCTAGTGTTTTGTAAAGAAATTCGATAATCTTATAAATACTAGTTTTTCTATGGGCTTTGAAAACAATGGTAGAACGAATATGGGCCTATAGTTTTATAAATCATTTGTGACTCCTCCCTTAAACAGTACTGTAACTTTTGCATGCTTCATGCGTTGTGGGAAAATACCTGTGCTTAAAATGAGGTTATAAATGTATGTTAATGGGACGACTAATATATCTATAACAAAACAGATTGGAGCGTTCTTTAAACCGTCCATATGTTCCGATTTACTTTTCTTGAGTTTTTTTTTTTTTTTTGAAAACGCACATAACCTCATATTCATCTGTTGGGGAAAGATAAACCGACGAAGCCACTTGTGGGGCGGACATGTAATGTAGTGCAGTGGTGTCACTGACGCTGTCTGCCAATGAAGTAAGGTGATTATTAAATTTCTCAGCCAATGTTTTGCCCCTGTATGTTCGATGCCCTTCAGTTATCTCTTCTACAGTAAAATTAGCTTTCTGTAATGTGGTAATTGAATTTAATTTGCTCCACATCTCCTGAACCCCTGCAATACACTCGAACATGCAAGAATAATAATTGCGCTTCGCTATTTTCATAAGTTTAGTTAAATTATTTCTATACTTGCTAAACGAATCCAATGTGTCTGGATCGCGATTTTTCAAGAATAGTTGATACATGCCATTTTTCTCATTAATCATTTTTAACAGCTTCTTTGTGACCCATGGTTTCCGTGAACGTTTCGACTTCTTTATTTCTTTATAGGGAAAATATCGCTTGTAGATACGGGAAATAATCTCCACAAAATTCTCATATGCGGCGTTTGCTGATGAGCACGAGAGCACTGCTTCCTAGCTAGTTCTGGAGATTTCGTCTCGAAACTGCGAAAGAGAGTTTTCAGTTATGTTCTGGCACCGAAATTTATAGGTTGGCTTTGATTCAATGCGGCACATATCAATAACTAGATATATCGGCGAATGATCACTAATTGTAACGTTAATTGTCCCAGAAAAGAGGCTTTCACGTGGTAAATTTGTAATAAAAAGGTCCCATAACGTGGCGCTAGTTGCTGAAATGCGAGTTGGTTCCAGTACCCCATTTGACAACAAATACGAATTAAGAAGTATGGAAAATTCGGTTTGTTTTGATGTATTAGAAAACATGTCAATGTTAGGTCCCCACCTAGAACTAAATTCTACTGATGTATATTAACATAAGACAATATCGCGTCTAGCTGCTGAAAAAAAAAACATTTAAATTACCGTCAGGTGGACGGTACATCACAACGAAAAGAAACTTTCCGCATTTCAAACATATTACCTAAATATCTGACGTACATGAAGATAGGTCATCAAGCAGTTCATAATTTATGCGTTGTTTAATAAGCATACATACGCCTCCACCTCTTCTAAGCGATCTGTTCAAGAAAACTCCGTTATAACCTTCTAGATGCATGTCATCATTTGCCGAAAACCACCAAGTATAGTGTTAAACACAGAAACTGAGCAAGAATAAGTATTTAAGTATTTTTAGCAAGAATGTCTGATTGACTGTGTTCCTTCTCTTCTTCTTCTACTTCTTCTTCCAATAAGTAATGGCGAGAGCTTCATCGACATTCATTGCCCGTGTTCTAGAGCGCAGCTCTGAGGCGCCCGTTCCTGCGTTGAGCGTTGGCGTGCCTCAACGTCGTATCTCGCAAGTAAACGAACGAGTACAGCGAAAGACGAAAGCGAACGCGGAGCGGAACGATACATGAAAGAAGAGAACGCGATGAGGAAAGTGATGGAGGCTACAGGCACGAGGCAGTAAGTGGAGCAGGAAAGTATGGCGCGAGGTAGAGGTGGAAAGAATGCCGCACAATACTACGGGATGGCGCCATACTATTTGTACTCTGATTGTATGGGCGACGTGAATTGTGCAGTACTTTCTGGAGCTACGCAATTACAACGGAACCTTCGACCAGGGATGTGTAAAAGCCAACGCGCTTGACGTGCAGATCAGTTTTTCGATGATCGCCGACTCTGGCCGCCGCTGTCGTTGTGCTTGAGTGTTACCGGGATTGCAATGCTTCTCTCCGTTTGCAACATGACGCACGAGACAGATTTGCCGCGCCAGCCAATATATCGCTAAACGAAGGCACGCATAGAGGTGCGCTCAAACTTCGTGTTAAGGAGTATCGTAATCGTCGGTGAATTTTTTGATCTTCTCAAACTTTCATCGTTCGGTTGGTCCGTAGTGCAGTGACACAGCCATCTTCTGAGGTATCGCCTCTCACCTCGCCTTTTGTTTTCAAAATCAGATCTGTTCGATGTGATCGAGTACAGTGCACAGTGTGTGGAGACCTTACGAAGAATAAAACAACACACAGTGGCAGCGAGGGCGCAACAACGACATTCGTTGAAGACGAAGACGACGCGCGGCTGCGGCACGAGGCTGGTACAGTTATAGGGCATGCCAGGCAATAATGAGAGAAATGAAAAGAAATTATGCATATACTACGCACATTTTGTAGTCCGTGTAATGGTGGTGGGGTTGGCGGTACACTTTATTGAAAATGGGAGGGGGAAGGGGGAAGTGGCTTAGGGATCAGGCTCAAGTAAGACCCTGGGCCTGCTTGGCTTTCGCCGCCAAGTCGACCAGTACAAGCTGTCGGTCGACGTCCCTGGCCCTGAGCCAGGCGGTGCAGTCAGTCTCGCTGCTGACCGGGGGATGAGAAAACGGGAGCGAGGTGCATCTCCACATTATGTGTGTGAGTGTCTCGGTTTATGAATAGAGCCTATATAGGTCGCTTTCCTTGCCCACTGTGATTTTGTTAATGTACTTTGGGTGTGGATGTGGTTTTGTTTGCAGTCGCATAAACGCGACCGCGTGCGTTTTATCGAGTTGCTTGGCCGGTGGTGGGAGCGCGCGACGCCTCAAGCGATGCCTATGGGCTATTTTGTGACACGTCTCGTAGGGTTCCTCGTGTCTCTCCTCCTCGTTCACGCTGTCCGCATCCGCGGATCTCGAACCAAACTGTGAGCCGACGCGTTGTCGGCAGAGCCGTGTGAGCGGTGGTCCACACGAGGGTTTTCCAGCCGCTCAGGTTGTCGCGTCCGTGTAAACCACTCCAGCTGGTGAGCCATAGCGTCGCCAAATGGCTTCGCTACGGACCTGCCGGCGGCCCTGATGGAACTCGGGGTCCACGTGGCGGGGTAGAGAATGCGGCGTCCATGTTGCGTCGTAGAGACGTGGCATAAGTATGCCGCCTGAGCTTTCGCAGAATCGTCACGTACTCTGTAACCTCGTGGATGGCCTCAAAGTTACGCTTCTGGAGGACTGTGTGGCCCGCTGGGGATAGCGAGAGATGACGGACTTGGGCTGTGTTGTAAGCGTCTAAGAGCTCCTCAATCGTGTTGTGCATGCCTACGGCTTCTACTCTTGCGGTGGCTGCGTGGTCCGGAAAGCCCAGGGCTGCCTTTGTGGCTCTTCTGATCATTGCGTTTTATTTAGCTATGTCTTTGGCTGCGAGTTTCACATATGGTGTGGAGTATAAGCTGGTTACGTATCCCTGCACAAGTCCAAGCAGGTCACCCTCGCCCATGCCGTGGTGCCGATTAGCCGCCCGGCGAATACGCTGGAGTGTGTAGTTGGCCGCCCTCTGGGGTTTCTATAACATGAGGCCGCAGTGCAGCGTGTTCTGAAAGTCTATCCCAGCATCTTTATACTAGTGCACTCCGGGATAAGTCCGCCGCATCCCCCATGGTATTCCCCCGGGACAGCTACTTCTGCCGGGCATGATCGGGAGGTGTTCGGATTTTTCCGGTGAGCACGTCAGGCCCCTCGAATCTGCATAGGCTTGTACGACGTCGATGCCCCGTTGCGTGACCTATTGAAGAGTTCGTGGATCATCCACTGCTTCCCACAACGTCACGTTGTCTGCGTAGATGCTCTGGGGAAGCCCAGGAATAGCTCACAACAGGTCCGCGAGCCCGCTCATTGCCGCGCTAAAGAGAAAAGGGAAGATGACTGATCACGGCGACGTGCCTCGCCTTCCCAGCTCTATGTCACTTTCGTGTTCACCGACGTTGATCCGGCACTTCGGGTCGGTGAGAAAGTTTGACGTATTGGTATGCTCGGTTTCCGACCAACATTTGGCTCAGGCCCTCGAACACCGCTTCCTGGCCGTCATTGTCGAAGGCACTCTTCAGGTCGAGGATCAGGAGGCACCGGAATCCGCGAGCGTCCACCGGACTTTCTGGTTGCATCATCCGCCTCTACAACTGAAGGAGTGCGTCTTGGGTTGACAGGTGTGGCCTGAAACCAAACATGGAGTGGGTGAACTCGTCCCCGTCCTCTACGTGTTCATTTAAATGGTCCAGGACTACGTGCTCCATCAGTTTGCCGACGCATGGTGTGAGTGAAATCGGCGTGAGGTTGTCCGCATTTAGTGGTTTGCTCTGGTTTAGGTATCAAGACGATCGTGGGCGTGTTCCGCTCTTTCGGGATGGCGCCCGTCTTCCAGCATTATTTCATGCACACGGTGAGCTGCTCTCCTGCGGCGTCGTCAAGGTTGCGAAGGGTCTTATTGGTCACCCGGTACGGTCACGGGGCCGTGTTCGTCCGTGGCTTGAAGGCGGCGCGCCACACCTCAGCGAACGTAAAGGATGCGTCTAGGTGCGCATGCGGCCGGCCGCGGTAGGCCACCGGTAGCGGTGTCTTGAGTTGTGCGCCGACGTACTTTTCCCACATGTTGGCCAGGAACGCCCCAAGGTCGTGACCTTCACACACCTTGCCTCGTCGAAATGAAGCGTGACTTCCTAATTCGCCATGACCATTTCGAGTGTCTGCCGGTCTGGCGAAGCCCCGCAGTGTTTACAGGCCTCTTCTGTGTGTGTGTATGTGCGACTTTAGAGGGACCCTTTCCTCGAACGATCAAACTCTACAGGAGAACTTCCATGAACCAGCAACGTGCAAAAGAGAAGGACAAGCGTCTACAATTCCACGAGGCGGGACGCCCTCCTCCTTGCAGCAGGCTCGGTATAACCAGAGGAGGAGGGGCCCTCTGTCTATGCCGGTCCCGTGACGTAGACGGAAGCAAGATCCCTCCCACGATTGTAGAGAGCCTATTTAAGGGGCTCCGAAATGTACTTTTGATCACTTAATTCATGCTCTTCTCATTTTCTTTCACCAACCTTTGAATAAACCGTGCAAATTTCGCACTAGAAATCGCCTCGCCCTTGCTTGGTCGCCATGGTCAACCGAATGCCTGCAGCCCGCCGACAACGCCACGCTACCCAATAAGTAACGTCGGTCGAGCTTCGATAGGCAGGCACCGCTACAACTCGGCAGCAGTACGATACGCTACGCTGGAGTACGCAACAGGCCCTGGTGGTGTCCAGGTCTAGGAGAAGGCGTAGGAAGTGCCACGTCCGGGCTGGGCCGAGGCGTCCCCTCATGCGATCACATATCTGGTACCATTGCTGCCGGGTGACTTCTATCGTGATATCGGACATCGCTACATCGTGTCGGGTGATTCTTTCCTTGAGGGCTTGGTTGTCTTTCTCATGCTGTTGCTAGCGCCGATGCAAGTTCGGTCTTGCCTGACAGATTTGGAGCAGCCTTCTGTCGACGTTGGAAGTTCCCGGGGCCGATCAAGATGTTCCGTATGCTCTTCCACGTCGCCCAGGAGTCCGCTCGTCCAGGATGAGATATTGTCGATGGATCCCTCGCTGGCTCGCGTTCTTCTGGACTCCCGGAATTTGTCCCAGTTTGTAACCGAGAAGCGATGCTTCCGACGACGCTTGCCACTTGCACAGATTTCCGCGTGAAGGATGCAGTGGTCGCTTCCCAGAATTTAACGGTGTTCGTCCAGGCGTAGTCGTTCAAGCGGACGATGAACGTCAGGTTAAGGTTAGTGTCGAACTGACCTCGGCTGCCGATTCTGGTGTGGATGGTGGTATCGTTGATTAGCGTGAAGCCTTACTCTTGCGCGGCTTCTGCCAGATGTCTGCCCTTGCGGGTGTCGCCCGGATATCCCCAGAGAGTATTACCAGCGTTAATGTCCCCAACTATAAGCAGGGGGCAGTCGCGGCTGACTTTGAGGGCCGAGCGAAAAAGCTCATGGAGTTTCTGGTCTTCTTACGGTTTAGTTTAACGTATACGGTGAGGACGAATAGGCTGGAATCTGACGAACACGTCGGGATGATCTCCACGAAGACGTGGGGTATTGCCGATGGTGGAGAAGTTTCGATGTCGTAGATCGCTTCCACTTGTTCTCGGTGAACCAGCGTAGTGACTTTCTTGGAGTTGTTACGGAGTCTATGTGAAGCCAAGCTTCTGTGAGGCAGTTTATTACGTGCTATAAATGTGTTCATGTTCTGCAACGTTTTTTTTTTTTTGCAGAACAGAGATTGTGTGCCTGCCCGGTAAATCATCGAAATGGGGAAGCCCCCGCCACATTACCCACGTGATCGACGTGGTCGGGGATTACACTGTCTCCGGAACGGGCCCAATTTTCATGCAACATGTCGGGGTCAGACCAGTTCACTATTGCACATTTCCCAGAACTGGCCCACCTAACTTGGCAATCGGCTGACCGAGCAGAGGCTCTGAACCCCTGTAAAGAAAGCATAGAAAACGTGACTTTATAAATAATCATGCGCTTTAATGCGCAGAATCGTTGCATGCAGTAAGAAAATTTAGGTGCAATTAGTTTTTTGATTGTGTTATTTCGTAGAGAACAGAGCCGGCAATGGGTACCTCCTTGTAAGGTTATTACAGATGAGGCTACGTGTAAGCCGATTCGTTATAAGAGTGCTGCTCTGCTAGTGAGCTATTGGGCAGGACAGTATCAGCGCAATAAGCAGCAGCCGCCGCCAATACTGAGGAGATCCAGAGTTACTTCGAAAAGAGTGGAGAAAAGTTCGACAAGATGTGTTAATTTCGTGATAGATTACGAAACTATATTTGTAAGACTCTATGCCTTCCGTCCTTACGCATGGCGAGTCTGGGAGCGCTTAAGTGTGTCTATACCGGCTGTTTCAGCAAACACTTTCAAATTGTTTAAAAAGCTGCCTGTGGCAGATTGCACTGTTCTAGCACGTGAACTGGTTTACTCGAATTGGCGGAGATTGGATAATCAGTCATAATTGACCAATTAACAAAAATCACTAATTAAGTTTTAACTAATTACCTTATGGCACATATTGTAATTTACAAACTCAAGCTGTGAGGTTCCCAATGCGTATCGACTTGGAACAAATTCTCAAGATGGCACCATCCATTACCATAATCAGCCTGGTTACGCCCACTCTAGGGCAAAGGCTTCTCCCATACTTCTCCAACTACCCCTGTCATGTACTATTTGTGGCCATGTTTTCCCTGCAAATTTCTTAATCTCATCTGCCCACTTAACTTTATGCCGCCCCCTGCTACGCTTCCCTTCCCTTAGAATCGAGTCCGTAAACCTTAATGACCACCGGTTATCTTCCCTCCTGATTACATGTCCTGCCCATGCCCACTTCTTTTTCTTGGTTTCAACTAAGATGACATTAACTCGCGTTTGTTCCCTCACCCAATCTACTCTTTTCTTATCCATTAACGTTACACCCATCATTCTTCTTTCCATAGCTCGTTGCGTCGTCCTCAATTTAAGTAGAACCGTTTTCGTAAGCCTCCAGGTTTCTTCCCCGTACGGTGATTACTGGTAAGACACAGCTGTTATATATTTTTCTCTTCAGGGATAATGGCAACCTGCTGTTCATGATCTGAGAATCCCTGTCAAACGCATCCCAGCCCATTCTTATTCTTCTGATTATTTCAGTCTCATGATCCGGATCCGCAGTCACTACCTGTCCTAAGTAGATGTATTCCCTTACAACTTCCAGTTCCTCGCTACCTATCGTAAACTGCTGTTCTCTTCCGAGACTGTTAAACATTACTTTAGTTTCCTGCAGATTAATTTTTAGACCCACCCTTCTGCTTTGCGTCTCCAAGTCAGTGACCACGCATTGCAATTGGTCCCCTGAGTTACTAAGCAAGGCAATATCATTAGCGAATCGCAAGTTACTAAGGTATTCTCCACTAACTATTATCCCCAATTCTTCCCAATCCAGGTCTCTGAACACCTCCAGTAAACACGCTGTGATAGCATTGGAGAGATCGTATCTCCCTGCCTGACGCTTTTCTTTATTGCGATTTTGTTGCTTTTTTTATGGAGGACTATGGTGGCTGTGGAACCGCTATAGATATCTTTCAGTATTTGTAGATATGGCTCGTCTACACCCTGATTCCGTAATACCTGCATGACTGCTGAGGCTTCGACTGAATCAAACGCTCTCTCGTAATCAATTAAAGCTATATATAAGAATTGGTTATATCCCGTACATTTCTCTATCACCTGATTTATAGTGTGAATATGGTCTATTGTTGAGTAGCCGTTACGGAATCCTGCCTGGTCTTTTGGTTGAGATAAGTCTAAGGTGTTCCTGATTCTATTTGCGATTACCTTCGCAAATACTTTGTAGGTAACGGACAGTAAGCTGATCGGTCTATAATTTAAGTCTTTGGCGTCCCCTTTCTTATGAATTAGGATTACGTTAGCGTTCTTCCAACATTCCGGTACGCTCGAGGTCATGAGGCATTCCGTATACAGGGTGGCGAGTTTTTCTAGAACAATCTGCTCACCATCCTTCAACAAATCTGCAGTTACCTGAACCTCCCCAGCTGCTTTCCCCCTTTGCACAGCTCCCAAGGCTTTCTTTACTTCCGGCGTTACTTGGAGGATTTCAAATTCCTCTTGACTATTCCCTCTTTCATTATCGTCGTGGATGCCACTGGTACTGTATAAATCTCTATAGAACTCCTCAGCTACTTCAACTATCTCATCCATGTTAGTAATGATATTGCCGGCTTTGTCTCTTAACGCATACGTCTGATTCTTGCCTATTCCTAGTTTCTTCTTCCCTGCTTCTTGGCTATCTCCGTTCCTGAGAGCATGTTCAATTCTATCCATATTGTTACGTGTAGAAAGACACAGATGAAAGAGGCTATTTACAGGCTATTTACACTGGAGCCAGACAGCCAGGCCGACACTCGCCCGCACCAAGGCACAGACCAACTTCATCGTTCTCGCGGCGGCTCGTCTATTGAGTATCTCCCGATAATATCGTAATACTAACCCCCCCCCCCCCCCCCCGGCGGAAGAAGCGCCATCACGGTGCTGTTAAATTTCCAGGGCGCGTGGATAGTTGCAGGGCTTGAGTCGGGCGACGTGGACAATGTCACTGGTTGTCACAGCGGAGGACGTAGTGGGCGTGGCTAGAATAATTTCATAGGTGACATCGGTCACTTGTCGGAGCACGCGATACGGGCCTGTATAACAGGAAAGCAGTTTCTCACAAAGGCCAACTTTACGCGATGGTGACCAAAGCAATACCAGGGTGCCGGGCACAAAATGGGCATCACGGTGACGAAGGTAGTAGCATTGCTTATGTTTGTCTTGAGACACTTGTAGACGAACGCGCGCAAGTTGACGAGCATGGTCAGCACGGGCGATTGCATCACGGGCATAAGCGCTAGTTGAAGCTGTGGTGGACGGAAGCACGGTGTCTAGTACTAGCGTCGGTTCTCGGCCATACAAGAGGTAAAACGGGGAAAAGCCAGCAGTTTCGAGACGGGATGAGTTGTACTCAAAGGTAATGTAAGGTTGAGCCAGGTCCCAGTCACGACGGTCGTCTGAAACGTATTTCGATAGCATGTCTGTAAGGGTGCGGTTCAAACGCTCAGTGAGGCCGTTCGTTTGAGGTTGGTAGGAGGTGGCAAACTTATGCTGTATTGAGCAGGCACGCATGATGTTGTCAATGACTTTGCCAAAAACGTACTGCCATGGTCTGTTAGCAATTGACGCGGAGCACCATGCATCAAAATGATATCATGTAGAAGGAAGTGCGCAACATCAGTTGCGCAATTGGCCGGAAGAGAGCGGGTTACGGCGTAGCGGGTCGCGTAGTCAGCCGCGACTGCAACCAACTTGTTTCCTGATGTAGATGATGTAGACAAATGGGCCGAGAAGGTCTAAACCAACACGATAGAAAGGCTCGGCAGGGATGTCGAGCGGCTGCAGGTAACCAGCGGGGAGCTGGGCAGGCTTCTTGCGTCATTGGCAAAGTTCACAAATGGCGACGTAACGTCGTACGGAACGGGCAAGGCCCGGCCAGAAAATTAGCGACGTAGCCGGTCATAGGTTCGAGACACGCCGAGGTGTCCTGCCGTTGGTGCGTCGTGAAGCGCTTCTAGAACAGTTGAGCGGAGGTGTTTAGCTATGACAAGTAGGAACTCAGAGCCGTCCTGATGAAGGTTACGACAGGTACAGACTACCGTCGCGGAGGATGAAGAGGCGTAGAGTGGCATCGGCCGGAGAGTGTTCAAAACGGTCGATGAGCTCTCTGATGTAGGTGTCACGACGTTGCCCGTCGGCGAAATGAAGCAGCTGTGATACCGAGAATACGCAAGCAGCACTGGTAATATTGGAGGAGTCAGTCTTCAACAGGGTAACGCGACAAGCTGTCATCAGCGTCTTGGTGCAGGCGGCCAGATTAGTACACCACGGAATATGAAAATTCTTGTAGCCTCAAAGCCCATCGACCAAGAAGGCCTGTAGGATCTTTTAGCGAAGAGAGCCAGCAGAGAGCGTGATGGTCAGTGACTACGGAAAAAGGGTGACCGTAAAGGTAAGGACGGAACTTCGCAACCGCCCAGAGAACAGCAAGGCATTCTCGTTCCGTAATGGAATAGCTGCGCTCCGGTGGTGCTAGGAGGCGGCTCGCATAAGCAATAACGCGGTCCTGACCACGCTGCCGCTGGGCTAAGACAGCACCTACGCCATGACCGCTGGCATCTGCACGCAATTCTGTAGGGGCATCAGGGTCGAAGTGGGCGAGAATGGGTGGTGAGGTTAGAAGAGTGACGAGACGAGAGAACGTGGCGGCTTCAGAAGTGCCCCTCGAGAATTTTACGCCTTTCTTCAAAAGTTTAGTGAGGGGTCTAGCAATTGTCGCAAAATCTGGAACAAAACGACGAAAGCACGAGCATAGACCTAAATAACTTCGGACGTCTGTGGTGGCTGTCTTCGGAATCGGAAAGTCTCAAACAGCGCGAGTTTTGTCGGGATCAGGCTGTACTCCGGAAGCGTCAACGAGATGGCCCACAAAAGTAATTTGACGGTGGCCAAAACAACATTTGGACGAGTTAAGTTGCAGCTTCGCCTTCCGAAATACATCAAGTATAGTTGTTAGACGCAAGTATAGTTGTTAGACGGTGACGTCGTCGAGGTAGCAGAGGCATGTGGACCATTTGAAACCTTGGAGCAAGGAGTCCATCATACGCTCAAAGGTGGTAGGAGCGTTGCATAATGCAAACGGCATTACTTTAAATTGGTATAGGCCATCAGGTGTGATGAACGCGGTTTTTTTCTCTGTCCATATCGTCAACAGCAATCTGCCTGTATCCAGAACGAAGATCAATATAAAATAAATAGCTGGAACCGTGGAGGCAGTCAAGGGCGTCGTCTAAACGTGGGAGCGGGGAGACTTCCTTCTTAGTAATGTTGTTCAGATGACGGTAGTCTGCACAGAAGCGCCATGTGCCGTCCTTCTTCTTAACCAATACCACAGATGACGCCCATGGACTCGAAGAAGGCTCAATGATTTTTTATCTAGCATTTTGTTCACTTCACTTTGAATTACTAGGCGTTCCGACGCAGAAACTCGATATGTTCGTCGGTGAATAGGCGTAGCATCGCCACTAAGAATCCGATGCTTGACCGCGAGCGTGCGGCCTCAAGTGCGATCGTCGAAGTCGAAAATATCTCGGTAGGACGATAATACTTGGCAAAGGTCTTCAGACTACGCAGAGGATATGTCCGTCGCAGCCATTTTCTTTATGTTGGGATCGGCACCCGAGGCTGGCACGAGAGGCCTGCTAAGCTCGCAAGAACCATCCGTTGATAACGCCTCCACGTGATGGTCGCCGAGACAATCAACGTTCGCAAGGCAAATACCTTGCGGCAGAATTTCCTTTGCCTATCCAAAGTTAAAGATAGGTATGCGAGTGCGGTTCGCAGTAATAGAAGTATACTGTGAGGCACGGTAACGTCATACTATAGTGGAATGTTGGGCAGAGGAGTGACGAGGTACTCGCCATCAGGAACTGGACGACGCGTGAGGACGCTGGGGTGAGGAGCTTTTTGAGTCGTCGTCGGAAGGCAGCACTGATAACAGAAAGATGTGCGCCTGTATCGATGAGTGCAGTGACAGGATAGCCATCAACGTCAACGTAAAGACGGTTTTGGTTCGTAGGGAACGTGAGCAGAGGATTTGAGGGTAGGGTCGACAACGCAGCTTCACCTCCAGAAGCTGCAGTGCCTAGCTTTCCGGCTGGGTCGGGGAGGCGATAGGTGGCGAAGAGAAGCGGCGGGGTTGGGGCGAACGAGACTGATGGCGTCGAGGTGAGGGCGAGCGGCTGTAGCGAAGGTTCGGAGCTGGGGCATCAGCGGCGTTGAGTTCATAGCGAGTGGCCTAGGGAACAGAAGGTCCAAAGGTGCGGGAATAAGTAGCGGCGTATGTCCGAGGACCTGGTGGCCATCGGTTGCGGCAATGACGAGCGACGTGGCCGATGCGACAGTAGTGGGAGCAGATCGGCCTGCCATCACGGGTACGCCATTCTGACGGGTTGCGGCGATATGTGGCAGAAAAGGACTGCCGATGCCGAGGAGGGCCGGTAGAGAACTGGGGAACGCTGGGTTGAGACGTTGAATCTACGGAGTTCAGACCCATGTTCTAAATTCTTGTCTGACTGCGGCATGAATCATCGCAATCGTGGTTGCTGGCGGATCAAGAAGTGTCGTGGAGAAAGCTGGCGAACAGACGGCGTCGAGCTCGCGGCCAACAATACGGGTGACGTTGTCACAGGTGGTAGCCTGACGTGGTCGACCCTCACATGTCGACGTAGCAGCATTGTTGGGTAGCCGCTGATGTGGTGTGTAATACGGCGGCTCTTAATTAGCCTGTTCAAGGCGACGGCATTCTTTAATGATGGCGTCGATTGTCGAGACGTTGCCGAAAACAAGCAAATTGAAAGCGTCGTCGGCGATGCCTTTTAGGACATGTGACACTTTATCAGCTTCATACATAGCGTCGTCAGCTTTTCGGCATGGAGCCAAGACGTCGAGGATGTACGAAACGTACGGCTCTGTAGATGTCTGAACACGAGACGCAAGAGCCTTTCTCGCGGCAACCTTGCGGCCAATGGGGTCGCCGAACAGTTCCCGTAGATTTTCTTTGATACTGTCCCAATTGGTTATGTCGTCGTCATGCGTTTGGTGCCACACGCGTGGGGTGCCGCCGAGATAGAAGATGACATTGGCGAGCATAATCGTTGGGTCCCACCTGTTATTAGCACTGGTGTGTTCATCTAGCTTGATCCAGTCAACGTCCTGTCCCTCCAGGCCAGAGAACACACCATGGTCGCGATGTTGGGAAACCGTAACGATTGGAGCAGTTGGACAAGCCGAAGCCGTTGCAAAGGCGGTCTCGTCACCGGGAGGCATGGTGACAAGCTCGATGTATCGACCACTTCGGAGTTCCGTGGTGAGGACGGGGACTGCTAACCTCCACCAGAATGTTACGTGTAGAAAGACACAGATGAAAGAGGCTGTTTACAAGCTATTTACATTGGAACCAGACAGCCAGGCCGACACTCGCCTGCGCCAAGGCACAGACCAACTTCATCGTCGTTCTCGCGGCGTCTCGTCTTTTGAGTATCTCCCGATAATATCGTAATAATATTATACTTCTTTATGTCAGCTGTCTTACGCTTGTTGACTTCCTTGGAAAGTTCTCCCAGTTCTATTCTAGCTGTAGGGTTAGATGTTTTGATACATTGGCGTTTCTTGATCGGATCTTTCGTCTCCTGCGATAGCTTACTGGTATCCCTTCTAACGGAGTTACCACCGACTTCTATTGCACACTCCTTAATGATGCCCATAAGATTGTCGTTAATTGCTTGAACACGAAGGTCCTCTTGAGTTAAAGCCGAATACCTGTTCTGTGGCTTGATCTGGAATTCCTCTATTTTCCCTCTTACCGCTAACTCATTGATCGGCTTCTTATGTACCAGTTTCTTCCGTTCCCTCCTGAAGTCTAGGCTAATTCGAGTTCTTACCATCCTATGGTCACTGCAGCGCACCTTGCCGAGAACGTCCACATCCTGTATGATGCCAGAGTTAGAGCAGAGTATAAAGTCTATTTAATTTCTAGTCTCGCCATTCGGGCTCGTCCACGTCCACTTTCGACTAACCCGCTTGCGGAAAAAGGTATTCATTATCCGCATATTATTCTGTTTTGCAAACTCTACTAATAACTCTCCCCTGCTATTCCTAGAGCCTATGCCATATTCCCCCACTGACTTGACTCCAGCCTGCTTCTTGCCTACCCTGGCATTGAAGTCGCCCATCAGTATAGTGTATTTTGTTTACACTTTACCCATCGCCTATTCCACGTCTTCATAGAATCTTTCGACTTCTTTGTCATCATGACTGGATGTAGGGTCGTAGAAGATGGCACCAGTTTAGAGATATTAATTTTCGAACTTTGCGGAGAGATGCATTAGCGTGCCAGTTACTTATGTGGTAGAATGCATAAAATAACATTTCGTTAAGAAAGTAATTGGAACGCCAATGCATTTCTCCGCAATGTTCGAGAATGATCTCTAAACTGGTGCTATCCTGAGAATTCGTTCCAAGTAGATTCGCCTTGCGAACTCCAAAGTTAGAACTCGTAAATTACAATGTGGGGCATAAGGTAGTCAGTTAAACTTAATGAGTGAATTTTGTTAATTAGTTGATTATTCATTTTCATTTTTTGTGGAAGTAGTGTCCGCGGCTTGGAATCGACAACCTAAAGGACTATAATTGCGCTATCTGCCACAGGCAACCTTTATGAATGTTTGAAGTTGTTCGCTGGAACACCGAGTATATGCATCTCGAATTTCACAATAAACTTTTTATGCGATTTAAGAAGAAGTTGGGCTCTTCATCAACAACATAAAGTAATAATATACTTAATTAGGCAGCAGTTTTCTTTATCTAATATCACAAACAATTATAAATACAATTTGCATAGGATTCTGCATAATTCATTTTTCACATTCTCACTTTAAAACTGCATAGCATTCTACGGTCGCACGCCTCCCCACCCTAACTAAACACTCTGTAACAGCTGGCTAATCGCCAATTTTCCGTAAATTGTGAGCTTATTTGAGGAAACAAAACAGAGAGGTAAAAAAAATAGTCTCCAATCCTCGCTGTAAAAAATGGTTGGACAGCGACGACGTAAACGACTACAAGAACAATTAGCCATTGCGACGTATAGGTGGAAATTAATCAGGTGGCAACATTCACATGCACTTTACCTAATTAAGAGCCTATGACGTTTCGACGGCCTGCGACTTGGCTTGCGCCGTTACTTCGTGTGCACCTACAAACAGCGGACCAGAGAGGAGAGAAATTCGCCGCGCCTCGTATGCACGCTGCTCTTCAGGAGTACTAACTGTAAGGGGCCTCCTCAGAGCCCTCTCAGAACATAAATCGGTCGCCAGGCGGGTTCGCCTCTTACGTACGAAAATGTAGTTGCGTCACTCCCTGCGTCGTATGCTATACAGTCAAGCTGCTATCTTTGCGGCAGCTTGCGCAACGGTTAACTTTACCGGAAAAACTATGTGGGAAACACTACGCGCTTCGCATTGCACGTAGGCGGAGGAACGCCTTATCATCACTCGTGGGGTTCGGATGGTTGTGTCAAGGTTGTACTTTCTTGAAAAGTATGCTGTTCTGTACGTTGTATTCGTGATTCCAAAGCTTGCCTTTGCAGAGTGCTTGTAGCGTCTGCCTTACGGGGGTATGAGCCAACGCATTTGGATGTATGAGCCATTGATGACGATGGTTTTATGTCAACGTTACGCCATCCACAAATACCAGCATCCTGTATATAGAACGCTTGGCTGTAAAAATAAGATGGTGGTCGTTCTTCTTCTTCTTCTTCTTCTTCTTCTTCTTATTATTATTATTATTATTATTATTATTATTATTATTATTATTATTATTATTATTATTATTATTATGTTCCTCCAATAATTTCCGCGCTAAACCATATTGTCGGCCCTCTTATGGGGGGCACATCGCACAATTTCTTGTATAATTCGTAGCTGTCTAATTAGTCCAGATTCATTAATCAACTCAGCAAGTCATATTTAGTGACAAACACTTAAACTGAGGAAACTGTAAAGCACTCTAGGAAACGTCCGATTCAGGCACATTTAAATTCGTACTTAGTATGCAATATTTTTGCCGTCGTCATAACGAAACCCCGCGAATTTTTCATTCCTGAATTTATTAGATTTATCCACTCATGTCTTCGCGAGCCACGAGAGGGCACGGGTCACGAGCTCAAAAGTAGAAGAAGAGGAAGTAGAAGAAGAAGCAGCTCGCCGTTCGACAAGGACGCATCTTCGGACGGCTCCACCTTTGGACACACTGGGCTCTGCCGACGACGACCCCAGCGAAAGTCGGACGTCGCCGTCGGCTTCGCTTCGGCAGACGACCAACCGCACGCGCCTGCGAAGCGTTGCGCGCCTCCTGTCACGGCAGACGAAGCAGGGGATGCGTGGCGTGGGGGGTGCGTCGTCGAGCAGCGAGGTCCAGCACAGTTACCAGCTGCGATCGCGCATTCCGCGACCTCCAACCGCCTCGATGCTGGTCGCGCGTGAGAAGAGGCGATCGGTGGCCGCTGAGAACTCGAACGAGAACAACCAGCGTGTGAGCAGCCGCCCGGGCAAGCTGTGGCGTTCCCTCAGCGTCGTCGACAAGGAGCCTCGCCAGCGCAAGGCGGCCACAGATGCCGCCGTCCGCAGAAGGAAGCATCCGGGATATGTGTGCGATCCGCGTGAGGCCAAGCGGTGCCAGAGGCATGCGTGCAGGACCAAGGCGATTGCCAGAAAGCTCAAGGATTGCACTTCCAGGGACAAGCAGAAGCAGCCGAGCATTTCCACGGCCATGGCCCAGGGTCGAGGTACGACGGAGTTCCAGCAGGAACAACATCCGCCGCCGCCGGAAAGGAACGAACGCCGTGCAACCAGCGCTGCCCGGGGCAGCTGTTCGGGCTCTGGTCAGGGAATGCCGCTCCCTATAAGTTCGGCCACTCGCACGGTCATGCCGTCGGCTCGCTCGGCTGCGCGGCCCATCGACGTGCACCGGTTCCCCGGTCCTCTGCCACCATCAGTGCGAGGGGCCAACAGAGAAAACCACGTGCCCACCGATCAGTTAACGGCTGCTCACGCATTCAAACAGCCTGGAACCAGAATGACCTAACAACGCTTGATAATCAGCGACGCCCCCGCTCCTGGGCGACGAAGGCGATTCGTCTGCGGGCGCGTCGTCGTTCGAACAGGCTGGAATCCGGGAGACCCAAGGCTCTGCAGATGGCGCCCCAGGCCAAGGTCAGCCATCGTCCTCGGCTGCTGGCTGCACCGCAGTATTGCACCGCAAGCACGCGCCTGCCAGGGGTTCGGCGCCAGCTACAAAGGAACGGGTATCGGCTGCAGAAGATTGTGCCGTCCTCTTCCCCATTGTCGCGATTAGTGTAAGGATGCATGTTTGCGCCAGAAGTTTATAAGTTCTTTTTATTATATCAAAGTAAAAAATGTGATGCATTGGCTGTGCCTTTTTCCTCCTTCAATGAAGAACCAGTTACGCCCTCTACGGTGTGACTTATGACTGGCATCAATTACGCTGAGATGTCTCTAGCAGACGTTGTCGGCTGGTGGAGACAACACGCCAGAATAACTGCGGAGAAGAGTGAATACATTTCGCTTTCTTTGGAAATGATGTGGGATGCTGCGAACTCGCAAGCTCTATTCTGTTCCAGGATCAAACTTGTTTATTTGATCACCGCTTGTGAGATTCTGAGAGCTCTTGAAACAAAACCGGCTTGGGCTCCGCGGAGCTGGTCATTGTGGAATTTATTAGCTAATACTGGTCAACGTGTAAAGTCATTCTAATTGACAAAGCTTGCCCATCTACTGAATCATCTCAGGTGGAGACATAGACGTTCGTAGCTTCATTGTCACGTCGTAGAGCCACCAGCACCGTCCTGTAATACGCAGATGACACGTTGGCACCTTATGTGATAAAGGGTAACATGAAAAACTTTATAACTTGTTGCTGGCATTGGATCTTCAGACGAACTCAACAAACGTTTCAGTGGAACGCTATATTTCCTTTGGAACTTATTACCTGAGTGTGCTGCGATGAACGGGATCGCGCGCTTAACGGCAGATTTGTAATAATACTTCGCTTGTTTCATCATAAAGATGACAGAGGCATAGAAAAAACTGAACAAACAGCGTGACTAGCTCCCGCCTAAGGTCCCAGTGCAGTAATCTAGTGCAGTAACGGAGTGAGCGTACCCAGTCACCCTTATGGCTGATAAGTTTTAACGGCACATCACCGGCATCGGCCTACGAAAACGGTGAGAGTGGCTTGTCCGCAAGAAAAAGGGGCTAGACTCGGAAAAGTATGCACGGAATTGAATTCCGGCAATCCCCATCTCACAGTGAATGTCGAGGTTCATCCAATACGCATAAAAACGTTGTAGGGGCCCAAAATACTGCCAACTCTGAAATACACATGAGTGGCGTGTGTTTGTTTATATATGTGAAGCAGGTTGCGTTCCACCAAGCACCGGATAAATTTTAAATTTGTTTATTTTATTGAATAGTACAGCATATGAGTGAGCCAATGTGACTTGAAAGCGGTTCATTGAAGAGCGGCACATAGCCACTGACACATACCAAGTGACCCAAATTGGCGCGAAAGCGGTTCCTCGAATTTTTATGATTTCGTTCTTTTCAGCTATTCAAATGTTCTCAATTGTGCCGCTTTCAGACTCGTATAATCATTTTCATAACTCGCCCTACTTTTGGCCAATCTCGCATGCTTGGTATGAGCCAGTATATGAGACAAGAACAAAGAAAAACAAACAAACAAACCGCACATACGCAGCGTCACATATCCATTGATTTGGGTCGTTCGGTTGTTTTTAAACTCAGTTCTCCAGCACAGTAGTCCGATGATCTGCACATTATAGCATAGACCCAAACTGACCGATGTTTACACGGTGACCTAATTCGCTGGAAAACAGATGAATAGGCATATTGACACCGGATATTGCGTGAAGTATCCTAAGAATGCTATAATTCCATTAAAACATTCTTTAAAGCTTCCACTGAGCAGCCGATGCTAGGCTGAAAGCGATGGACAGAGTTCTGATCCGCACTAACTTCTTCCTAAACCTCCACAGCCAAGCTTAGGGAGTGTTCTAAGGTTCTTCAGACACATAGAAACAGCAATCCGCGACTCTTCCTTTAGCGAAGAAAGTTCGAGAAACAATTGCTGATGAATTTGGGGAAATTAAGCTTTGTCCAGGAGGTGCTTTGAACACAACTGTGTCACAACACTGCCCCGGAAAAAGTGCTCTGAAATCGAAGCTGAAGTCACAGCTCAATGACCATATCTATAGCCCGAAGCTACATTACCCGTTTTATTGAGCAGCTGAAATGTTCGTTTGAATATAGCCTTCAGAAGACTGCCGTGAGTACAGGTGGTACAAACTACAGTACTTTGCATAAAGCTGGGTCTCTAAGAAATATATTCTATTAGAAGTAGACAAATTAACATCTCGTTTTGAGAACAGCTCCTGCCGACCAGAATAACAGCGACAGCATCAAGTCATGTGCCTGAAACAGTTCTTCGGTTAATCCGCGCCAATGTGCGATCGGTTTTACAGATGGATGTCTCTATTGGCCAGATCATTGTCTGGACAAGGGGGCAGTTAGGGTTGATTACGTGCGCACATGCGTTGAGGTCGCAACTATGTCCGGAATGCGACAGTTATTGTGGAGTGACTTGGGCGTCAGGAACTCCCAAGCGACGAGGCTTCCAGCCATGCTCTCATCACGCCCCTGGAGGCTGTGTTTCCAAACCGAATCCCTTTTGAGCCGTGTGCTGGTTGCGCTTGGAGAGCATCTCAATATCGGTGAAATTCTGGCCCGCTTTAGCAACGTTGATGAACATCGCTTCGCGGGAGATGACAGCGTCCCGGCTGGTCTCGGAAATTCAGAAGACCACAACGGTGCTCTGGGAGATTTTCAGCAAGTGGAGTCTGCGTTGAGCTATCGGCGACGATAGACGAATACGGACGGGGGAAAATGGTTGGTCCGCCGTAGGGATGACGTGAGTTCCACATGCAACGTCCGTCTCCTGGATGCAGCGGTGGCGACACGGAAGCCACGAGGTGAGGAAACGATGCCTCGCGAGCGGCGGTCTTCAGGTCGGTGTCTGCCTCTTCGATGGACGTGTGGCGCAGAGGCAGATCTCCCGGCCTGGTCTCCGCGAGCTCAAAGGCAAGGGCGTTCTTCTCTCGGTCCATTTGCTGTAACGTCGCCACAGAATGAGCAGGTCTCCGTAGGGCTGGCATCTACGTTGGACGTGTAGTGCAGCGGCGTTGTTCCCGGCGTGGTATCGGTGAGTTCGAAGGCGAAAGCCTGCATCTCTGTGTTCGACGCCGCCAGAACGTTGTCACATAGCGAGCACGTCTCCTCGAGGCTCACCGCGTCACACGGCCAGTTGACGTCCAGTCGTCTATCCAATTGGTAGCGGGGGAAGGTGTCGTAATGTTCGTTGTACAGAATGCTGCTTTTGCTGTTCTATCAGGATTGATGACACGTAATTGGAATTGCTGACTGGCCTGGGTTCGCGTTGATGTTGGTACCCGTATGATTGATAGTGGCGTATGCCGAGGTTGCTGTTTGTAGAGAAAAACAAAAAAAAATCACTTGTGCATTGCATAAAAAATTAAAGATGTCTGAAAGTATAGCGTTAAACACAGAAACCAAGCAAAGAAAAGGTATTTAAGCATTTTTAGCAAGAATTAATGGTTGCTGCTGTCCTATTATTCATGTGGCAACATTCACATGCACTTTACCTAATTAAGAGCCTATGACGCTTCGACGGCCTGCGACTTGGCTTGCGCCGTTACTTCGTGTGCACCTACAAACAGCGGACCAGAGAGGAGAGAAATTCGCCGCGCCTCGTATGCACGCTGCTCTTCAGGAGTACTAACTGTAAGGGGCCTCCTCAGAGCCCTGTCAGAACATAAATCGGTCGCCAGGCGGGTTCTCCTCTTACGTACGAAAATGTAGTTGCGTCACTCCCTGCGTCGTCTGCTATATAGTCAAGCTGCTATCTTTGCGGCAGCTTGCGCAACGGTTAACTTTACCGGAAAAACTATGTGGGAAACACTACGCGCTTCGCATTGCACGTAGGCGGAGGAACGCCTTATCATCACTCGTGGGGTTCGGATGTTTGTGTCAAGGTTGTTCTTCATTGAAAAGTATGCTGTTCTGTACGTTGTATGCGTGATTCCAAAGCTTGCCTTTGCTGCGTGCTTGTAGTCTCTGCCTTACGGGGTTATGAGCCAATGCATTTGGAGCTATGAACCTTTGATGACGATAGTTTTCTGTCAACATTACGCCACGCAGAAATCCCAGATGGTGGTCATTACTATGCGGCAATACAGTGGTCGTTATTATTATTTTTCTTCCTCCAAAAATCTCCAATAATGTGTTCGGGCCTTTTATGGGGGGCAAATGGCGCAATTTCTTGTATATTCCGTAGTTGTCTAATTAGTCCAGATTCATTAATCAACTCAGCAAACCGTATATTTAGTGACAAACCCTTAAACTGAGAAAATTGTGAAGCACCCTAGGAAACGTGCGATTCAGGCGCATGTAAATTCGTACCCATTACGCAATAATTCTCTCCGTCGTCATAATGAAACGCCGTGAAGTTATGTTTTCTCAAGTTTTTAAGTGGAATGAATTTAACTTCTAAATTCATTAGCATTATCGACTCGTGTCTTCGCAAGCCACGTCAGGGCACGGGTCACGAGCTAACGAGAAGAAGAAGAAGTAGAGGAAGAAGAAGAAGCTCGTCGTTCGAGAAGGACGTATCTTCGGACGGCTCCACCTTTGGACACGCTGGGTTCTGCCGACGACGACCCCAGCGAAAGTCGGACGTCGCCGTCGGCTTCGCTTCGGCAGACGACCAACCGCACGCGCCTGCGAAGCATTGCGCGCCTCCTGTCACGGCAGAAGAAGCAGAATCGCCGACGGCGGTGCCTGACGTGGCCTCCGATCCCGGCGTGGGGGGTGCATCGTCGAGCAGCGAGGTCCAGCACAGTTACCAGCTGCGATCGCGCATTCCGCGGCCTCCAAACGCCTCGATGCTGGTCGCGCGTGAGAAGAGGCGATCGGTGGCCGCTGAGAACCCGAACGAGAACAACCAGCGCGTGAGCAGCCGCCCGGGCAAGCTGTGGCGTTCTCTCTGCGTCGTCGACAAGGAGCCTCGCCAGCGCAAGGCGGCCGCAGCTGCCGCCGTCCGCAGAAGGAAGCCTCCGCGATGCGTGTCCAATCCGCGTGAGGCCAAGCGGTGCCAGAGGCATGCGTGCAGGACCAAGGCGATTGCCATAAAGATCAAGCATTGCACTTCCGGGGACAAGCAGAACCAGCCGAGCATTTCCACGGCCGTGGCCCACGGTCGAGGTACGCCGGAGTTCCAGCAGAAACAACATCCGCCGCCGCCGCAAAGGAACGAACGCCATGCAACCAGCGCTGCCCGGGGCAGCTATTCGGGCTCTGGTCAGGGAATGCCGCTCCCTATAAGTTCGGCCACTCGCACGGTCATGCCGTCGGCTCGCTCGGCTGCGCGGCCCATCGACGTCCACCGGTTCCCCGGTCCTCTGCCACCATCAGTGCGAGGGACCAACAGAGAAAACGCCGTGCCCACCGATCAGTTAACGGCTGCTCACGCATTCAAACAGCCTGAAACGCAGAATGACCTAACAACGCTTGATAATCAGCGACACCCCCGCTCCTGGGCGACGAAGGCGACTCGTCTGCGGGCACGTCGCCGTTCGACCAGGTCGGAATCCGGGAGACCCAAGGCTCTGTAGACGGCGCCCCAGGCAAAGGTCAGCCATCGTCGTCGGCTGCTGGCTGCACTGCGGCATAGCACCGCAAGCACGCACCTGCCAGGCGTTCGGCGCCAGCTACAAAGGAACGGGTATCGGCTGCGGAAGATTGTGCGGTCCTCTTCCGCATTGTCGCGATTAGTGTGAGGGTGCAGGTTTCCGCCAAAAGTTTATAAGTTCTTTTTATTATATCAAAGTAAAAAATGTGATGCATTGGCTGTGCCTTTTTCCTCCTTCAATGAAGAACCAGTTCCGCCCTCTACGGTGTGACTTATGACTGGCATCAATTACGCTGAGCTGTCTCTAGGAGACGTTGCCGGCTGGTTGAAACAACACACCAGAATAACTGCCGAGAGGATCGAGTGGATACATTTCGCTATTTTAGGAAATGAAGTTGTATGCTAGGAACTAATTTATTAATCACCGCTTGTGAGCTGAAAGCTGTCGAAACAAAGCCGCCTGGGCTTCAGCGGAGGTTGTCATTGCAGCAATTATTAGCCAATAATGATCCGCATGTAAAGTCATTCGAATTGACAAAGCTCGCCCATCTCCGGAATGATCTCACGTGGAGGCATAGACGTTCCTATCTTATTGTCGCGTACCAGAGGCTCCAGCGCAGTCCTCTAATAGGCAGATGAGACCGGTCATTCGCCTTATGGGATTAATGGCAACATTAAAAAGTTGATGTGCAACATGTTGTAGCGTTGCACCTTTAGTCTAGAACTGATTTTTTTTTTCATTTGAATGCTTGATTTGATTTTCAACTTGTAATAATATGCATATCCTTTCATGAATGGGGTCGCACGATTAGCGGCATCTTAGAATAATACTTCGCTTGTTTCATCGTAAAGATGAGAGAGCCAGCGAAAATAACAAACAGCTTGTCCAGCTCCCGCCTAAGGTCCCAGTGCAGTAATCTCGTGCTGTAATCGGACGAGAACCAGCGTATTCAGCATGGTATGGCCGATGGCAGCGCTGTAATCGAGTGAACATACCCAGTCACACCTGTGGCACAAGTTTTTGGACTGGACATCACCGGGATCGGCTTACGAAAACGGTGAGTTAGGCTCGCCGGCAAAAAAAAAAAGAAAGGAAAAGTGGTTGGACACGGAGACGAATGCACGGAATTATTATGCGGCAGAACCCATCTCACGAAGAATGTCGAGGTTAATACAATTAGCACAAAACCATTGTAGCGACACAGAGTCTTGCCAACTCTTAAATGCTCCATGCGTGACGTGTGTATGCAACCGGGTGGCTCTCTTGCGCATTCCACTGGACACGCTGCCCCATCTAGCGCAGCCGTGACCAAGTCCGTGTGTGGCGTGTGTTTCAATACATGTGAAGTACGTTACGTTCCACCCAGGATCGCATAAATTTTTTATTTGTTTTTTGCTTTTCACTGAACAGCGGCACATATGAGTGGCACATATCCAGTGAGCCAAGTTCGCGTGAAAGAGGTTCAAGAGGTTCAAGAGGTTTTGTCTGACTACATTCTTTTTAGCTATTCAAAATTTCTCAAAAGTGCTTCTATATAAACTCGTACCATGACTACCTTACCTCACCCTATTCTTGGCCAACGCCACATGATGGGCATGGGCCACTCTTGGCCCTTAACGAAGAAACAAACAAGCCAACAAAGAAAGAGACAGACAGAGAGACGGCACACACGCAGTTTTCAATAGATTAGGCGCCAAAAGTGACAGCACGCAAGAAGAAATACAGACAGGACAAGGCGCTACTTGCAACTCTTTATTGAAATGACAGGTGGCTGATTATATAGCTATGAGGAGAGAACGAAAAAAGAGGGACACTGAATATGTGAATGCGCACGTGCGAGAACACTGAAGATAAAGGGAAACACGCTTAATCTAAATATAAAACTTATCTAAAAACATGCCTTCATGACAGAGGAACAATTAATCTCGTTGGCCTCCAACAATTAACGCGCAACAGAATCTTTACTTTTATACATGATTGTCGTATCATGAATCCTCGCTTCACATACCCGTCCGTCTGTATTTCTTCTTGTGTGCTGTCACTTTTGGCGCCTAATCTATTGAAAGCTATGCACCAACTAGCCCCACAACGTGTTTTACTACACACGCAGTGTCACACACCCAGTGATTCAGTCCTACAGTTCTTTTTAAACTCATTTCGCCCAGTACAGCAGCCCGATGCTTTAAGCATTAGAGCATATGGACTGTCCAGTGAACCAAGATGGCGTGACAACGGGTAGACATTGATGGATAGGCATATAGACACCGGATAGTGCGTGAAGTATCCTTAGAATGCTAATTGCATTAAAACATACATTATAACTCGAAGTTTGTAGGCGATGATAGGCAGAAAGCGATGGAGAGTTCTGCTCAGACTATCTATTACTCCACAGCCGAACTTAGGGAGTGTTCTAAGGCCCTGACGCATAGCAACAGCAATTCGTGACTCTGGCTTTAGCGAAGAAAATGCGAGAAACAATTACTGATGAATTTGGGGAAATTAAGCTGTGTCCAGGAGGTGCTTTAAACACGACTGTGTCACAACTCTGCCCCGGAAAGCATGCTCCGAAGTTGAAGCTCGAGTTACAACACTATGAATATATCCCGAAGCGAGATCAGCCGGTTTAATGGGGAACAGAAATGTGCACTGAAATGTAATCGTCGGAAGACTGCTGCAACATGTGGGTCCAGACGGTGTAATCTACACCGCTTCGAAAAAAAAAAAAAACTCGCCCCAGCAGGAACCTATTTTATTGCAACTACATAATAACATCTCGATTTGCAGAACGCATCTGGCCATCTTGAAAAACAGCTAGTGCAGTTAAAGTGAACTGCCTCGAGCAGTTCTTGAATTGAGCTGCGCGTCTGTAGAGACAGCAAGAGCTGCGACACTGTGCGATCGGTTTCAAGAGCTTTAGCGATGACAGAAATATATCTCGGCAAGATCGCTGTTCAGGCAATGACTTCCTTTAGAGCAGTCCTCGTGCGTATCTGCGTTGAGGCCGCAACAATGTCCGGAATACGACAGTTATTGTGGGGTGACTTGGGCGTCAGGAACTCGCTGGCGACGACGCTTCCAACCATGCTCTCGTCAAGCCTCTGCGGCCGGTGTTCGCAGATGCGCAGATGTTCCCTTTCGAGCGTTTGCCGATTGCGCTTGGGAAGCATGTCTATATCGGCAGTGAAATTCTGGCCATCCTTGGCAACGTCGATGAATATCTTCTCGTGGGAGGTGGCAGAGTCCCCGCCTCGGTAATCCAGACAAGCACCGCGAAGCTCCCGGAGACGTTCTGCAAGCGGAGCCTACGATGAGCCAGCGGCGGTGACGTACGACGAATACGGGCGGGGAAGGATGGTTGGTGCGCGGTAGAGCTGGCGCGAGCAGCGCCTCGCACGTCCACCTCCTGGATGCAGCGGTGACGACGCGAAAGCCGCGAGGTAAGGAAACGATTCCTCGCGAGCGGCGGTCTTCGAGTCCCTGTCTGCCCTTACGGTGGACGTGGGGCGCAGAAGCAGGGCTCCCCGCAAGGTCTCCGCGAGCTCAAAGGCGAGGGCGTTCTTCTCTCGGTCTCGTGCCGTAACGTCGCCGCACAGCGAGTATGTCTCCTCGGAGCTGACCTCTACGTTGGACGTGCAGTGCAGCTGCAGGGTTCTCGGCCTGGTATTTTAAAGCTCGAATGCGCGCGCGTCCACCACTCGGTTCGACCTCGCCGTGACGTTGTCACACAGCGGGCAAATCTCAACAGGGCTCACCGCGTCACATGACCTGTGGACGTCCAGTCGTCTACCCCACACGTGGCGGAGAAAGGTGTCGTAAAGTTCGCCATACGGCATGATGCTCTTCATGTTCTATCGGGATTAATGACACGTATTTGGAATGGCTGACTGGCCTGGAATCGCATTGATGCTGGTGCCGATACGAGATTACACGGTGCTTGCCGACGCTTGCTGTTTGCAGAAAAAAGAAAGTGACTTGTGCGTTGCATCAATAAGTAAAAAGGTGCGAAAATAATACCTAAATATAGAAAACAAGCAAAAATAAGTATTAAATGTTTCTAACAAAGTTTTCTCGTTGATGCTGTTCTTCTTCCTCCTCTTCATCTTCCAATAACTAATGGCGAGTGCTTGGTCGCTAATAATATCTCGCGACTTCTTCATATTCTGTAACTTTCATCCAACGGTGGGTCCGTAGTGCAGTGAGACAACCGTTTTCTGAGGTATCGCCTCCCCCCGCGCCTTTTGTTTTCAAAATCAAATCTGTTCGATGTGCTCGGTACGGCGCACAGAGTGTGGAGACCTTACGAAGAAGAAAACGACCACGCGGAGCGGCAGCAAGGGCGCACCAACGACATTCGTCGAAGACGAAGACGACGCGCGCCTGCGCCACGAGGCTGCTACAGTTACAGAGCATGCCAGGCGATAAGAAGAGAAAGGGAAAAGAGATTGTGCATATACTACGCACAATTTGTAGTCTACGTTAAGCCAAGCTTTTGTGAAGAGGTCTATTACTTGGTGCACATGGCTTCATGTTCTGCAAGAATCACGGCTGGCCCAGTGGTGGAAGCGGAGGAAACCGCGATTGCCATGGCCATGCATCCGGAAGCGAATACCGTCATCAGCGATAGCAAGCAGGCCATCGGCAATTTCGTCTGCGGAATAACTTCCCAGCAAGCGTGCTGTGTTCCCACGCGGTGCCCCCTAGGCGGCGGGAAAACTCTCGTGTGGACCCCCGCTCACGCGGCTGTGCCCGGCAACGCGTCGGCTCACAGTTTGGCTCGAGATCTCGAGCGCCGAGCCTCGTCCGCGGATGCGGACGGCGTGAACGAGGAGGAGACGCACAAGGAACCCTACGAGACGTGTCACAAATCATCCCATCGGCACTGATTGAGGCGTCGCGCGCTCACACCACCTGCCAAGCAACTCAAAAAACGTAAGCGGTCGTGTTTAGGCGACTCTAGGCAAGCACATACCCACACCCAAAGTACATTAACAAAATCACAGGGGGCAAGGAAAGCGACCTATGTAGGCTCTGTTCACAAACAGGGTCACTCACACACATAGTGTGGGAATGCACCTCGCTCCCGGTTTCTCAACCCCCGGTCAGTAGCGAGACTGACTAGATAGCCTGGCTCACGTCTGGGGACGTCGACCGACAGCTTGAACTGGTGGACTGGGCGGAGATGGCCAAAGCAGGCCCAGGACCTTACTTGAGCCCGATTTCTCAGCCACTCTCCCTTTCCCCTTCCCGCTTTCAATAAGGTTTACCACCACCACGCAACGCTTTTCACAGCATAGAGATTACGTCCCTGCTAGGCAAATAAGCGACATGTGGATGCCCCCACCACATTACCCACGTGATCCACGCGGTCGGGGATTACACTGTCTCTGGAACCGACCCACTTTTCATCCAGCATGTCCGGGTCAGACCAGTTCACTATTGCGCATTCCCCAGAACTGGTCCACCTAACTTGGCAAGCAGCCGACCGAGCAGACGCTCGGAACCCCTGGAAAGAAAGCATCGAAAACGTCGCTTTAATAATTAATAATGCACTTTAGCACGCATATTTGTTGTAGTAAGGAAACTAGGTAAAATTTGTTGTTTCGTTGCGTAATTTCGTAGAGAACTCAGCCGGCAAATGGCACATCTTTGAGAGGATAGCACAGATATTACATGTACAAACCGATGCGTTATAAGAGTGCTGTTCTGTTAGTGAGATATTGGGCAGGACAGTATCAGGAGAATAAGCAGAAGGCGTCGCCAATCTTGAGAAGCTCTAGAGTTGATTCGAAAAGAGGAGGGGGGGGGGGGGAGTTCGACAATTTGTATTGATTTCGTGAGAGATTATGAAACTATACTTCTAAGGCTGTATACCTCCAGTCCTTTAACATAGCGATTCTTGGAGCGCTTAATAACTAATTAACTTTTATCTAGTTACCTTACGGCCCATATTGTAATTTACAAATTCAAGCTGTGGAGTTCGCAAGGCGGATCAACTTGGAACGAATTCTCAGGATGATACCACTTTCGAGATATTGATTCCAGACTTTTGCCGAGAAACGCATTGGCGTTCCAGCAACTTTTGTGCTAGAAGGAATAAATCAACGTTTTGTTAAGACAGTAACTGGAAAGTCAATGCATTTCTCCGCAATGTTCGAGAATTAATATTTTTAACTGGTGTCATCCTGAGAATTAGTTCCTTCTGGATTCGGCTTGCACGGTTACTGCACGGTTAGAATGCGTAAATTATGTGGGCCATAATGTCATTAGTTAAACGTTGAATAGTAAATGTATGTTAATTAATTGATTATGCATTTCAATTTTGTGTGCAAGTAGTGTCCGCCGCTTCGAGTCCATCACCTAAGGAACTAGAATTGCGCTATTTGCCGCAGGTAACATTTAAGAATGTTTGAAGTTGTTCACTGGAACGCCGTGTATATGCATCTCGAATTTGACTATTTACCTCGTTATGCGCGATGCAAAAAAAAGAAGTTGTGCTGATCACAAACAATATAAGGTAACAACTTAGTTAGCTAAACAGCATTCATCTTTATCTAATATAAAAATTATCAATATAGTTTGCATAGGATTCTGATATTTCATTTTTACCCTCCTCACTTCACAATAGCATTGTATTCTGCGGCCGCACGCCTCCTCACGCTAACTAAACACTCTGTAACAGCAGCCTATTCGCCAATTGCCCGTAAATTATGGGCGCATTTGATTAAAAAAAAAGACAGACAAGATAAAAGAAAAATGGTCTCCAATCCTCGCTGTGATAGTGGGCGGACAGCGACGGCGTAAATGACTGCTAGACAATTAGCCATTGCGACTTAGGTGGAAATTACTCAGGTGGCATCATAAACGTGCACTTTACCTAATTATGAGCCTATGACGTTTCGAAGGCCTGCGACTTGGCTTGCGCCGTTACTTCGTGTGCACCTACAAACAGTGGTCCAGGGAGGAGAGAAATTCGCCGCGCCTGGCATGCACGCTGCTTCATTAAAACTTCTTTCTGGGCGAGTTGGTGCATACTTGACATGAAAACTGTTTACAGCGCAAACACATGCAACCACAAAGTATACGGGACAGGACACAAGCGCTGTCCTGTCGCTTATACTTTGTGGTTGCATGTGTTTGCGCTGTAAACAGTTTTCATGTCATGCACGCTGCTCTTCGGGAGTACCAAGTGTAGGTGGCCTTCCCATAGCACTGTCAGAACACGAATCACTTGCCAGGCGGGTTCTTCTTTTGCGTATAAAAGTGTAGTTGCGTCACTCCCTGCGTCGTATGCTAGAGTCAAGCTGCTATCGCCGCGGCAGATTGCGACACGGTAATCTTTACCAGGAAGACTATGCGGGAAACACTACGTTCTTCGCATTGCACGCAGGCGGAGGAACGCCTTATCATCACTTGTGGGGTTCGGATGTTTGCGTCAAGGTTGTTCTTTATAGAAAAGTATGCGGTTCTGTATGTTGTATGCGTGTTTCCAAAGCTTGCCTTTGCTGCGTGCTTGTGGCCTCCGCCTTACGGGGGTATGAGCCAATGCATTTGGAGGTATGAGCCATTGATGACGACGGTTTGATGTCAACGTTACGCCACGCACAAATACCAGCATCCTGGCTATAGACAGCTTGGCTACAAAAATAGGATGGTGGTCGTTCTTCTTCTTATTATTATTATTATTATTATTATTATTATTATTATTATTATTTTCCTCCAATAATCTCCGCACTATACCATGTTCTCGGCCCTTTTATGGGGGTACATCGCACAATTTCTTGTACATTTCGCACATGTCTGATTAGTCCAGATTAATTAATCAACTCAGCAAGTCATATATTTAGTGACAAACACTTCAACTGAGGAAATTGTAAAGCACTCTATTAAACGTCCGATTCAGGCACATTTAAATTCCTACCAAATATGCCATAACTATTTCCGTCGTCATAATGAAAGCCCGTGAATTTATGTCTTCTCAAATTTTTAAGTGGAATTTCAATTCATTAGCTTTATCCACTCGTGTCTTCGCGAGCCACGAGAGGGCACGGGTCACGAGCTAAAAAGAACCAGAAGAAGAAGCAGAAGAAGAAGAAGCTCGTCGTTCGGCCCGGACGGATCCTCGGACGGCTCCAACTTTGGACAACCTGGCCTCTGCCGACGACGACCCCGGTAAAAGTCGGACGTCGCCGACGGCTTCGCTTCGGCAGACGACCAACCGCAGGGGCCTGCGAAGCATTGCGCGCCTCCTGTCGCAGCCGGCAGCAGAATCGGCGACGGCGGCGCCTACCGTGGCCTCCGAACCCGGCGTGCGGGTTGCATCGTCGAGCAGCGAGGTGCAGCACAGTTACCAGCTGCGGTCGCGCATTCCGCGACCTCCAAACGCCGCGATGCTGGTCCCGCACGAGAAGAGGCGATCGGTGGCCGCTGAGAACGCGAACGAGAGCAACCAGCGCGTGAGCAGCCGCCCGGGCAAGCTGTGGCGTTCTCTCAGCGTCGCCGACAGGGAGCCTCGCCAGCGCAAAGCCGTCAACAAGAAGAAGTATCCGGGATACGTATACAGTCCACGTGAGGCCAAGTGGTACAAGAGGCAGGCGCGCAGGACCAAGGCGATTGCCAGAAAGCTCGTGAATGGCACTTCCGCGGGCGAGCAGCAGCATCCGAGCACTTCCGTGGCCGTGGCCCAGGGTCGAGGCACACCGGAGTTCCAGCACCAACAACATCCGCCGCCGCCGCTGCCGCCCCAAAGGAAAGAACAACGGGTAACCAGCGCTGCCCGTGGCAGCCATTCGGGCGCCGCTCAGGGAATGCCGCTCCCTAGGCCGTCGGCCACTGTCACGGCCACGGCATCGGCTCGCTCGGCTGCGCGGCATCCCAACGTCCAGCGGTTCCCCGGTCCTCTGCCACCATCAGTGCGAGGGGCCAACAGAGAAAACGCCGTGCCCACCGCTCAGTTAACGGCAGCTGGCGCATTCAAAGAGCGTGAAACGCCGAATGCCCTAACAATGCTTGATAATCAGCTATACCCCACGGTCCTGGACGACGAAGAAGACTCGTCTGTGGGCACGGGGTCGTTCGACCAGGGCGGAATCAGGGGGACGCAAGGCTCTGCAGACGGCACGCCAGGCCAAGGTCAGCCGTCTTCGTCGGCTGCTGGCTGCACAGCTGCTTAGCACCGCAACCGCGCGCCTGCCAGGCGTTCGGCGGCAGCTGCTAAGAGCCGGGAATCACCTGCAGAAGATTGTGCAGACCTCATCCGCACGGTCGCGATAAGTGCGAGGATGCCGGATTGCACGAAAAGTTTATCAGTTCTTTTTATTATGTCAAAGTAAAAAAATGTGATGCAATGGCTGTGCCTTCTTCCTCCTTTATTGAAGAGGCAGTTACGCCCCCTGCGGTGTCACGTCTGACAGGCATCAATTACGCTGAGGTGTCTCTAGCAGGCGTTGTCGGCTCGTGGAAACAACACGCCAGAATAACTGCGAAGAAGATAATACATTTCGCTTTCTTTGGAAATGATGTGGGACGCTGCGAACTCGCAAGCTCTATTCTGTGCCAGGATCAACTAGATTATTTGATCACCGCTTGTGAGATTCTGAGAGCTCTTGAAGCAAAACCGGCTTGGGCTCAGCGGAGGTGGCCATTGTGACATTTATTAGCTAACACTGGTCAACATGTAAAGTCATTCTAATTCACAAACTCGCCCATCTATATATATATATATATATATATATATATATATATATATATATGAATCGTCTCAGGTGGAGACATAGACGTTCGTATCTCCATTGTCACGTCGCAGAGCCACCAGCACCGTCCTCTAATAGGCAGATGAGCCGTGGGCACCTTATGTGATACACCGTAACATGAAAATGTTGATGTATAACTTGTTTCTAGCATTGGATCTTCACACTTGAACTCAACAAATGTTTCAGGAGAATGCTATATTTCATTTTGAACTTGTAATTACCTTCATGTGCTACGATGAACGGGATCGCGCGCTTAGCGGCAGATTTGTAATAATACTTCGCTTGTTTCATCATAAAGATGACAGAGGCATAGAAAAAAAAATAACTGAACAAACAGCGTGACTAGCTCCCGCCTAAGGTCCCGGTGCAGTAATCTAGTGCAGTAACCGAGTGAGCTTACAAACTTCTGGGATTCATCACTTGTGGGGTTCGGATGGTTGTCTCAAGGTTGTTCTTTGCTGAAAAGTATGCTGTTCTGTATGTTGTATGCGTGATTTCAAAGCTTCCCTTTGCTGCGTGCTTGTGGCCTCTGCCTTACGGGGGTATGAGCCAATGCATTTGGAGGTATGAGCCATTGATGATGATGGTTTTATGTCAACGTTACGCCACGCACAAATACCAGCATCCTGGCTATAGACAGCTTGGCTGTAAAAATAGGATGGCGGTCGTTCTTCTTCTTCTTCTTCTTCCTATTATTATTATTATTATTATTATTATTATTATTTTTATTATTATTATTATTATTTCACTTTGAGCGCCTATAAGTGCATGTATTGTTATGAAAAAGTGCATAAATAATGTTAGCTGGCTTAATGCCGATATTATGCGTGCCATATCTTTTACGGATTGGCTCTGGATGCGCTGCAAACGGTCTCCTAAAAATGAGAGATTAAAAGCTGAATATAAAATGACAAGAAACAGGGTAGTCGGGCTTTTGCGAACAGCGAAAAGAATGTATTTTTTAAAATAAATTCAACCAATTGCGCAGACGTCCAGCGAAAACGTGGTCTATTATAAGTAATCTTAGGAGAGGAAGTGACGTGCTTTCTAATCCCATTGACTCATTTCTAGATGACAAAGCAGTGGTAGTTAACGCCTGCAACCGTTTTTTCTCGCGTGCTTCTGAAAACATTTTATCCCAACAGGAAAATCATTGCACGTCGAAGGAATCTGTGTCGGCGTCAGCTTTTATGCCCATAGCTTATCAACACCTCGCCTGAAAAGGATTCTTTTTAGTTTTCGGCAAAATAAACGCCCAGGAATAGATGGCGTATCAGTAGGCACCCTGCCAAGAAACTTAGATGTGCTTGCGAACATCTTGCTCTTTATAATTAATGGCTTTTTAGAAACTGCAGTAATTTCCGAGACTCTAAAAACGGCCCTAGTTAAGCCTCTCTTTAAGGGAGGCAGGAAAGATAAGGTTGAAAAATTTTGACCAATCTCAATTTTGCCGGTACTTTTCCAGATACTAGAAAAATTCCTGTACGAATGCATGACGTCTTTCTTAATGAAGTTTTCGATTTTATCGTCCAGGCAGTTTGGTTTCGTTGCGAATCGAGATACCACAGTCCTATTGGAAGAATTCTCAGATGAAGTATATTCTGCATTTGAAAACAACTTATTCACCTGCGCGCTATTTCTAGACATAACAAAGGCTTTTGACACAGTGAATCATAACATTCTTCTAGAGAAACTAACTTTAATGGGATTCAGAGGACTATTCTACAACGTACTGCGAAACTACTTCTGTGGTAGGTCACAGATAGTTATTGCCGACAAGGAAACCGTCAGTAACAAGCAACGGGTTACAGCCGGCTTTCCCCAGAGGTTGATTTTATCACCTCTTTTATTTAACATATTTGTAAACGATCTTCCTCTAGTAAATGCTAAAGGCACTATCTATCAGTATGCTGACGATACGCTAATATTAACAAAACATATAAATTATGAAAAGGCTGTAGGCGCCCTGCAAAATACAATATACAGTGTAATGCACAGGTTTGCGAAAAATTGTGTTATAGTAAATATCAGGAAGACACAGTTAATATGCTTTAGAAATCCCTTAAACACAACCAGCAATAAAGATTCCAGTACTCTTGCATGACCAGCACTGCGTTTCATGTACATGTACCCCTGTTCAGTATGTAGACTGTGTGAAACATCTCGATTTATTTATTGATAGCAGCATGTCGTGGCAGCAGCATCTCGCCTATCTGTGTGACAAACTTAGGAGTGTCGCTTGGTTGCTTTTTAATATAAAAGGTTTCACGCCATTATCGGTAAAGAAAACCATAGTGCCTGCACTCGCATACAGTATTTTACGACACGGAAACACCGTTTTCGCTTTCTGCGCATTGCGATGGCAAACGAGAATTGACACTTTATTAAAAAATATCTTGAAAAGTGTTGCCTGTGGCTGTGGCCAGGTGTCAGGTGACAACTCACTTTCAGCGTTAGGTTTTTTTTTCATTTCAGTCGTTATTTAAGCAAGCTGTTGTTCTTCGTCATTTTTGGAACAACCAAGTCAGAGAGAAATATGTAGCCCCTCGACTTTTAAGGGACAACATTCGTTTCAATGTTCCTCGTTCATCAACTAGGTATGGTGAGGCACGACGATGTGCCTATGTGCCAAAAATCTTTAATGATCTACCTGACGAATTTTTCTCGGTTCAGTCGAAAAAAGTTTTAAAGAAAATGTCAACTTCCATTTGAGCTTTTATGTATGGGCATGTGTTTATTTGAAGTAATTTGGTTGTCTATCTATATGAGCATAAAGAAATGTTCGCTACGTTGCCAAAACTTGTTTTAATTTTTGTTTTTGTTTTTTGTTCTATATAAGCATGAAAAAAATGCTCACTACGTTGGAATAACATGTATTTAATTTTTTGTTTTTGATCTATATGAGCGTGAAAATATGTTCACGTTACATTGTACTAACATGTATTTAATTTTCCTTTTGTTTGCACAATGTTTTGTCGGCACTAAGGTAACGCCTGTATATACATACGCTGACCTCATCGCTGTTGCCGGCGCTGCCGGGCCTAGTCACACAAGCCATTTAGGCTACGACAGGCCCGCAAACTATGTATTTGTTCTTATGGTACATAAATTATTATTATTATTATTATTATTATTATTATTATTATTATTATTATTATTATTATTATTATTATTATTATTATTATTATTATTATTATTATGCTCCTCCAACAATCTCACACTAAACCATGTTGCGGGCCTTTTTATGGGAGGGCAAATCGCGCAATTTCTTGTATAAATCGTAGTTGTCTAATTAGTCCAGATTAATTAATCAACTCAGCAAGTAATATATTTAGTGACAGACACTTAAACTGAGAAAATTGTGAAGCACTCTAGGAAACTTGCGATTCAGGCGCATTTAAATTCGTACCCATTACGCAATAATTCTCTCCGTCGTCATAATGGAACACCGTCAATTTATGTTTTCTCAAATTTTTAAGTGGAATTTAACTTCTAAATTCATTAGCGTTATCCACTCGTGTCTTCGCGAGCCACGTCAGGGCACGGGTCACGAGCTAACGAGAAGAAAAAGAAGTAGAGGAAGAAGAAGAAGCTCGTCGTTCGACCAGCACGGATCTTCGCACGGCTCCACCTTTGGACACGCTGGGCTCTGCCGACGACGACCCCAGCGAAAGTCGGGCGTCGCCGTCGGCTTCGCTTCGGCAGACGACCAACCGCACGCGCCTGCGAAGCATTGCGCGCCTCCTGTCACGGCAGACGAAGCAGGGGATGCGTGGCGTGGGGGGTGCGTCGTCGAGCAGCGAGGTCCAGCACAGTTACCAGCTGCGATCCCGCATTCCGCGACCTCCAAACACCTCGATGCTGGTCGCGCGTGAAAAGAGGCGATCGGTGGCCGCTGAGAACCCGAACGAGAACAGCCAGCGCGTGAGCAGCCGCCCGGGAAAGCTGTGGCGTTCCCTCAGCGTCGTCGACAAGGAGCCTCGCCAGCGCAAGGCGGCCGCAGCTGCCGCCGTCCGCAGAAGGATGCATCCGGGATACGTATGCAATCGGCGTGAGGCCAAGCGGTGCAAGAGGCATGCGTGCAGGACCAAGGCGACTGCCAGAAAGCTCAAGGATTGCACTTCCAGGGACAAGCAGAAGCAGCCGAGCATTTCCACGGCCGTGGCCCAGGGTCGAGGTACGCCGGAGTTCCAGCAGAAACAACATCTTCCGCCGCCGCAAAGGAACGAACGCCGTGCAACCAGCGCTGCCCGGGGCAGCTATTCGGGCTCTGGTCAGGGAATGCCGCTCCCTATAAGTTCGGCCACTCGCACGGCCATGCCGTCGGCTCGCTCGGCTGCGCGGCCCATCGACGTGCACCTGTTCCCCGGTCCTCTGCCACCATCAGTGCGAGGGGCCAACAGAGAAAACGCCATGCCCACCGATCAGTTAACGGCTGCTCACGCATTCAAACAGCCTGGAACGCAGAATGACCTAACAACGCTTGATAATCAGCGACGCCCCCGCTCCTGGGCGACGAAGGCGACTCGTCTGCGGGCACGTCGCCGTTCGACCAGCTCGGAATCCGGGAGACCCAAGGCTCTGTAGACGGCGCCCCAGGCAAAGGTCAGCCATCGTCGTCGGCTGCTGGCTGCACTGCGGCATAGCACCGCAAGCACGCACCTGCCAGGCGTTCGGCGCCAGCTACAAAGGAACGGGTATCGGCTGCAGAAGATTGTACCGTCCTCTTCCGCATTGTCGCCATTAGTGTGAGGATGCAGGTTCGCGCCAAAAGTTTATAAGTTCTTTTTATTATATCAAAGTAAAAAATGTGATGCATTGGCTGAGCCTTTTTCCTCCTTCAATGAAGAACCAGTTACGCCCTCTACGGTGTGACTTATGACTGGCATCAATTACGCTGAGATGTCTCTAGCAGACGTTGTCGGCTGGTGGAGACAACACGCCAGAATAACTGCGGAGAAGAGTGAATACATTTCGCTTTCTTTGGAAATGATGTGGGATGCTGCGAACTCGCAAGCTCTATTCTGTTCCAGGATCAAACTAGTTTATTTGATCACCGCTTGTGAGATTCTGAGAGCTCTTGAAACAAAACCGGCTTGGGCTCAGCGGAGCTGGTCATTGTGGCATTTATTAGCTAATACTGGTCAACGTGTAAAGTCATTCTAATTGACAAAGCTTGCCCATCTACTGAATTGTCTCAGGTGGAGACATAGACGTTCGTATCTTCATTGTCACGTCGTAGAGCCACCAGCACCGTCCTGTAATTAGCAGGTGACATGTTGGCACCTTATGTGATAAAGGGTAACATAAAAAACTCTAACTTGTTGCTGGCATTGGATCTCCAGACGAACTCAACGAATGTTTCAGTGGAATCCTATATTTCATTTGGAACTTATTATCTGCATGTGCTGCGATGAACGGGATCGAGCACTTAACGGCAGATTTGTAATAATAATTCGCTTGTTTCATCATAAAGATGACAGAGGCATAGAAAAAACTGAACAAACAGCGGGATTAGCTCCCGCCTAAGGTCCCAGTGCAGTAATCTAGTGCAGTAACGGAGTGAGCGTACCCAGTCACCCATTAATGCTGATAAGTTTTAATGGCACATCACCGGCATCGGCCTATGAAAACGGTGAGAGTGGCTTGTCCGCAAGAAAAAGGGGCTGGACTCGGAAAAGCATGCACGGAATTGAATTCCGGCAATCCCCATCTCACAGTGAATGTCGAGGTTTATCCAATAGGCATAAAAACGTTGTAGGGGCCCAAAGAACTGCCAACTCTGAAATGCACATGAGTGGCGTGTGTTTGTTTATATATGTGAAGCAGGTTGGCGTTCCACCGAGCACCGGATAAATTTTAAATTTGTTTATTTTATTGAATAGCAGCGCATATGAGTGAGCCAAGTTGACTTGAAAGCGGTTCATTGAAGAGTGGCACATAGCCACTGACACATACCAAGTGACCCAAATTGGCGCGAAAGCGGTTCCTCGAATTTTTATGATTTCGTTCTTTTTAGTTATTCAAATGTTCTCAGCTGTGCCGCTTTTAGACTCATATAATTATTTTCATAACTCACCCTATTTTTGGCCAATTCTCCATACTTGGTATGAGCCAGTCTATGAGACAAGAACAAAGAAAAACAAACAAACAAACCGCACATACGCAGCGTCACATATCCATTGATTTGGGTCCTTCGGTTGTTTTTAAACTCAGTTCTCCAGCACAGTAGTCCGATGATCTGCACATTATAGCATAGACCCAAACTGACCGATGTTTACACAGTGACCAAATTCGCTGGAAAACAGATGAATAGGCATATTGACACCGGATATTGCGTGAAGTATCCTAAGAATGCTATAATTCCATTAAAACATTCTTTAAAGCTTCCCGTGAGCAACCGATGCTAGGCTGAAAGCGATGGACAGAGTTCTGATCCGCACTAACTTTTTCTTTAACCTCCACAGCCGAGCTTAGGGAGTGTTCTAAGGTTCTTCAGACACATAGAAACAGCAATGCGCGACTCTTGCTTTAGCGAAGAAAGTTCGAGAAACAATTGCTGATGAATTTGGGGAAATTAAGCTTTGTCCAGGAGGTGCTTTGAACACAACTGTGTCAAAACTCTGCCCCGGAAAAAGTGCTCTGAAATCGAAGCTGAAGTCACAGCTCAAAGACCATATTTTTATTTTATTTATTTATTTATACATACTGCAGCCCGTTAGGGCTATGGCAGGAGTGGGTTTAAATGCGAAGAAAACTGATTATGATATGGAGAAACAAGGACATAGAAATATAAAGATGTGAAGGAACTATACATCAGCAATAGCATTTTAAAAATTGAGAAATGGGTAACAAACGAACTGCGGCAGGTAACAAATTCCACTGTTCAATCATGCGGGGAATAAAACTGTATTTGAAAGTGTTAGTGCGTGGATGGAGTGGTCTGATATTAGAGGCGTGATAAGCTCTTGTTGAAGTCGGGCAAGCAGGCATTAAAAGGGAGGGATCTGATAGGTGACAAAGAGAGTTCTTATAAGAATAGAAAATCTTCAGAGATTCTATGTGCCGCCGCCTAGAAAGAAACTGGAGGCCTTATTCCGTAAGAGCAGCTGACGGTGAAAAGTCTCGGTCGAAGCGACGGTAAACAAAACGAATAGCCTTCCTCTGGACAGACTCAATACAATTTTTCACATTGTTTATATGGGCTCCATACGGAGGAAGCATATTCTAAAATTGGGCGAATCAGTGTTTTATATGCTACTAATTTAGTGTCCCTCGGAGCAGGAGACAACGTCCGGCGGATGTAACCAAGTTTTTTTAACGCTTTACTACAAATGCAATCTATATGTTTAGAACAAGACAATGTGGGTGTAAAAATGACGCCTAAATATTTGTATTGAAAAACTCGTGTTAGTGGTACACCGTTGCATATATAATCATAACATACGGGCATGTGTCTGTGAGTAAAAGACATTAGAACAGTTTTATCAAAATTTATGCTCATTTTCCAAGTCGCACACCAGTCACAAAATGAAACAAAGGAATCTTTAAGGCGCTGATGATCAGCGAGTGAGTCAACTGGGCTGTACATAACACAATCATCTGCATAGAGGCGTATTTTAGAAGTAACATGGTCTGGAAGGTCGGTAATGAACAATAAGAATAGTAGAGGGCTAAGTACGGATCCCTGTGGGACTCCTGAGGTGACATCGACTACCGACGAATCCGCAGAATCATAGCACACGAATTGGGAACGCAAAGAAAGGAAACTGGAAATCCAAGACACTAACTGAGGGTTATTTAGAATATTATGGAGTTTCAAAAGCAATTTAGAATGTAGTACAGTGTCAAAAGCTTTGCTAAAGTCAATGAAAATGGTGTCAATCTGATTACCTAAGTCGATGTAATGGGAAAGGTCATGAGTGAACTCCGTAAGTTGTGTTACAGTACTAAAACCACGCCTGAAGCCGTGCTGAAAGCTGTTCAATAGTTTATTATTTTCAATATTATCTATTTCTATATCTATATCTATAATATATCTATAGCCCGAAGCTACATTACCCGTTTTATTGAGCAGCTGAAATGTTCGTTTGAATATAGCCTTCAGAAGACTGCCGTGAGTACAGGTGGTACAAACTACAGTACTTTGCATAAACCTGTTTCTCTAAGAAATATATTCTATTAGAAGTAGACAAATTAACATCTCGTTTTCAGAAGAGCTCCTGCCGACCAGAATAACAGCGACAGCATCAAGTCATGTGCCTGAAACAGTTCTTCGGTTAATCCGCGCCAATGTGCGATCGGTTTTACAGATGGATACCTCTATTGGCCAGATCATTGTCTGGACAAGGGGGCATTTAGGGTTGATGACGTGCGCACATGCGGTGAGGTCGCAACTATGTCCGCAATGCGACAGTTATTGTGGAGTGACTTGGGCGTCAGGAACTCCCAAGCGACGAGGCTTCCAGCCATGATCTCATCACGCCTCTGGAGGCTGTGTTCGCAGATGGAAACGCTTTTGGGTCGTGTGTTGTGTTGCGCTTGGAGAGCATCTCAATATCGGTGAAATTCTGGCCCGCTTTAGCAACGTTGATGAACATCGCTTCGTGGGGGATGACAGCGTCCCGGCTGGTCTCGGAAATTCAGAAGACCACGACGGTGCTCTGGAGATTTTCAGCAAGCGGAGTCTGTGTTGAGCCATCGGCGACGATAGCCGAATACGGACGGGGGGAAATGGTTGGTCCGCCGTAGGGATGACGTGAGTTCCACATGCAACGTCCATCTCCTGGATGCAGCGGTGGCGACACGGAAGCCACGAGGTGAGGAAACGATGCCTCGCGAGCGGCGGTCTTCAGATCGGTGTCTGCCTCTACGGTGGACGCGTGGCGCAGAGGCAGATCTCCCGGCCTGGTCTCCGCGAGCTCAAAGGCGAGGGCGTTCTTCTCTCGGTCCCGTGCTGTAACGTCGCCACAGAATGAGCAGGTCTCCGTAGGGCTGGCATCTACGTTGGACGTGTAGTGCAGCGGCGTTGTTCCCGGCGTGGTATCGGTGAGTTCGAAGGCGAAAGCCTGCATCACTGTGTTCGACGCCGCCAGAACGTTGTCACATAGCGAGCACGTCTCCTCGAGGCTCACCGCGTCACACGGCCAGTTGACGTCCAGTCGTCTATCCAACTGGTAGCGGGGGAAGGTGTCGTAATGTTCGTTGTACAGAATGCTGCTTTTGCTCTTCTATCAGGATTGATGGCACGTAATTGGAATGGCTGACTGGCCTGGGTTCGCGTTGATGTTGGTACCCATACGATTGAACATGGCGTATGCCGAGGATGCTGTTATCAGAGAAAAACAAAAATAAGATCCCTTGTGCTTTGCATAAAAAACTAAAGAGGTGTGAAAGTATACCGTTAAACACAGAAACCAAGCAAAAAAAGGTATTTAAGCATTTTTAGCAAGAATTAATGGTTGCTGCTGTCCTATTATTCATGTGGCAACATTCACATGCACTTTACCTAATTAAGAGCCTATGACGTTTCGACGGCCTGCGACTTGGCTTGCGCCGTTACTTCGTGTGCACCTACAAACAGCGGACCAGAGAGGAGAGAAATTCGCCGCGCCTCGTATGCACGCTGCTCTTCAGGAGTACTAACTGTAAGGGGCCTCCTCAGAGCCCTGTCAGAACATAAATCGGTCGCCAGGCGGGTTCTCCTCTTACGTACGAAAATGTAGTTGCGTCACTCCCTGCGTCGTATGCTATACAGTCAAGCTGCTATCTTTGCGGCAGCTTGCGCAACGGTTAACTTTACCGGAAAAACTATGTGGGAAACACTACGCGCTTCGCATTGCACCTAGGCGGAGGAACGCCTTATCATCACTCGTGGGGTTCGGATTTTTTTGTCAAGGTTGTTCTTCATTGAAAAGTATGCTGTTCTGTACGTAGCATGCGTGATTCCAAAGCTTGCCTTTGCTGCGTGCTTGTAGTCTCTGCCTTACGGGGTTATGAGCCAATGCATTTGGAGGTATGAACCTTCGATGACGATAGTTTTCTGTCAACGTTACGCCACGCAGAAATCCCAGATTGTGGTCATTACTATGCGGCAATACAGTGGTCGCTATTATTATTATTTTTCTTCCTCCAAAAATCTCCAATAATGTGTTCGGGCCTTTTATGGGGGGGGGGCAAATGGCGCAATTTCTTGTATATTCCGTAGTTGTCTAATTAGTCCAGATTCATTAATCAACTCAGCAAACCGTATATTTACTGACACACCCTTAAACTGAGAAAATTGTGAGGCACCCTAGGAAACGCGCGATTCAGGCGCATTTAAATTCGTACCCATTACGCAATAATTCTCTCCGTCGTCATTATGAAACGCCGTGAATTTATGTTTTCTCAAGTTTTTAAGTGTAATGAATTTAACTTCTAAATTCATTAGCATTATCCACTCGTGTCTTCGTAAGCCACGTCAGGGCACGGGTCACGAGCTAACGACAAGAAGAAGAAGTAGAGGAAGAAGAAGAAGCTGGTCGTTCGACAAGGACGCATCTTCGGACGGCTGCACCTTTGGACACGCTTTGCTCTGCCGACGACGACCCCAGCGAAAGTCGGGCGTCGCCGTCGGCTTCGCTTCGGCAGACGACCAACCGCACGCGCCTGCGAAGCGTTGCGAGCCTCCTGTCGCGGCCGGCAGCAGAAGCGGCGACGGCGGTGCCTGCCGTGGCTTCCGATCCCGGCGTGGGAAGTGCGTCGTCGAGCAGCGAGGTCCAGCACAGTTACCAGCTGCGGTCGCGCATTCCGCGGCCTCCAAACGCCTCGATGCTGGTCGCACACGGAAAGGGGCGATCGGTGGCCGCTGAGAACCCGAACGAGAACAACCAGCGCGTGAGCAGCCGCCCGGGCAAGCTGTGGCGTTCTCTCTGCGTCGCCGACAAGGAGCCTCGCCAGCGCAAGGCGGCCGCAGCTGCCGCCGTCCACAGAAAGCAGCATTCGGGGCGCGTGTACAATCCGCGTGAGGCCAAGCTGTGCAAGAGGCAGGCGCGCAGGACCAAGGCGATTGCCAGCAAGCTGAAGAATGGTACTTCCGGGGACGAGCAGCAACAGCCGAGCATTTCCGTTACCATGGCCCAGGGTCGAGGCACCCCGGAGTTCCAGCAGCAGCAACATCCGCCGCCGCCGTCGCATCCGCAAGGGAACGAACGCCGTGCAGCCAGCGCTGCCCGGGGCAGCCAATAGGGCGCTGGTCAGGGAATGCCGATCCCTAGGCCGTCGGCCACTTCGCCATTTCGCCTTTCGGCCATTTCGCATAGGGCGGAATCCTGAAGACCCAAGGCTCTGAAGACGGCGCCCCAGGCCAAGGTCAGCCATCGTCGTCGGCTGCTGGCTGCACTGCGGTATAGCACCGCAAGCACGCGCCTGCCAGGCGTTCGGCGTCAGCAACAAAGGAACGGGTATCAGCTGCAGAAGATTGCGCCGTCCTCTTCCGCACTGTCGCGATTAGTGCGAGGATGCCTGATCGCACTAATAGTTTATAAGTTCTATTTTTCACGTCAAAGAAAAAAAAATGTGATGCAATGGCTGTGCCTTCTTCCTCCTTTAATGAAGAAGCAGTTAGGCCCTCTTTGGTGTCACGTATAACTGACATCAATTACGCTGAGCTGTCTCTAGGAGACGTTGTCGGCTCGTTGAAACAACACACCAGAACAACTGCCGAGAGGATCGAGTGGATACATTTCGCTATATTAGGAAATGAAGTTGTATGCTAGGAACTAATTTATTAATCACCGCTTGTGAACTGAAAGCTGTTGAAACAAAGCCGCCTGGGCTTCAGCGGAGGTTGTCATTGCAGCAATTATTAGGCAATAATGATCCGCATGTAAAGTCATTCGAATTGACAAAGCTCGCCCATCTCCGGAATGATCTCACGTGGAGGCATAGACGTTCGTATCTTATTGTCGCGTACCAGAGGCTCCAGCACAGTCCTCTAATAGGCAGATGAGACGGGTCATTCGCCTCATGGGATTAATGGCAACATTAAAAAGTTGATGTGCAACATCTTGCTGGCGTTGCACCTTTAGTCTAGAACTGATTTTTTTTTCATTTGAATGCTAGATTTGATTTTCAACATGTAATAATATGCATATCCTTTCTTGAATGGGGTCGCACGATTAGCGGCATCTTTAGAATAATACTTCGCTTGTTTCATCGTAAAGATGATAGAGGCAGCGAAAATAACAAACAGCTTGTCCAGCTCCCGCCTAAGGTCCCAGTGCAGTAATCTAGTGCTGAAATCGGACGAGAACCGGCGTATTCAGCATGGTATGGCCGATGGCACTGCTGTAATCGAGTGAACATACCCAGTCACACCTGTGGCACAAGTTTTTGGACTGGACATCACCGGGATCGGCTTACGAAAACGGTGAGTTAGGTTCGCCGGCAAAAAAAAAAAAAAAAAAGGTGGTTGGACACGGAGACGAATGCACGGAATTAATATGCGGCAGAACCCATCTCACGAAGAATTTCGAGGTTAATACAATTAGCACAAAACCATTGTAGCGACACAGAGTTTTGCCAACTCTTAAATGCTCCATGCGTGACATGTGTATGCAACCGGGTGGCTCTACTGCGCATTCCTCTGGACACGCTGCCCCATCTAGCGCAGCCGTCACCAAGTCAGCGTGTGGCGTGTGTTTCAATACACGTGAAGTACGTTACGTTCCACCCAGGATCGCATAAATTTTTTATTTGTTTTTTTTTCTTTTCACTGAACAGCGGCACATATGAGTGGCACATATCCAGTGAGCCAAGTTCGCGTGAAAGAGGTTCAAGAGGTTCAAGAGGTTTTGTCTGACTACATTCTTTTTAGCTATTCAAAATTTCTCAAAAGTGCTTCTATATAAACTCGTACCATGACTTCCTTACCTCACCCTATTCTTGGCCAACGCCACATGGTGGGCATGAGCCACTCTTGGACGTTAACGAAGAAACAAACAAGCCAAAAAAGAAAGAGACAGACAGAGAGACGGCACACACGCAGTTTTCAATAGATTAGGCGCCAAAAGTGACAGCACACAAGAAGAAATACAGATAGGACAAGGCGCTGCTTGCAACTGTTTATTGAAATGACAGGTGGCTGATTATATAGCTATGAGGAGAGAACGAAAAAAGAGGGACACTGAATATGTGAATGCGCGCGTGCGAGAACACTGAAGATAAAGGGAATCACGCTTAATCTCAATATAAAACTTATCTAAAAACATGCCTTCATTCGTGTATATATTCAAAAACGGGGTACTGACACAGCTGTCCCCTCTTTTCTTGATCTCGTTGGCCTCCAACAATTCACGCGCAACAGAATCTTTACTTTTATACATGATTGTCGTATCATGAAGCCTCGCTTCACATACCCGTTCGTCTGTATTTCTTCTTGTGTGCAGTCACTTTTGGCGCCTAATCTATTGAAAGTTATGCACCAACTAGCCCCACAACGTGTTCTACTACACACGCAGTGTCACACACCCAGTGATTCAGTCCTACGGTTCTTTTTAAACTCAGTTCCCCCAGTACAGCAGCCCGATGCTTTAAGCATTAGAGCATATGGACTGTCCAGTGAACCAAGATGGCGTGACAACGGGTAGACATTGATGGATAGGCATATAGACAACGGATAGTGCGTGAAGTATCCTTAGAATGCTAATTGCATTAAAACATACATTATAACTCGCAGTTTGTAGGCGATGATAGGCAGAAAGCGATGGAGAGTTCTGCTCAGACTATCTTATTACTCCACAGCCGAACTTAGGGAGTGTTCTAAGGCTCTGACGCATAGAAACAGCAATCCGCGACCCTTGCTTTAGCGAAGAAAGTTCGAGAAACAATTGCTGATGAATTTGGGGAAATTAAGCTTTGTCCAGGAGGTGCTTTAAACACGACTGTGTCACAACTCTGCCCCGGAAAGCATGCTCCGAAGTTGAAGCTCGAGTTACAACACTATGAATATATCCCGAAGCGAGATCGGCCCGTTTAATGGGGAACAGAAATGTGTACTAAAATGTAACCGTCAGAAGACTGCTGCAACATGTGGGTCCAGATGGTGTAATCTACAGCGCTTCGAAAAAAAAATAAAACTCGCCCCAGCAGGAACCTATTTTATTGCAACTACATAATAACATCTCGATTTGCAGAACGCATCTGGCCATCTTGAAAAACAGCTAGTGCAGTTAAAGTGAAGTGCCTCGAGCAGTTCTTGAATTGAGCGGCGCGTCTGTAGAGACAGCAAGAGCTGCGACACTGAGCGATCGGTTTCAAGAGCTTTAGCGATGACAGAAATATATCTCGGCAAGATCGCTGTTCAGGCAATGACTTCCTTTAGAGCAGACATCGTGCGTATCTGCGTTGAGGCCGCAACAATGTCCGGAATTCGACAGTTATTGTGGGGCTACTTGGGCGTCAGGAACTCGCTGGCGACGACGCTTCCAACCATGCTCTCGTCACGCCTCTGCGGCCGGTGTTCGCAGATGCTCAGATGTTCCCTTTCGAGCGTTTGCCGGTTGCGCTTGGGAAGCATGTCTATATCGGCAGTGAAATTCTGGCCATCCTTGGCAACGTCGATGAATATCTTCTCGTGGGAGGTGGCAGAGTCCCCGCCTCGGAAATCCAGACGAGCACCGCGAAGCTCCCGGAGACGTTCTGCAAGCGGAGCCTGCGATGAGCCAGCGGCGGTGACGTAGGACGAATACGGGTGGGGAAGGATGGTTGGTGCGCGGTAGAGCTGGCGCGAGCAGCGCATCGCACGTCCACCTCCTGGATGCAGCGGTGACGACACGAAAGCCGCGAGGTAAGGAAACGATGCCTCGCGAGCGGCGGTCTTCGGGTCCCTGTCTGCCCTTACGGTGGACGTGGGGCGCAGAAGCAGGGCTCCCCGCCAGGTCTCCGCGAGCTCAAAGGCGAGGGCGTTCTTCTCTCGGTCTCGTGCCGTAACGTCGCCGCACAGCGAGTATGTCTCCTCGGAGCTGACCTCTACGTTGGACGTGCAGTGCAGCTGCAGGGTTCTCGGCCTGGCATTTTAAAGCTCGAATGCGCGCGCGTCCACCACTCGGTTCGACCTCGCCTTGACGTTGTCACACAGAGGGCAAATCTCAACAGGGCTCACCGCGTCACATGACCTGCGGACGTCCAGTCGTCTACCCCACACGTTGTGGAGAAAGGTGTCGTAAAGTTCGCCATACGGCATGATGCTCTTCATGTTCTATCGGGATTAATGACACGTATTTGGAATGGCTGACTGGCCTGGGATCGCATTGATGCTGGTGCCGATACGAGATTGCACGGTGCTTGCCGACGCTTGCTGTTTGCAGAAAAAAGAAAGTGACTTGTGCGTTGCATCAATAAGTAAAAAGGTGCGAAAATAATACCTAAATATAGAAAACAAGCAAAAATAAGTATTAAATGTTTCTAACAAAGTTTTCTCTTTGATGCTGTTCTTCTTCCTCCTCTTCATCTTGCAATAACTAATGGTCGCTAATAATATCTCGCGACTTCTTCATATTCTGTAACTTTCATCCAGTCGCGGTGGGTCCGTAGTGCAGTGAGACAACCGTTTTCTGAGGTATCGCCTCCCCCCTCGCCTTTTGTTTTCAAAATCAGATCTGTTCGATGTGCTCGGTACGGCGCACAGAGTGTGGAGACCTTACGAAGAAGAAAACGACCACGCGGAGCGGCAGCAAGGGCGCACCAACGACATTGGTCGAAGACGAAGACGACGCGCGCCTGCGGCACGAGGCTGGTACAGTTACAGCCCGGGCATGCGGGCGATGAGAAGGGAAACGGAAAAGAGATTGCGCATATACTACGCACAATTTGTAGTCTACGTTAAGCCAAGCTTTTGTGAAGAGGTCTATTACTTGGTGTACATGGCTTCATGTTCTGCAAGAATCACGGCTGGCCCAGTGGTGGAAGCGGAGGAAACCGCGATTGCCATGGCCATGCATCCGGAAGCGAATACCGTCATCAGCGATAGCAAGCAGGCCATCGGCAATTTCGTCTGCGGAATAACTTCCCAGCAAGCGTGCTGTGTTCTCACGCGGTGCCCCCTAGGCGGCGGGAAAACTCTCGTGTGGACCCCCGCTCACGCGGCTGTGCCCGGCAACGCGCCGGCTCACAGTTTGGCTCGATATCTCGAGCGCCGAGCCTCGTCCGCGGATGCGGACGGCGTGAACGAGGAGGTGAGGCACGAGGAACCCTAAGAGACGTGTCACAAAACATCCCATCGGCACCGATTGAGGCGTCGCGCGCTCACACCACCTGCCAAGCAACTCAATAAAACGCAAGCGGTCGCGTTTAGGCGACTCTAGGCAAGCACATACCCACACCCAAAGTACATTAACAAAATCACAGGTGGCAAGGAAAGCGACCTATGTAGGCTCTGTTCACAAACAGGGACACTCACACACATAATGTGGGAATGCACCTCGCTCCCGGTTTCTCAACCCCTGGTCAGGAGCGAGACTGACTAGATAGTCTGGCTCAGGTCCGGGGACGTCGACCGACAGCTTGAACTGGTGGACTGGGCGGAGAAGGCCAAAGCAGGCCCAGGACCTTACTTGAGCCCGATTCTTCAGCCACTCGCCCTTTCCCCTTCCCGCTTTCAATAAAGTTTACCACCACCACGCGACGCTTTTCACAGCATAGAGATTCCGTCCCTGCCAGGCAAATAAGCGACATGCGGATGCCCCCACCACATTACCCACGTGATCCACGCGGTCGGGGATTACACTGTCTCCGGAACCGGCCCACTTTTCATCCAGCATGTCCGGGTCAGACCAGTTCACTATTGCGCATTCCCCAGAACTTTCCCACCTAACTTGGCAGGCAGCCGATCGAGCAGACACTCGGAACCCCTGGAAAGAAAGCATCGAAAACGTCGCTTTAATAATTAATCATGCACTTTAGCACGCATATTTGTTGTAGTAAGGAAAGTTAGGTACAATATGTTGTTTCGTTGCGTAATTTCGTAGAGAACTCAGCCGGCAAATGGCACATCTTTGAGAGGATAGCACAGATATTACATGTACAAACCGATGCGTTATAAGAGTGCTGTTCTGTTAGTGAGATATTGGGCAGGACAGTATCAGGAGAATAAGCAGAAGGCGCCGCCTATCTTGAGAAGCTCTAGAGTTGATTCGAAAAGAGGAGGGGGGGGGGGGGGGGGGAGTTCGACAATTTGTATTGATTTCGTGACAGATTATGAAACTATACTTCTAAGGCTCTATACCTCCAGTCCTTTCACATAGCGATTCTTGGAGCGCTTAATAACTAATTAACTTTTATCTAGTTACCTTACGGCCCATATTGTAATTTACAAATTCAAGCTGTGGAGTTCGCAAGGCGGATCCACTTGGAACGAATTCTCAGGATGATACCACTTTCGAGATATTGATTCCAGACTTTTGCCGAGAAACGCATTGGCGTTCCAGCAACTTTTGTGCTAGAAGGAATAAATCAACGTTTTGTTAAGACAGTAACTGGAAAGTCAATGCATTTCTCCGCAATGTTCGAGAATTAATATTTTTAACTGGTGTCATCCTGAGAATTAGTTTCTTCTGGATTCGGCTTGCACGGTTACTGCACGGTTAGAATGCGTAAATTATGTGGGCCATAATGTCATTAGTTAAAAGTTAAATAGTAAATGTATGTTAATTAATTGATTATCCATTTCAATTTTGTGTGCAAGTAGTGTCCGCCGCTTCGAGTCCATCAGCTAAGGAACTAGAATTGCGCTATTTGCCGCAGGTAACATTTAAGAATGTTTGAAGTTTTTCACTGGAACGCCGTGTATATGCATCTCGAATTTGACTATTTACCTCGTTATGCGCGATGCAAAAAAAAAAGTTGTGCTGATCACAAACAATATAAGGTAACAACTTAGTTAGCTAAGCAGCATTTTTTTATCTAATATAAAGAAACTATCAAAAAATGGCCGTGGCTTAGCTAAGGTTAAGCCCAGGATGCGAAGCATACTAGCCTTTATTTTAGTTGTTGAAACACTGTTTAACCTGGTTAACTGCAGTTGCTTGGCTATATTTGGTTCGGCTAGTAGAAGAAACAACTCATGCGTTACTCTGCTTCGCCTTCAAGAGTGGAACGCGACAGGTTCCCGTCGACCCGCCAAGGGGTGTAAGACAATGGGTACGCCGCAGCGACTACGCTCCCCGCATTGGACGCGGTGAGCGTCGAGCAACGCAGCGTTCGGCGCGGCAACGAAATGTGCGCCTGAGCAAGCGACGCACGCCTGAGCCTTAGAAACAGCTAGTTTCTAAGGCAACACCGCATTCACTAGAGGCGCTTTTGTACCGCTTCGAAGCATCGTACTCGTGGCTCTGTGGTAGCGTCTCCGTCTCACACTCCGGAGACCCTGGTTCGATTCCCGCCCAACCCATCTTGCAAGAGTTGAGCCAAAGCCACCTAGAAAAAGCGCAACTGCTTATATACCACCGCGACGCCGCGAGCGACGGCGCGAGTTGGAGCCCCGTTTCTTCTCTGTCGTGACGTCACGGTGTCACGTGGTATTGAAGGCGACACCGCCGCGCCTGAGGAGCTGGGTTGAGCTCTAGTAATATGCTTCGCATAATATAGTTTGCATAGGATTCTGATATTTCATTTTTACCCTTCTCACTTCACAATAGCATTGTATTCTGCGGCCGCAATCCTCCCGACGCTAACTAAACACACCGTAACAGCAGTCTATTCGCCAATTGCCCGTAAATTATGGGCGCATTTGATTAAAAAAAAGACAGACAAGATAAAAGAAAAATGGTCTCCAATCCTCGCTGTGATAGTGGGCGGACAGCGACGGCGTAAATGACTGCTAGAACAATTAGCCATTGCGACTTAGGTGGAAATTACTCAGGTGGCAACATTAACATGCACTTTACCTAATTATGAGCCTATGACGTTTCGAAGGCCTGCGACTTGGCTTGCGCCGTTACTTCGTGTGCACCTACAAACAGTGGACCAGGGAGGAGAGAAATTCGCCGCGCCTGGTATGCACGCTGCTCTTCGGGAGTACTAAATGTAGGTGGCCTTCCCATAGCACTGTCAGAACACAGATCACTTGCCAGGCGGGTTCTTTTTTTACGTACCAAAGTGTAGTTGCGTCACTCCCTGCCTCGTATACTACAGTCAAGCTGCTATCGCCGCGGCAGATTGCGCCACGGTAATCTTTACCAGGAAGACTATGCGGGAAACACTACGTTCTTCGCATTGCACGCAAGCGGAGGAACGCCTTATCATCACTTGTGGGGTTCGGATGTTTGCGTCAAGGTTGTTCTTTATAGAAAAGTATGCGGTTCTGTATGTTGTATGCGTGTTTCCAAAGCTTGCCTTTGCTGCGTGCTTGTGGCCTCTGCCTTACGGGGCTATGAGCCAATGCATTTGGAGGTATGAGCCATTGATGACGACGGTTTGATGTCAACGTTACGCCACGCACAAATGCCAGCATCCTGGCTATAGACAGCTTGGCTGCAAAAATAGGATGGTGGTCGTTCTTCTTCTTCTTCTTCTTCTTCTTCTTATTATTATTATTATTATTATTATTATTATTATTATTATTATTATTATTATTATTATTATTATTATTATTATTATTATTATTATTATTATTATTTTCCTCCATTAATCTCCGCACTAAACCATGTTGTCGGCCCTTTTATGGGGGTACATCGCACAATTTCTTGTACATATCGCACTTGTCTAATTAGTCCAGATTAATTAATCAACTCAGCAAGTCATATATTTAGTGACAAACACTTCAACTGAGGAAATTATAAAGCACACTATTAAACGTCCGATTCAGGCACATTTAAATTCCTACCTAATATGCCATAACTATTTCCGTCGTCATAATGAAAGCCCGTGAATTTATGTCTTCTCAAATTTTTAAGTGGAATTTCAATTCATTAGCTTTATCCACTCGTGTCTTCGCGAGCCACGAGAGGGCACGGGTCACGAGCTAAAAAGAACCAGAAGAAGAAGCAGAAGAAGTAGAAGCTCGTCGTTCGGCCCGGACGGATCCTCGGACGGCTCCAACTTTGGACACCCTGGCCTCTGCCGACGACGACCCCGGTAAAAGTCGGACGTCGCCGTCGGCTTCGCTTCGGCAGACGACCAACCGCAGGGGCCTGCGAAGCATTGCGCGCCTTCTGTCGGGGTCGTCAGCAGAATCGGCGACGGCGGTGCCTGACGTGGCCTCCGATCCCGGCGTGGCGGTTGCATCGTCGAGCAGCGAGGTCCACCACAGTTACCAGCTGCGGTCGCGCATTCCGCGACCTCCAAACGCCTTGATGCTGGTCCCGCACGAAAAGAGGCGATCGGTGGCCGCTGAGAACGCGAACGAGAGCAACCAGCGCGTGAGCAGCCGCCCGGGCAAGCTGTGGCGTTCTCTCAGCGTCGCCGACAGGGAGCCTCGCCAGCGCAAGGCCGTCAACAAGAAGACGTATCCGGGATACGTGTACAGTCCCCGTGAGGCCAAGTGGTACAAGAGGCAGGCGCGCAGGATCAAGGCGATTGCCAGAAAGCTCGTGAATGGCACTTCCGCGGGCGAGCAGCAGCATCCGAGCACTTCCGCGGCCGTGGCCCAGGGTCGAGGCACACCGGAGTTCCAGCACCAACAACATCCGCCGCCGCCGCTGCCGCCCCAAAGGAAAGAACAACGGGCAACCAGCGCTGCCCGTGGCAGCGATTCGGGCGCTGCTCAGGGAATGCCGCTCCCTAGGCCGTCGGCCACTCTCACGGCCACGGCATCGGCTCGCTCGGCTGCGCGGCATTCCAACGTCCAGCGGTTCCCCTGTCCTCTGCCACCATCAGTGCGAGGGACCAACAGAGAAAACGCCGTGCCCACGGCTCAGTTAACGGCAGCTGGCGCATTCAAAGAGCGTGAAACGCCGAATGCCCTAACAATGCTTGATAATCAGCTATACCCCACGGTCCTGGACGACGAAGACGACTCGTCTGTGGGCACGGGGTCGTTCGACCAGGGCGGAATCAGGGGGACGCAAGGCTCTGCAGACGGCACGCCAGGCCAAGGTCAGCCGTCTTCGTCGGCTGCTGGCTGCACAGCTGCTTAGCACCGCAACCGCGCGCCTGCCAGGCGTTCGGCGGCAGATGCTAAGAGCCGGAAATCACCTGCAGAAGATTGTGCCGACCTCATCCGCACGGTCGCGATAAGTGCGACGATGCCGGATTGCACGAAAAGTTTATAAGTTCTTTTTATTATGTCAAAGTAAAAAAATGTGATGCAACGGCTGTGTCTTCTTCTTCCTTTATTGAAGAGGCAGTTACGCCCCCTGCGGTGTCACGTCTGACAGGCATCAATTACGCTGAGGTGTCTCTAGCAGGCGTTGTCGGCTCGTGGAAACAACACGCCAGAATAACTGCGAAGAAGATAATACATTTCGCTTTCTTTGGAAATGATGTGGGACGCTGCGAACTCGCAAGCTCTATTCTGTTCCAGGATCAACTAGATTATTTGATCACCGCTTGTGAGATTCTGAGAGCTCTTGAAGCAAAACCGGCTTGGGCTCAGCGGAGGTGGCCATTGTGACATTTATTAGCTAACACTGGTCAACATATAAAGTCATTCTAATTCACAAACTCGCCCATCTATATATATATATATATATATATATATATATATATATATATATATATATATATATGAATCGTCTCAGGTGGAGACATAGACGTTCGTATCTCCATTGTCACGTCGCAGAGCCACCAGCACCGTCCCATAATTGGCAGATGAGCCGTGGGCACCTTATGTGATCAACCGTAACATGAAAATGTTGATGTATAACTTGTTCCTAGCATTGGATCTTCAGACTTGAACTCAACAAATGTTTCAGGAGAATGCTATATTTCATTTTGAACTTGTAATTACCTTCATGTGCTGCGATGAACGGGATCGCGCGCTTAGCGGCAGATTTGTAATAATACTTCGCTTGTTTCATCATAAAGATGACAGAGGCATAGAAAAAAAAATAACTGAACAAACAGCGTGACTAGCTCCCGCCTAAGGTCCCGGTGCAGTAATGTAGTGCAGTAACCGAGTGAGCTTACCCACTTCTGGGATTCATCACTTGTGGGGTTCGGATGGTTGTCTCAAGGTTGTTCTTCGCTGAAAAGTATGCTGTTCTGTATGTTGTATGCGTGATTCCAAAGCTTGCCTTTGCTGCGTGCTTGTGGCCTCTGCCTTACGAGGGTATGAGCCAATGCATTTGGAGGTATGAGCCATTGATGACGATGGTTTTATGTCAACGTTACGCCACGCACAAATACCAGATGGTGGTCATTACTATGCGGCAATACAGTGGTCGTTATTATTATTTTTCTTCCTCCAAAAATCTCCAATAATGTGTTCGGGCCTTTTATGGGGGGCAAATGGCGCAATTTCTTGTATATTCCGTAGTTGTCTAATTAGTCCAGATTCATTAATCAACTCAGCAAACCGTATATTTAGTGACAAACCCTTAAACTGAGAAAATTGTGAAGCACCCTAGGAAACATGCGATTCAGGCGCATTTAAATTCGTACCCATTACGCAATAATTCTCTCCGTCGTCATAATGAAACGCCGTGAATTTATGTTTTCTCAAGTTTCTAAGTGGAATGAATTTAACTTCTAAATTCATTAGCATTATCGACTCGTGTCTTCGCAAGCCACGTCAGGGCACGGGTCACGAGCTAACGAGAAGAAGAAGAAGTAGAGGAAGAAGAAGAAGCTGGTCGTTCGACAAGGACGCATCTTCGGACGGCTCCACCTTTGGACACGCTGGGCTCTGCCGACGACGACCCCAGCGAAAGTGATGACGATGGTTTTATGTCAACGTTACGCCACGCACAAATACCAGCATCCTGGCTATAGACAGCTTGGCTGTAAAAATAGGATGGCGGTCGTTCTTCTTACTATTATTATTATTATTATTACTATTATTATTATTATTATTATTATTATTATTATTATTATTATTATTATTATTATTTCACCTTGAACGCCTATAAGTACATGTACTGTTATGAAAAAGTGCAGAAATAATGTTAGCTGGCTTAATGCCGATATTATGCGTGCCATATCTTTTAGGGATTGGCTCTGGAAGCGCTGCAAACGGTCTCCTAAAAATGAGCGATTAAAAGCTGAATATAAAATGACAAGAAACAGGGTAGTCGGGCTTTTGCGAACAGCGAAAAGAATGTATTTTTTTTAATAAATTCAACCAATTGCGCAGACGTCCAGCGAAAACGTGGTCTATTATAAGTAATCTTAGGAGAGGAACTGACGTGCTTTCTAATCCCATTGACTCATTTCTAGGTGACAAAGCAGTGGCAGTTGACGCCTGCAACCGTTTTTTCTCGCGTGCTTCTGAAAACATTTTATCCCAACAGGAAAATCATTGCACGTCGAAGGAATCTGTGTCGGCGTCCGCTTTTATGCCCATAGCTTATCAACACCTGGCCTGAAAAGGATTCTTTTTAGCTTTCGGCAAAATAAACCACCAGGAATAGATGGCATATCAGTAGGCACCCTGCCAAGAAACTTCGATGTGCTTGCGAACATCTTGCTTTTTATAATTAATGGCTTTTTAGAAACTGCAGTAATTCCCGACACTCTAAAAACGGCCCTAGTTAAGCCACTATATAAGGGAGGCAGGAAAGATAAGGTTGAAAACTATAGACCAATCTCAACTTTGCCGGTACTTTTCCAGATACTAGAAAAATTCCTGTACGAATGCATGACGTCTTTCTTAATGAAGTTTTCGATTTTATCGCCCAGGCAGTTTGGTTTCGTTGCGAATCGAGGTACCACAGTCCTATTAGAAGAATTCTCAGATGAAGTATATTCTGCGTTTGAAAACAACTTATTCACCTGTGCGCTATTTCTAGACATAGCAAAAGCTTTTGACACAGTGAATCATAACATTCTTCTAGAGAAACTAACTTTAATGGGATTCAGAGGACCATTCTACAACGTACTGCGAAACTACTTCTGTGGTAGGTCACAGATAGTTATGGCCGACAAGGAAACCGTCAGTAACAAGCAATGGCTTACAGCCGGTGTTCCCCAGAGGTTGGTCTTATCACCTCTTTTATTTAACATATTTGTAAACGATCTGCTTCTAGTGAATTCTAAAGGCACGATCTATCAGTATGCTGACGATACGGTAATATTAACAAAACATATAAATTATGAACAGGCTGTAGGCGCCCTGCAAAATACAATATACAGTGTAATGCACAGGTTTGCGAAAAATTGTATTATAGTAAATATCAGGAAGACACAGTTAATATGCTTTAGAAATCCCTTAAAGACCACCAGCAATATACATTCCAGTACCCTTGCATGACCAGCACTGCGTTTCATGTACATGTACCCCTGTTCAGTATGTAGACTGTGTGAAACATCTCGATTTATTTATTGATAGCAGCATGTCGTGGCAGCAGCATCTGGCCTATCTGTGTGACAAACTTAGGAGTGTCGCTTGGTTGCTTTTTAATATAAAAGGTTTCACGCCATTATCGGTAAAGAAAACCATAGTGCCTGTACTCGCATACAGTATATTAATATTACTACACGGAAACACCGTTTTCGCTTTCTGCGCATTGCGATGGCAAACGAGAATTGACACTTTATTAAAAAGTATATTGAAAAGTGTTGCGTGTGGCTGTGGCCAGGTGTCAGGTGACAACTCACTTTCAGCGTTAGGTTTTTTTTTTCATATTAGTCGTTAATTTAGCAAACTGTTGTTCTTCGTCATTTTTGGAACGACCAATTCAGAGAGAAATATGTAGCCCCTCGACTTTTAAGGGACAACATTCGTTTCAATGTTCCTCGTTCATCAACTAGGTATGGTGAGGCACGACGATGTGCCTATGTGCCAAAAATCTTTAATGATCTACCTGACGAATTTTTCTCGGTTCAGTCGAAAAAAGTTTTAAAGAAAATGTCAACTTCCATTTGAGCTTTTATGTATGGGCATGTGTTTATTTGAAGTAATTTGGTTGTCTATCTATATGAGCATAAAGAAATGTTCGCTACGTTGCCAAAACTTGTTTTAATTTTTGTTTTTGTTTTTTGTTCTATATAAGCATGAAAAAAATGCTCACTACGTTGGAATAACATGTATTTAATTTTTTGTTTTTGATCTATATGAGCGTGAAAATATGTTCACGTTACATTGTAATAACATGTATTTTATTTTCCTTTTGTTTCCACAATGTTTTGTCGGCACTAAGGTAACGCCTGTATATACATACGCTGACCTCATCGCTGTTGCCGGCGCTGCCGGGCCTAGTCACACAAGCCATTTAGGCTACGACAGGCCCGCCTACAATGTATTTGTTCTTGTGGTACATAAATTATTATTATTATTATTATTATTATTATTATTATTATTATTATTATTATTATTATTATTATTATTATTATTATTATTATTATTATTATTATTATTATTATTATTATTATTATTATTATTATTATGTTCCTCCAACAATCTCACACTAAACCATGTTGCGGGCCTTCTTATGGGAGGGCAAATCGCGCAATTTCTTGTATAAATCGTAGTTGTCTAATTAGTCCAGATTCATTAATCAACTCAGCAAACCGTATATTTAGTGACAAACCCTTAAACTGAGAAAATTGTGAGGCACCCTAGGAAACGTGCGATTCAGGCGCATTTAAATTCGTACCCATTACGCAATAATTCTCTCCGTCGTCATAATGAAACGCCGTGAATTTATGTTTTCTGAAATTTTTAAGTCGAATGAATTTAACTTCTAAATTCATTAGCTTTGTCCAGTCTTGTCTTCGCGAGCCACGAGAGGACACGGGTCACGAGCCCAAAAGAAGTAGAAGAAGAAGAAGCTCGTCGTTCGAGAAGGACGTATCTTCGGACGGCTCCACCTTTGGACACACTGGGCTCTGCCGACGACGACCCCAGCGAAAGTCGGACGTCGCCGTCGGCTTCGCTTCGGCAGACGACCAACCGCACGCGCCTGCGAAGCGTTGCGCGCCTCCTGTCACGGCAGACGAAGCAGGGGATGCGTGGCGTGGGGGGTGCGTCGTCGAGCAGCGAGGTCCAGCACAGTTACCAGCTGCGATCGCGCATTCCGCGACCTCCAAACGCCTCGATGCTGGTCGCGCGTGAAAAGAGGCGATCGGTGGCCGCTGAGAACCCGAACGAGAACAGCCAGCGCGCGAGCAGCCGCCCGGGCAAGCTGTGGCGTTCCCTCAGCGTCGTCGACAAGGAGCCTCGCCAGCGCAAGGCGGCCACAGCTGCCGCCGTCCGCAGAAGGAAGCATCCGGGATACGTATGCAATCCGCGTGAGACCAAGCGGTGCAAGAGGCATGCGTGCAGGACCAAGGCGACTGCCAGAAAGCTCAAGGATTGCACTTCTGGGGACAAGCAGAAGCAGCCGAGCATTTCCACGGCCGTGGCCCAGGGTGGAGGTACGCCGCAGTTCCAGCAGAAACAACATCTTCCGCCGCCGCAAAGGAACGAACGCCGTGCAACCAGCGCTGCCCGGGGCAGCTATTCGGGCTCTGGTCAGGGAATGCCGCTCCCTATAAGTTCGGCCACTCGCACGGCCATGCCGTCGGCTCGCTCGGCTGCGCGGCCCATCGACGTGCACCGGTTCCCCGGTCCTCTGCCACCATCAGTGCGAGGGGCCAACAGTGAAAACGCCGTGCCCACCGATCAGTTAACGGCTGCTCACGCATTCAAACAGCCTGGAACGCAGAATGACCTAACAAGGCTTGATAATCAGCGACACCCCCGCTCCTGGGAGACGAAGGCGACTCGTCTGCGGGCACGTCGCCGCTCGACCAGGTCGGAATCCGGGAGACCGAAGGCTCTGTAGACGGCGCCCCAGGCAAAGGTCAGCCATCGTCGTCGGCTGCTGGCTGCACTGCGGCATAGCACCGCAAGCACGCACCTGCCAGGCGTTCGGCGCCAGCTACAAAGGAACGGGTATCGGCTGCAGAAGATTGTGCCGTCCTCTTCCGCATTGTCGCGATTAGTGTGAGGATGCACGTTTGCGCCAAAAGTTTATAAGTTCTTTTTATTATATCAAAGTAAAAAATGTGATGCATTGGCTGAGCCTTTTTCCTCCTTCAATGAAGAACCACTTACGCCTTCTACGGTGTGACTTATGACTGGCATCAATTACGCTGAGATGTCTCTAGCAGACGTTGTCGGCTGGTGGAGACAACACGCCAGAATAACTGCGCAGAAGAGTGAATACATTTCGCTTTCTTTGGAAATGATCTGGGATGCTGCGAACTCGCAAGCTCTATTCTGTTCCAGGATCAAACTAGTTTATTTGATCACCGCTTGTGAGATTCTGAGAGCTCTTGAAACAAAACCGGCTTGGGCTCAGCGGAGCTGGTCATTGTGGCATTTATTAGCTAATACTGGTCAACGTGTAAAGTCATTCTAATTGACAAAGCTTGCCCATCTACTGAATTGTCTCAGGTGGAGACATAGACGTTCGTATCTCCATTGTCACGTCGCAGAGCCACCAGCACCGTCCTCTAATAGGCAGATGAGCCGTGGGCTCCTTATGTGACAAACCGTAACATGAAAATGTTGATGTATAACTTGTTGCTGGCATTGGATCTTCAGACGAACTCAACAAATGTTTCAGTGGAATGCTATATTTCATTTGGAACTTATTATCTGCATGTGCTGCGATGAACGGGATCGCGCGCTTAACGGCAGATTTGTAATAATACTTCGCTTGTTTCATCATAAAGATGACAGAGGCATAGAAAAAACTGAACAAACAGCGTGACTAGCTCCCGCCTAAGGTCCCAGTGCAGTAATCTAGTGCAGTAACGGAGTGAGCGTACCCAGTCACCCTTATGGCTGATAAGTTTTAACGGCACATCACCGGCATCGGCCTACGAAAACGGTGAGAGTGGCTTGTCCGCAAGAAAAAGGGGCTGGACTCGGAAAAGCATGCACGGAATTGAAGTTCGGCAATCCCCATCTCACAGTGAATGTCGAGGTTTATCCAATAGGCATAAAAACGTTGTACGGGCCCAAAGTACTGCCAACTCTGAAATGCACATGAGTGGCGTGTGTTTGTTTATATATGTAAAGCAGGTTGGCGTTCCACCAAGCACCGGATAAATTTTAAATTTGTTTATTTTATTGAATAGCAGCGCATATGAGTGAGCCAAGTTGACTTGAAAGCGGTTCATTGAAGAGTGGCACATAGCCACTGACACATACCAAGTGACCCAAATTGGCGCGAAAGTGATTCCTCGAATTTTTATGATTTCGTTCTCTTTAGTTATTCAAATGTTCTCAACTGTGCCGCTTTTAGACTCGTCTAATCATTTTCATAACTCACCCTATTTTTGGCCAATCTCGCATGCTTGGTATGAGCCAGTATATGAGACAAGAACAAAGAAAAACAAAAAAACAAACCGCACATACGCAGCGTCACATATCCATTGATTTGGGTCCTTCGGTTGTTTTTAAACTCAGTTCTCCAGCACAGTAGTCCGATGATCTGCACATTATAGCATAGACCCAAACTGACCGATGTTTACACAGTGACCAAATTCGCTGGAAAACAGATGAATAGGCATATTGACACCGGATATTGCGTGAAGTATCCTAAGAATGCTATAATTCCATTAAAACATTCTTTAAAGCTTCCAGTGAGCAGCCGATGCTAGGCTGAAAGCGATGGACAGAGTTCTGATCCGCACTAACATTTTCTTAAACCTCCACAGCCGAGCTTAGGGAGTGTTCTAAGGTTCTTCAGACACATAGAAACAGCAATCCGCGACTCTTGCTTTAGCGAAGAAAGTTCGAGAAACAATTGCTGATGAATTTGGGGAAATTAAGCTTTGTCCAGGAGGTGCTTTAAACACGACTGTGTCACAACTCTGCCCCGGAAAGCATGCTCCGAAGTTGAAGCTCGAGTTACAACACTATGAATATATCCCGAAGCGAGATCGGCCCGTTTAATGGGGAACAGAAATGTGTACTAAAATGTAACCGTCAGAAGACTGCTGCAACATGTGGGTCCAGACGGTGTAATCTACAGCGCTTCGAAAAAAAAATAAAACTCGCCCCAGCAGGAACCTATTTTATTGCAACTACATAATAACATCTCGATTTGCAGAACGCATCTGGCCATCTTGAAAAACAGCTAGTGCAGTTAAAGTGAAGTGCCTCGAGCAGTTCTTGAATTGAGCGGCGCGTCTGTAGAGACAGCAAGAGCTGCGACACTGTGCGATCGGTTTCAAGAGCTTTAGCGATGACAGAAATATATCTCGGCAAGATCGCTGTTCAGGCAATGACTTCCTTTAGAGCAGACATCGTGCGTATCTGCGTTGAGGCCGCAACAATGTCCGGAATTCGACAGTTATTGTGGGGCGACTTGGGCGTCAGGAACTCCCTGGCGACGACGCTTCCAACCATGCTCTCGTCACGCCTCTGCGGCCGGTGTTCGCAGATGCGCAGATGCTCAGATGTACCCTTTCGAGCGTTTGACGGTTGCGCTTGGGAAGCATGTCTATATCGGCAGTGAAATTCTGGCCATCCTTGGCAACGTCGGTGAATATCTTCTCGTGGGAGGTGTCAGTGTCCCCGCCTCGGAAATCCAGACGAGCACCGCGAAGCTCCCGGAGACGTTCTGCAAGCGGAGCCTGCGATGAGCCAGCGACGGTGACGTAGGACGAATACGGGCGGGGAAGGATGGTTGGTGCGCGGTAGAGCTGGCGCGAGCAGCGCATCGCACGTCCACCTCCTGGATGCAGCGGTGACGACACGAAAGCCGCGAGGTAAGGAAACGATGCCTCGCGAGCGGCGGTCTTCGGGTCCCTGTCTGCCCTTACGGTGGACGTGGGGCGCAGAAGCAGGGCTCCCCGCCAGGTCTCCGCGAGCTCAAAGGCGAGGGCGTTCTTCTCTCGGTCTCGTGCCGTAACGTCGCCGCACAGCGAGCATGTCTCCTCGGAGCTGACCTCTAGGTTGGACGTGCAGTGCAGCTGCAGGGTTCTCGGCCTGGTATTTTAAAGCTCGAATGCGCGCGCGACCACCACTCGGTTCGACCTCGCCGTGACGCACACAGCGGGCAAATCTCAACAGGGCTCACCGCGTCGCATGACCTGTGGACGTCCAGTCGTCTACCCCACACGTAGTGGAGAAAGTTGTCGTAATGTTCGCCGTACGGCATGATGCTCTTCATGTTCTATCGGGATTAATGACACGTATTTGGAATGGCTGACTGGCCTGGGATCGCATTGATGCTGGTGCCGATACGAGATTACACGGTGCTTGCCGACGTTTGCTGTTTGCAGAAAAAACAAAGTGACTATTGCGTTGCATTAAAAGTAAAAAGGTGCGAAAATAATACTTAGAAACAGAAAGCAAGCAAAAATAGGTATTAAATATTTCTGACAAGGTTTTCTCGTTGATACTGTTCTCCTTCCTCCTCTTCATCTTCCAATAACTAATGGCGAGTGCTTGATCGCTAATAATCTCCCGACTTCTTCATATTCTGGAACTTTCATCGTTCGGTTGGTCCGTATACTGCATTGGCGCAACCTTTTTCTGAGGTATCGCCTCCCACCTCACCTTTTGTTTTCAAAATCAAATCTGTTCGATGTGCTCGGTACAGTGCACAGAGTGTGGAGACCTTACGAAGAAGAAAACGACCACGCGGAGTGGCTACAAGAGCGCACCAACGACATTCGTCGAAGACGCAGACAACACGCGGCTGCGGCACGAGGCTGCTACAGTTACAGAGCATGCCAATGCTCTTGGCCAATCCCCCATAGTGGGTATGCGCCACTGTCTGGGGCACAAGACAAGGCAAGACAAGAGCATGCCAGGCGATAAGAAGAGAAAGGGAAAAGAGATTGTGCATATACTACGCACAATTTGTAGTCTACGTTAAGCCAAGCTTTTGTGAAGAGGTCTATTACTTGGCATACATGAGTTCATGCTCTGCAACGCTTTTCGCAGCACAGAGATTCCGTCACTGCCCGGCAAATCAGCGACATGCGGAAGCCCCCGCCACATTACCCAAGTGATCTGCGCGGTTGGGGATTGCTGTGTCCGGAACCGGCCCACTTTTCATCCAACATGTCCGGGTCAGAACAGTTCACTATTGCACATTCTCCAGAACTGGCCCACCTAACTTGGCAAGCCGCCAACCGAGCAGACGCTCCGAAACCCTGGAAAGAAAGTATAGAAAACATCGCTTTATAAATTAATTATGCACTGCAGCGCCATTATTTGTTGTAGTAAGAAAATGTAGGTACAATTTGTTGTTTCATTGTGTAATTTCGTAGAGAACTGAGCCGGCAACAGGCACATCATTGCAAGGATAGTAGAGATGGGGCTACATGTACGGGGCCGATTCGTTGTAGAAGTGCTGTTCTGGTAGGGAGTTATTCGGCAGGGCAGCATCAGCAGCATAAGCAGCAGCATAAGCAGCAGCCACGGCCAATCTTGAGGAGATCCAGAGTTGCTTCTAACAGTGAAAGAAAAGTTTTGAAACAGTGTATCAACTTTTCTTTGTTTTTTTTGCCGGGGGGGGGGGTGGTGGCTGTATGCGTGCCCTACATAGACAGGGGGGTGTCTGAGAGTACTTAAGTCTGTCTATACATGCATTTCGAATTTCACAACATGTTTCACTATGCCTTGCAGAAAGGAAGTGGCGCGCATCATAAACAACATAAAGTAACAACTTTATAATGTCACTGACAATGTGGCAAGTTGGCCACATTTTCGACGAACCCGCGCATTCATTCGAAGAAGCGCTGTGACCTCGCGAACGGTCCCCTATGCGGTCCCAATAAAGTTTGCGCGCGCGCCCCAAAAAAAAAAAATGCTATGTGGAGCGCCAAAGTATCTTTCGTGGCACATCTCGCTGACGCGGATAGCTCGAAGCTAGATTCTAACGAATCGTGCCTTGAACACGGAGTTACTTCAATTGCGCGATCGCAACACTTTTCTGAAAGTTATAAGAACTCAAAGTTTAATTACTGCATTGAAGTAATAAGCCTGTGTCCGCACTTTTTTTTTTCGTCCTCTGTCTCCGCGCTATAATAACACACTTCTATAACGAAAGTCGCCTTTATACCCCATTTCGTGTTCCTGAGTGTTTTATACTTTTTCATTTTCGTCCGAAACAAACTCGTATTGGCGGCCCAGTTCGATAGGCAGGTCGGACAGCACGGTGTACACGGAGACGGAGTCTGTGAACAGTGACATCTGTACTGGAATTGGCTGCTATGGCAGTCTCAACGGTTGATCATTCGGCTAGCGTGGCTGCTGCCACACGCATGTACCGCGCAAGGCGACAATTACCGGCTCTTTGTCCCAGTTGCGACGCGACACGTACGAGGCAAACGAAACGGGTGAACGCTTCCCTAGGAGCCGCGCTATAACGCAGCCGAGCGAAAATAAATAAGACCGCAGAAGCCCTGAGAAAAGCAGTAATGAAGGGGTCCTGCATGCCCCGTTGTATGCGTCCTCGTTCTTGCTTCGTCATAGCGCCTCAAGTCAAGATGTCCCAGCAAGTAACAAAACGTAGACTGTTTAGGACAAATGCGAAGCGCTCTCAGGATTACGACACAGGACGCACGTGACATGCCTGCGATGAAGAAACATTGCAGTTGTCGAAGCTGTGCTCGCTTCAAACGCGTTTCAGAGGGAAAAAAATACAAAACTTACCCCCCCCTCGCCTTCTCTTTTTTCTCTCGTTGTGTTAAAGCTATGACCGTCACTTGCTTTTGGTGTATAGTTGCTTACGGTAAGCTCATCGCGTGTGTGCGCACTTTGCTTTAAACATCTAGTCCCAGTAGGGACAAACCAGGCCAATTGCCTGAAATAATAGGGCGAGCACTGCAGACGGCATCACGTTGTAGGTGCGGCGCACAATGCTTCATACGATATAATTGACGACGGAGCAGCGAAGAGGACACTTCTTTTTCTTTTTCTTTTTTTTTGTAAAGAAATTCGGTCAAACTGAGCTGCGCCTTTGCGTTGTCAGTTTGCAGCTGGGTACACCATTATATACTACCTGCTGCAATACGTAACGCGTCTCGAGTTAAGGGTGCCCGCCTGGGTGAGTTGGTTCACGGTGGTCACACGAATAAAGAGACGCAGCAAGCAACGGAGCACGAGCAGCAGAAATGCGAACAAACGCAGGGTTTGCCCCGTCTTCTTCACTACACATTGCCTAGTTTCGAAAATTGGAACGAGAAGTGGCAATTGCATCTCCGCTATGCAAAGAAGCGCTGGGTTTTTGGGAACGGTCGACACCGGGTGTCATTAATACGAAGCGGAGAGTTCTCGTCCATCCAGGCACCAGGTGGCCGCAAGCCGAATGTAGTCTCGAAAAGAACCTCGATCAGTCTGATCACCCTTGCTCTGGTGCAACGGACAGAAACATGAACATGCATAGCCTGCTGCATCGGCCCGGGTTTTCGGTACACACACACGCACACACACATTTCGCTACGTACAGCAAGCGCTGAGCCAGTTGAACCTTTAGGAACACGCACCGTCCGTGTCGCCATACAAGACAGTTTATACCACACTGAGTTTGTTGTTCTTCCCCGCTTCTCTCACGTCATCATTCTAGGATGGGACTGCCTCTCATCTCATCACGCATTTATTGATTGTGCCCTTGCAGAACTAGCGCTGACTCCATTTTGCGGCAGTCTTTTTAAAGATTTGCCTCTATCTTCTACTCGAATGTTCTTTAGTCGATAGTCCTCCTTTCTCTTCCGCCCTTGTGCCCGTTTCCTGTGCTTCTTTCTACGATTCTACAGTTCTATTCACGCCGTCTAACTTGCTGCACGCCGTCATCCCTTCTTGCTTCCCTTTGCCCTCCTTCCCTTTCACCAGGGCTCCAGCGCACGTTACGTTTCGAATCCGTTTTCGTGTCGGTCAAGCTTGCACCATGGCGAGTGCCTCTGTTCTGCTGACGAATCTGACGCGAGCTCTGTCTACGATGTGCCTGAGGACTCGACTTCTCTTTAGGTTGACTTCATGGCTCTCCCTGTCTCTGCTTCTGCGGCGGCATGTGACAGAACGTTTGTTCGGTCTATTGATCCCAACCTCACTCCGAGTCAGCGCGCGCGGATCGTCGTCCTCCTTAACCGATTTCGTGCTACCTTTGACCTCCAACAACGATGTTTAGGACGTACCTCTACAGTCGTTCATCACATCGACACCGGCAGCCATGCGCCGCTACGCCAGCGTCCATACCATGTGTCCACGACGGAGCGCCGAGTCATCGACGAGCACGTAGGAGACATGCTCCAGCACGGTGTGATACAGCCATCGCACAGTCCCTGGCCCTCTCCATTAGTGCTGGTCAAAAAGGAAGATGGGACAATTCATTTTTGTGTGGACTATCGACGACTCAACAAGAAAACCCGGAAAGATGTCTATTCTCCTCCCCGTATCAACGACGCGCTGAACTGCCTCTAAGGCGCTGAATTCTTTTCGTCGTTAGACTTACGATCCGGTTATTGGCAAGTCCCGTTGGATGAGGTGGGCCGTCCGAAAAAGGCATTCGTTACGCCTGACGGTTTATATGAATTTACCGTGATTCCATTTGGCCTGTGTAATGCGCCTGCCACATTTGAAAGAATGATGGATAACATCCACCGGTGTCTCAAATGCCAGACATGCCTTTGTTACTCTCGATGGCATTGTTATCTTTTCCCCGGACTTTTCTTCTCACCTGTTCCGGCTCAAACGCGTCAGTTGCGTCCTCAGTAGTCTTGCCGATGCTGGAAAAAAAGTGTCGCTTCGCCGCCCGGCAGTTAGTCATCCTTGGCCACGTTGTTTCGAAAGATGGTGTGCTTGCTCAAAGATCCAACCAAACTCCAAGCCATCGCCGAATTCCCACGACCGAAAACCACAAAAGAACTCCGCAGCTTCATCGGATTACGTTCATACTTTCGCCGTTTCATCCGCAATTTCGCCACAAAAACAGCGCCCTTGACGTAGCTTCTCGCGGGTAACCATGACCTCTCGGCCTGGCCACCAGTTTACGATGCCGCATTGACGACGCTGCGTCGTCTTCTAACCTCACACCCGATCCTCCGACATTTCGACCCAGGCGCTCTGACAGAAATACGCATGGATGCCAGTGGCGTCGGCATTGACCTGTTCTTGCACAACGAAAGACTGGCTTCGATGAATATAGTTGTTGCCTTCGCTAGCCGCGCACTCACGAAAGCGGAAGCAAACTATTCCGTTACAGAAAAAGAATGCTTGGCTATCATTTGGACCATAACTAGATTTCGTCCTTACCTCTACGGCCACCCGTTCGACGTCATACCTGACCACTGCACCCACTGCTGGCTGTCGTCCTTGAAGGATCCTTCAGGTCGCCTCGCTCGATGGGCGCTCCGCCTCCAAGAGTACGATATGCGAGTGTTGTATCGCTCTGGCTGCAAACATTCGGACGCGGATGCCCTGTCTCGCTCCCCTGTGTCAGGCCAGCCCAATTTACCGAAAGTACGAATATGCGAGTCCTCCCTCACCGCCACGCACATGCTTTCGGAGCAGCAGAAGGATCAATGGATTGTTTCTATGCAGGCTTTTCTGACACACGAAATCAGCGCCTTCTCCTGGCCGTGCATTGCGCCGTCAAGCACGCCACTTCGCTGTTCGTGATGGGCTTCTATACCGGCGTAACTACCTCTTGGATGGCCGCAAATGGTTACTCGTGGTCCCTCGGCATCTACGTTCGCACATATGTGCAGCGTTTCACGATGACCCGCAATCCGCGCGTGTAGGAGTACTAAAAGCATACGCGCGCGCCTGCGACTCCGTTATTACTGGCGCGGGATGTACCGATTCGTCCGCCGATATGTCCGCTCCTGCCTCGTTTGCCAACGCCGCAAGCATATCCCTCGTCCGTCAGCTGCTCCACTGCAACCACTGCCTTGCCCAGGACGCTCCTTTGACCACGTCGGAATCGATCATCGCGGGCCCCTTCCGAGTACTTCGGACGGCAACCACTGGGTGATCGTGGCGATAGACCATCTTACGCGCGACGCGGAAACAACTTCGCCTCTGTCCAACGCACCTGCGCGTGATGTTGCCTGGTTGCTTCTGCGTATAACATCACACTTCAACATGGAGCCCCCAGAAAAGTGCTGAGCGACAGATGCCGTGTCTTTCTCTCTGACCGTACCACTACTGCCTAGGACCCGCAGACTAATGGGCTGACTGAGCGTTTTAACCGCACTCTTGGCGACATGTTAGCCATGTATGTACGTCGCATCTGACCAGACCAATTGGGACCGCGTTCTACCCTTCGCGACATTTGCTTATAATACCGCCACGCAGACCACTATACGGGATTTTCCCGGTTGTCTCTTCTTTACAGACGCAAGCCTTCCTGCACAATGGATACCATCCTTCCGTATCGCCCTGACACGACGGAGGCTATTACCCTGTCCGAAGCTGCTGCACACACGGAAGAGTGCTGAAAGGTCGCCCGCGCATTTACTTCGGAAGACTAGCAGCGACAGAAACACCGTCAGGATATTCCCGACATTCCTGCAACCCCTCCCTGTCGCTCCGTCTATTTATCCTCCTCTCCTGCACCCTATGCCCCTGACTCCCTAGTCTGGCTTTGGGTTCTCGCCGCCAGCCCTGGGCTTTCACCCAAACTCCTTTCCAAGTACCTGGGTCCCTACCGTGCGTTCAGTCAAAGGCGTCCTGTAAACTGTTTCGTAGAACCCCATGAGCCGCTTTCGGATATGCTCCACCGAGGGCGTGAAATCGTGTACGTTCAACGGTTAAAGCCTTACTTCAATCCCCCTGTGCGATCCTGCCCGTAAGTCGCCGAGACGGCTCCTTTTCTCCGGGGAGATAATTGTACTGGAGAAGAACAAGCAGTAGGCATTGCTTCGAGAAAGACGACGACAATGAGTTGTTCGTAGCCTTGTGCCTGTATTGCCTGAGCTCAGGCAGCTCAGGCAATGCAGGGGTGACTGCCTTTTTTCCCACCCCCTGTTCCTTCGCTAGATACGTCTGTCCCGGCTATCCTGCCAAACAAGTAATTAACGGCGTCGACGATGCAGTCACCGGCTCACGTCTCCTGACACCTCGAAAGTTGTCACGCGCTATTGACTTCTGCAACCTCGTGTGACGTGCTCGAGTGCCGCGTGTTGTGTAAAGAGAACAAGGACGGGCGAAGTGGATGTTCAGGGTTACTTCCTGGAGGCGTCGGCTAAGATACTGCATGTGTGTTACATGGTGAACTCACACAACTCAGGCAATACAGGCACAAGGCTTCGAGCAACTCATTATCGTCGTCTTTCTCGAAGCAATGCCTACTGCTCGTTCTTCTCCAGCACAGTTATCTCCCCCGAGAAGAGATCTATCATCATCATCATCATTCTCACCACATTTTATGTCCACTGTAGGACGAAGGCCTCTCCCTGCGATCTCCAATTACCCCTGTCCTGCGCCAACCGATTCCAACTAGCGTCCGCGAATTTCCTAACTTCATCGCTCCACCTAGTCTTCTGCCATCCTCTACTGCACTTCCCTTCTCTTCCTACCCATTCTGTCACCCTGATGGTCCAACGGTTATCTAATCTGCGAATTACATGACCTGCCCAGTGCCATTCCTTTCTCTCAATATCAATTAGAATATCGGCTGTACCCACTTGCTCTCTGATCCAAACCGCTCCCTTTCTGTCTCTTAACGTTATACCTAGCACTCTTCGTTCCATCGCTTTTTTTCGCGCTCCTCAACTTGTTCTCAAGCTTCTTTGTCGGTCTCCGAGTCTGTGACCCATATGACAGCACTGGTAAAATGCACTGATTGTATACCTTCCTTTTCAATGATAATGGTAAGCTTGAAGTCAGGAGCTGGCAGTGTCTGCCGTATGCGATCCAACCCATTTTTATTCTTCTGTGAATTTCCTTCTCAGGATCGGGGTTCCCTGTCAGTAATTGACATAGGTAAACGTACGCCTTCACAGATTCTAGAGGCTGACTGGCGACCCTGAACTCTTGTTCCTTTGCCCGGCTATTGATCGTTATCTTTGTATTCTGCATATTAATCTTCAAACCCACTCTTACACTCTCTCTGTTAAGGTCCTCAATCATTTGTTGTAACTCGTCTGCAGTGTTGCTGAATAGAACAATGTCATCGGCAAACCGAAGGTTGCTGAGGTATTCGCCGTCGATTACTACTCCTAAGCCTTCCCAGTTTAATAGCTTGAACATTTCTTCCAAGCACGCAGTGGACAGCATTGGAGAGATTGTGTCTCCTTGTATGACCCCTTTCTTTATAGGTATCTTCCTACTTTTCTTTTTGAGAATTAAGGTAGCTGTGGAATATATGTAGATATTTTCCAGGATATTTACGTAAGCGGTCTGTACTTCTTGATTATGTAATGCATCTATAGCTGTTGGTATCTCTACTGAATCAAATGCATTTTCGTAATCTATGACAGCCATATAGAGAGGCTGATTGTATTCGGCGGATTTCTCGATTACCTGATTAAAATGACATGTATGTAGTTCACTGTAGAGTATCCCTTCCTGAAGCCAGCCTGTTCCTTTGATTGGCTAAAGTCCAGTCTTGCCCTTATTCTATTGCAAATTATCTTGGTGAATATTTTATATAATACTGGGAGTAAGCTAATGAGCCTATAATTTTCAATTCTTTAACGTCTCCCTTTTTTGTGGATTAGTATAATGTTTGCATTCTTCCAGTTTTCTGGGACCCTTGCAGTCAATAGACACTTCGTAAGAGAGCCGCCAGTTTTCCAAGCATTATGTCTCCTCCATCTTTGATTAAATCGACCGTTATTCCATCTTCTGCCGCTCTTACGCGTTTGTCTTGCAAGGCCCTTCTGACCTCATCGCTAGCTATAGGAGGAGTTTCTGTATCCTGTTCATTTCTACTTCGAATGGAGGCATTCTGACTCCTCTGGGTACTGTGCAGGTCAGTATAGAATTCTTCCGTTGCTGCTGCTATACCTTCGAGATTGCTGATGATATTACCCTGCTTATCTTTCAGTGCATACATCTTGGTTTGTCCTATGCGAAGTTTCCTTATCACCGATTTCAGGCTGCGTCCAATTTTTACGGCTTCTTCAGCCTTTCTCACGTCATAATTTCGAATAACCCTTGTTTTCACCTTGTTGATCAGTTTTGACAGTTCCGCTAATTCGATCTTATCTCTTGAGATGGGTACTTTCATTCGTTGTCGTTTCTTTATTAGGTCCTTTGTTATTTGTGAGAGCTTGCCTACTGGTTGCCTTGGTGCCTTGCCTCCCAATTCAACTGCTGCCTCTGAAGCCAGCCTAGTTACGGTTTCATTCATTACCTCTATGTCATCTTCATCTATCTGTTCTAAGGCTGAATATTTGTTTGCATGTAGCAGCCTGAATTCGTCCGCGTTTACCCTTACTGCCTCTAGGTAGGCCTGGTTCTTCTTGACTAATTTTACTCTTTCTCTCTTCAAATTGAGGTGAATCCTGGCCCTCACTAACCTATGATCACTGCACTTTACCCTACCCGTCACTTCTACATCCTGCACTATGCTGAGATGGGCAGAAAGTATGAAATCAATTTCACTTCTTGTTTCACCACTAGGGCTTTTCCAGGTGCACTTTCTATTGCTACGCTTCCTGAAAAAGGTGTTCATCATTCGCAGCTTATTCCTTTCTGCGAATTCTACCAGCATCTCTCCTCTAGTGTTCCTAGAATTGACGCCGTAGTTGCCAATTGTTTGTTCAACAGCTTACTTTTTCCCCACTTTTGCATTGAAGCCGCCCATTAGTACAGTATACTGAGTTTGCACTTTTCTCATCGCTAATTCAACATTTTAATAAAACTGATCTACTTCATCATCATCGTGGCTGGATGTTGGAGCGTAGGTATGTACTACACTCTTAAAATTTTCACACCCTTATGGGTGTATTGCGGGTGTATTCATCTTTTCACCCTTGTAAACACCCTTGAAACGCCCTTTTTTAACGGAAAAGGGTGTTCAACAAGAAAACACCCTTGGAACACCCCAGTCTTTCTAATTTACACCCTAATTATAAGGGAGTAAGTGAACAAGCTTACAGTATATGATAAATGAACATTGCCAGTTAAGGCGTTGATATTGGCTATACATGAAACGCGCGCTACCTGCGCTTGAATTAGGTAGCTGGAATGATTAGATCGGGACATCTAGGCAGCAGCGCACTGGCTCCGAACAGTGGTCAAAAATGAAGTTTCAAACGAATATTGATATCGAACGGATGACACTAACGCGCAGACTTTGCATAGCCAGATATCTGCAAAAGGCTTCATATGATCAATGGCAAAATATTTACAATGCTATCACTGAATACTTAAAGGTGTGCAACCAGTTCGACTGGGAATGGTTAGAAGTGAGGGCTAACGGTAAATAGCTCACCAACTTACGGTTTGTAGATGACATTGGCATACTCAGCAACGCTGCAGACTATTTGCAACAAACGTTTGAGGACCTTGTCGAAGAAAGCGTAAGAGTCTGATTGAAAGTTAGTATGCAGAAAAGTAATGTTCCGCCGCCTGGCGAGAGAACGAATGTCATGGTCGGCAGTCAGCCTCTAGAACCTGCGCAGAAATACGTTTATTGAGGTTAATTACTCGCAGGGGCCTCTCATCAAGGAAATTAACAAAAATAAGAAATTAGCTGGAGAGATTACGGCAGGCATTACTAAATCATGACCAGGGAGCTTACTGCTAACCATTGCTTTCTACCGTTACTAACGTATGGGGCCGAAACTTGGAAGTTACTAAAGAAGCTTGGGAAGACGTTGAGGACCGCGCAACGAGCGATGGAATGAAAATTATTAGGCATGACGATAATAGACTGGAAGACAGCGATGTGGATTAGAGAGCGGACGGGGATAGCTGATATTGTGGTTGACATTAAGAGGAAAAAGTCGTGCTGGGCAGACATTGCAATGCGTAAGGGCGAGAACTGCTGGTCTATTGGAGTTGCAGAATGGGTGCTAAGGGAAGGGAAGCACAGTCGAGGACGGCAAAGAATAATGTGGACGTGATGGAATTGGGAAACCTGAAGACACGTGGAACCACTTAGCACAAGACAGGGGTATTGGAGATCGCTGGAGGACGTCAAAATAAGCTGATGATGATGATGATGTGACGACATCCATGCTAGCTTCGCCGCATGTCATTCATGTTATGTCATGCATACGTGTCATGCACGTTCTAATAGCTCGATTTGCGCCGATTGCGGGGGGGTGGGGGGCTAGTAGCGGCGCAGCCAAGTGGGGCACGCCGGGCACTTGTAACGCTCACTAACAGTAAAATTTTTGGTGCTATGGCAATGGCCCCGTTCCTTCCCCCTCCACGGTCAATTGGGACCCCCCCCCTCACGCGAGAAAATTTTCTGGCTACGCCACTGTGGGGAGGGAGGTGTAACATTGCTCTAGACCCCTCCCCCTAACTTGTCAACGGAAACGAGGGACGGGAGGGCAGCTGCCGCCGGGCCGCAAACCTTAGGCAGCCCAATTACCGGCTGCATTTCCCTTTGGACGTGAATACTGCTCTAATGTCATTACACTGTAGGATTCGTGGCGATTCGAGGGCATGCGACAAAAAAAAAACACACACATACAGCCATCAGCAAGTCTTAGCTTGAGCCGATCTTTGGGAGCTGGGCAAGACTCTCACAAAAAAAAAAAAGTTTGGCACCCCTCTTACAGGCATTGTCACCTCTGGGTCCCACCGCTGACTGCACATTTCCGGTAAAAAAAAATCACACAGGAACTCCTCTCGCATTTGTCTAAGTGTGCGTGAGCATTGTGACTCTTCCTCATCTACACGCAGTCCATGTCGTTATTAATGTTATGAGACTTGATCCGACAAGTATAAGCGACAGCGCTGCGGCGACACGAGCTGCTCTGGTCGGCGGCGCAAGCAAAGTACTGCAGGTGACGGGGCCAGGCGCGCTGGTGACGTTCCGTTCGTTTTGAGCCGGTATCGCTCTTTAGCCCTCCTCATCCGCGTCGAACCATTATCAACCGTTCTGCGGCGGCGGCTGCTTGTGGCACGACCGTGCGAACCGTATCTTGAAAGCGAACTGCATTGTGGACAGAGTGTGCCCACTGCTGAAAACTTCACGCGCTGTGTTCTCACCGTTTACTTCGCTTTGAAAACAGACGCGCGTACACCTATCTTGAATGTGATCTGCGAAAAGCGCATAGTGCGGCATAAGCTGAAAGCTTCGTGAGCGCAGTGTTTTCGCCGCTTCGGTCGCGTTGAAGCGAGAGCTAGCACGTAGGTGAATTCACTCGCTGCTGCGGGTTCTATTTTGAAAGATATCGTGCGGTACGGACTGATGGACGGATGGTTTTTCTTGTTGGGTAAGTATAGAAATGCTTACGTTATAAAAAAATCGCAGGATTCACGAATTTCGCGATAAGAACCAACACCAACCCCATTCCCCCGCCCCCCGCTGAGCGATGCCGTCTTGATCGCCCCCTCCCAAACCCGGGAAAAGGGACACTACCTCTCTATCTCAGTTGAAGAAACGATGATGAAACGTTAACAACGACAAGAACGGCATTTCCTGAGTTGTCTTATGGCCTCTGAGATTTGCGCGCGAAGCTGGCGCGCGCGAACCTGGGAGGCCATAATTGGCCGCTTAATAACATAAAAAGACAAAGATAATGCCAAACGACACAGTTAAAAATTCAAAGAACTGATCTTAGCTATACTGTTTGGGGAAAAGGAATAAAAAATTAGACAGCCGCAACACACGCCACTAAAGCCGCCATCGCCGGCATAACGCGGAACCAACGGTTGGCAACGTTCATTCGCGCGTCATTGCTTCGTCCGCTTCGTCTCCGCTACGAGAGCCGCCATCTTCTCGCGCCTAACGTTTTGTATGGTTTTGTTCTCTGCAATCCGCGCACATAGCTCATCGGTGGATGCACGTCTGCTCGGCGTCGCAATGCGGTCTGCGTCATTTTCTGGTGTTCGCGCAATCGGTGTGAAACTTGTCGCATGTGAAATGTTTGATAGAAGTGCCTCACGTCCAAGTCAAGCCGCCGTACGGGTGTGTATGGCTGTGCGCCCCGTTCTCGGAAGCGTCGACGGGTTTCCGGCATGCGGATTTCAGGTACGTGCAAATGCGTTTCGTCCTTCTATTGAGCTCCGGAGCAAAGCGTGCAATATTTCATGTGAAAGATGCAGCGCCCGTCATCATGGTGTGAATTTCGAGCGGCAAACGAGAACTTTGGCACTTAGAGCACACCGCGGCTGCTAAGTCAGCGTGGAAATTGTTTTACGTTACCGTAATATGTTGCTGTCTGTCTAATCTGCGGCTTGTGGACAGCTAGCCCATTGACTTTTTCTTGTGGCAGCGATGGGTATATAAATACAAGCGGTAACAGTTTTCGAGAGCAGAGAGTTGTTTCGCTCGATGTTTGGTCGTGTTCATGGCGTTATGAAAGCTAGAAAACTAACTGGCTTGATCGTGCTTAGTTCCAACTCCAAAGGGCGTAACATTGGCGCTGTTTATGTTTGTTTTCGGTGTCACGAGTACCACTTTCATGCTTTTGTTGCATGAGAGTGGTAGCTGCTACATGCCGTCTGGGCACAATACAACAAAAGCAATTCCCTCACTTTCATGCGTATGCAATGTGACGTAAGAAAATTTCCAGCGTTTTATTCGGAGCGTAAATATCCAGTATAGTTCAGTAAGAAACTCAAGTTCTGTCTTAGCTTAGTAGGCGTGAAACAAGTGAAACTCTCATTCCTTTTTGAATTGTTCGCCCAAACCGCACCGCCCGGAGATACGTCATCGGGTAATTGACAGTAGCTTCGCTACTTGAGTTGTTTTATGCGCCAATATTGCCTGGTTAAGTATCCTGTTAATTTATGCCGACGCTCGTTCATCTTTATTTTAAGCGGTTACTATCCCCGAGTACCGGACGATGCCAAACTTGTGAGGTGTAGCTAACGCGGGAAATTCAAAGTGGCGTGGCTGCAAGTTCCTGTTTTTACGTTTCTTGCATTCAAAGCCAACAGACACAGTATCACTGATTTGTTTTCCATTTCTGCTGTACTTGATCAATCTAATGTGACAACTGCATTTGCTCTTTAATGTTCTCCATTTACTGTGTATTCAGCTTGGCTGCCGTCCTCTCTTCAGAGTATGCCGCTGTGATCGCTCTTTCGTATAGCACATGCTTCTAGGTCCTTGTGTTTCAAGGGCTCTTGCGAGGCAGCAGTGCTCCAAGTAATTTTACCATCCTATATATTTTATATTTTGCATCATTCTTCCACGATGGATTTTAATGTTCATAGTATTCGTCATTAGTCATCGCCATAATTTTATAGCACGTAGATTTTACGCACTTTACAGCGACAATTTTTAGGCCAGTTTACAGCCAAGTCACATCTTCCATAATACATCGTCAACATTACCACTTGTCATGGCGCTCTTTGGCCAAACCTGGCCCTTGCGCCATAAAACACCACACATCATCATCATCAGCTTGGCTGCCAGAAAATGCTTGAATTTCTTTCAATATCCAAGTGACGAAATATTTCACTGACGGCCGTTTGTGAAACACGCAAGATGACAAAACTGATAGCAAAATGATGAGATATTTCTTTTATAGCGTTTGGACTCGACTTTTGGTGAGGATGTCGATCGACCTTGGGCCTGGTGACAGCACACCCGACATCGCCAAAGTGCAGCCTATCAGTTGAGTGCCCCCGAATGGACCATCAACATCGGAAAATGAAGCAGAGCCAGGTAGGGGCAATCTTTACTTTGGAACAGAATACTGACAGCTGCCTCTTTTTTTAAGAACTAAATAACATATATACAAACCAATCCTTTCTCTTTGTGCAGCCTACATAGAATTGTTTTTTGCTTGTTATACAGACTTTCAGAAAACAGTTCTTCTGAACCCTTTTTGCATGCACAAATAAATAAAGAGGAGTGCACTTTCTGAAGAAATTGATGCACTGAAATGTGCGTTCGACACACAATGAGATGCAAAATAACCAACAACTTTAAAGTGGTAAAAAAAAAACAAGTTTGAAACATGTTCTAACATCATAACCCGCCTTGGCATACGGATCTAAATATAACAGCAACAGAGGTGCATGCAGAGAAGTGTTTGTAAATGTTTGCAAGATATGTACATTGTCTAAGAAATTGTTTTTATTTACTTGGAGCTTCTTGGTGCCATGGCAGTGCAGTAAAAGCTCAAAATGATGCCCCTGCTCCTAATAAAGCACCTTTAGATTTTAAAATTAAATTATGTGCTTTTACATTCCAAAGTCACAACCTGAAGTTTTGGGAACCTGGCCTTCTTTAATGTACACCTGAATCTAAGTGCATAAGCGTTATTGCATTTTACCCTCATTGGAGGGCAGCTGCCATGGCCTAGATTGAAGCTGGGACCAGCATGACGGAGCAGCATGGCATCATAGTAAGTGGGCTATAACACCAGGTCAAAATGAGAAATACTGCTTAGAACTACCAACTTCTTGGCTCACAAGCACTTTGCACTTAGTTAAAGGAGTATGGAGTACTGACAGCGACCGTTTATGTACCAATTTCTTTTTAGGCTGACTGCATTATTATGTTGCGAAGCTTCATTTAGTCAAAACCAGCCTAAATTACAGAACCAGCTCAAAACACGCACCATGTATAGCTGGATTTGGACATGAAAATGGAGTCAATTCATGTCGCCGGAAATGGAGGTGGCAGTCACACTATTTCATGCATTTTGCCTAAAACATAGTCAATAATAATTAATTGATGTCTAAAATATTCTTTTCAAAAAGTTTTTTTCAAGCATGAAAGGAGGAGCCAAGCGGTGTTCAGGTGCACGAGCGGTTAGTTGCACGGCACTTCTTGCATGTGTTCACTGGCTTCTTTCAAGCCTGAAAAAAAAATTTGTTGCACCTATTGAGCAGTAGAAAGCTGGATTGGGAATTTTTCAGGATGCTCTACAATTTTCGCACTGACACTTTTGCTTTGAATATAATTCAGCAGTTAAATAATCTTTAATAACTAATTACCTAATTAGGAAAAATGCAAGAATTGGTTTCACTTCCTCAAAACGATGGCAAACGACATTACCTTGGTGCTGTCCAGCTACGTGGCACTTGTACATAATTAAAGCTTGCACATGTCATACAGACCACCTAGTAATTACAAGGCATATATAGAAGTGGCTAAGTTGTGTGAGCCAGCCATGTGTAGCGATTCATGAGAAACAGCCATGTTTCTTTGACTTAAGGGCATGATAAGATTTACATGCTCGACACCTTGTATCAGTGTGTTCTAGGCCTGTTCGTAGTTTAGCTGCTACATAAACAATATTTCTCCACGTGTAAGCTCATATGCATCTTTCAAGTATATTGCCTCGTGTGTCCAAAATGAACCATCCTCGCGCTTCCTTCATTATGTCTTCATCTGTTGCTGTGCTAAATTTTTAACATGCAACTGCACAAATTTTCATCTAGTTTTCATATTTCCTCGTTTGGTGGCTTTATTTCTGAACAAGTTGTTTTCGTTAAACCCTGTTGCACACAGCAGTAAACAGCATTTCTGCCTGGAGTGGGAATTGTTTTTTTTTTTTTCAGATTGACATTAATACACTTTGCCTGGGCAATGTAAGGCATTCTGCATAACACGGCCCCGCAATAATGTATTATATTGCATTCCAGCATCATGCAAAACTGTTTACTTACCAGATTACAATATGTATAAGTGTTGGAAGTAACAGAACTGGAAGAAGCCAGCAGATAATGAGGCCAAGGAAAGCATACAGGAACATGTTTTAAGGTTTTTATATGAAGTATAGAAGTGATAAATTCTAGGTAAGTGAAAGTGGATTAAAAGATATCCAGCTGTGGGTGGGGAACGGACCCATAACCTTCACATTACGCATGTGATATACTAACCACTGGGGTACTACGGCCGTGTTCGAGCGTCGACAATCTGAGGGGCCATTGTGGACGGTTGAATGCTGCCTCGGTGGCACAGTGGTTAGTGCATCGCATGCCTAATGCAAAGGCTGTAGGTTCGTTCTCCCCCCATGCCTGGTTGTTTTTGACCATTTTCATTTCCTTTTATCATTTATACATTTAAATAGAAAATTACAAATAAGTTTCCACGTGCCTTCCCTGGCATCTTCCAGCTGTGATTCAGAAAAATTTTGACCCTCAGTAGCCTTTCTTCTCGTTCGGAAGAACAGGAGCTTCATTTTAAAATAATGAATTCACCTTGTTCAGCATCTCAATGTGGTCTCAAATCTTATCACAGCATATGTATTACGAAGTGAAGTTTTAAGATGATATAGCATGGGACCTAATTAGTAGCCTTTGTGTACAGATATATGACTAGTCTAATAAATAGGAGGATTTTAAGAAGCACTTCTAACATGGTCTGAGCATGTGTTTAAAAAAACTAATCTAGCATGATTTCAGGCATAACTGTTGCCCCTGAAAAATATTTGGATCATCTGCATTGGCATTGTTTTTAGAGAGCACCAATACTGCTTTGATAGAAGTAGCCTCGTGGAACATGAAGCATCGCTTCTTGCTGAGTCAAGGAAATATTATCTGCATATCTGAGGTGCATGTGTCATATGCTCGAATGCTGTTTAAAGGCTGCTAATAAGAAAATTACTTTATTTGCCTCCTAGAGATTGCTTCAGTAGTCTATGCTACTCGATCATAAACAATTTACCAGAGTGAACATTCATCACAGTTGGCTTTGCAATGTTTATGCAAAATACCACAATTGTCTACTAGGCATGTGACCACTAAAACTTGGAATTAATGACCAGTAAGATTTATGGGACCACCAAACTTAGTTTATTACTCCAGAACAAAGTGCGAGTCACTTCGGCTATTTCTGCCATAGAGTTTCTTACAGTAATTACTAGAGGGAGCTCTCGCGCTGCAATCGTACCACCATGGGAATGACGGGAAGCACATGGATTTGTCTGATATTCGTGCTTGTGAATTCAGACGTTCTTGTGGCTTCGTATATTATACGCTATATAAATCTTATTGTCGTAAATTTCAGCGCAGTCTATACTCTTCGAAGTGCAGAAGACGGCGCCAACACGCACAATTGCTATTAATTGCAACGATTGAGCTTGTCCAGGTGGCCAAATCGAAAGGCGCGAAGAGTCTCAAGGCACTGGTATGCCCGCGATAAATTCATCAGGGCGTTGCACTCGCTTGTCGTTACACGCCTCCGTGGCTTAATGGTTTCAATATCAGACTTCTGTTCTAGAGTTCCTGTGTTTTAATCCTGTCGTCGGACGATTTTAATGCTCATTTGTTACACAGTATATTGTTGTAAATGACTAGTTTACAAAGTCACAAACCCGTTTGAAGCCAAACAGACGAAGTTTAGGCAAATCCATGTACTTTCCATAATTTCCATGCTGGTACAGCCGTTCTTGTTTGATCTCCTGTGGACACTAACGTCAGAGTTCCCTCTAGCAATTGTATGAAACTCTGATTTCTGCACATCGCTCGTGCAGAAGCGGCACCACACCTGCTGCGTAAACATGCACTACCTTTCGGCCAAGTGCAGGGAATGCTGTGAACTCGCCCTGTACAAAGCCTGCACTAAGTAAAACAAATCGCAACGTGCAGTTGCTGCCACGTTGAACTGGTGGAATGAGTAGTGAAATGCAGCACCTCCTAAACTAGTTCAGAAAGTGCAGGTTAATCAAGTGGAGATTATATAGTAACAGAAGTTGAGTGATACTGCATTACATTCACGAAATATACTTCATGATACTTTTCCATTTATTTCCTCAGTTATTAAGAATCCCTTTTGCATTGTTGGACAAAACTACAGAATGCCAACATATTTTCTAGCATTCACTGGTAGCAAACATGTCAAAACTTGTTCTAGTTTCTGGATTGTAGCTTTAGCCGTTAACCCCCAAGTTAATTCCGGAAAAATGTACCAAATTTTCCAAATTCCTTACGTACTCAATTTTTCGGTGTCATTCTCATTCTAAAAATATATTACTTCATTGGTCTCTGGTTAGAAATAACACAAAAATAAGAGCTGCTCTTGAGGGCAGCTTTCCCTTAATGCCGACTGTAACTCATCTTTGACAATAAGAGCAGCATAACATTGGGCAGAAAGATTGTGACTCATCATTGGCGATATTGGTACTACCTCCAGTCACTACTAGAGCTTGGGATCAATGGTTAAAGGTTGCGACTTTGTTGCTGCCCAATTTTAATTCTGCAGCTGTTACACTTGGATGTAGCGTGTGTATGTACGTGTGCATGCATTAAAATGACTTCACGCTAGAGCAAAGCAACTGTAGTGCAGAGAGGCATTAGTCATCTTTATATATTTGCTTTGTAAAGATGCACTAAGTTTATCTTTTGCAGTATAGACTTGGCGCTCATTGGCCAAAGATGCCCTTGTGCTACTAAAACCTGTCAATTAATTCGCTTTTTGCAGTAGCAGCTGCTTATTCCTTTTTCAAGATCGGTCTGTGAGTTTTGTTTTTCTTGAACTGTGCAATTCCCACTCACAGGACTGCATGTCATCTGAGGTGTTCCTTTTTCAATCAAGAATGTTGAGGTTGTGTTTGTAAAACTTGATTTCTTGCCTCAAACGAGCTTGTACAAACTGACCAAGCTGATAATTCTACCTGATTATATATTAAATATGTTGCGATTATGAACCCTCATAATGAATGACACATAGTATAAACATTTTATCTAATAAAACAATTTAATGAAATTTTTCATGTTTTTCGCGTTCGTGTTCACTTCTCTACTCTCGTGCCCTGTCTGCATGCCTCACCTCTTCTTTTGCATATTAAATATCGTATAAACTTAACCATGCTTTTTACCACAGTGCAGGGGGAAAAGGTTCTGGTAACACCATGCATTCAGTATGGTGGCCCAGATGTGTATGCAAGCAACCTCCTTCATGTGAACCAAGAACTACTCTGCAGTGTCTCGCAGACTTCCTTGCGAAGCCCTCAACATTCTCGTCTCAGTGGAATGGCTGCTCATCTATCTGCGTGTCCATCACCGAGACGGCCAGTTGTAAAGCTCCTGTACCTGTTTAAGAAAGCTTAATGATTTTTTTATTTAGTTTTCACGGTTGGCCGTAGAATCTTAACATTTTTGATGTTTCTAACATTTTTACCTGGCACAAAGTGGTGCAATAATTTTAAACCAGTGTAATGTATTTAAGTGATGCTCGCTCTAATGCCTATCCGGTTTTGTTTGTGTTTAAGAAATTTGAATGTCTGATGAGGTAACAGCATTTGAATTTCTCATCGTGGCTCTTTTCAATGAGCTGCTAGGAAATAAGATGTAAAACTTATCACACGCCAGTTGTAGCATTTTTGTTTTCATGACTGAAGTATACTAGTTTCAAAAGATGGAAAGTGGGGAAAAAAGCCTCAAGAACATGACCATCCTAGGATTGTCATGTCCTTACAACTCTGCAATGACTAATGCCTCATGCATCTTGGGAGCACATTGGTCGCAATGCCTACAGGTATACTTGATAAGAGAATAGCTTGCACTCAGATTTGCCACGCAGTTGATGGCTGATGGCTTTTGTTTGTCGTCTTCATGTTACTACTATGTATTCAATATTGATTTAGATGTGCTGCGGTTTCTTGCAGTCACCTATATGTATATATATATATATATATATATATATGTTCGTCGCAATAAATATTTAGTTGAGAGTTAGCGCTCATCCTGTCTGCTTCTAGTCTGTGTCCGTGTCACTTCGCGCTACAATCCAAGATCATGTTACTGTACCAACTCGCCCAACTTTATATCCTTGTGTTAAAGACACACTCAGACTTGTTCTTACTTATGTGACCGGTTATTTTTGTGCTTTATAATAAGATGCAGTGCTTTTCGAATGAATACATGTGATAGTTCGTAGTGAGGTTATTTAAAAAAACTGTTCTGCTTAAAATTTAATTGAGCAAGCCTGTGCCATTATTCGGTGCTTATGTCTTTGTATTGGTATGGTTTTACTCTTATCTTCCTTTTTTACTTTTAAAATGTGCAAATATTATTATGTAACCATTTCTCTTTAATGAAATAAATACTTTTCTTCTGACATTTTGTCACAAATTTTACAATGATTTTGTTCGATTAGGTAACCTTAGACTAGTTGATTGTTATTCTGGTAGCTTAACTTACCATGCCTGTGGAATATTCAATGCAAGCACATGGTGAAAAATAAACTAAATTATTGGGTATAAGCAGGTCACTGGCAGTAAATGGAGCATACATATATTTCAGGAAATAGTGCATGCTTATATATGGAACAGCATGCACAGCTACACATGCTGTTTTGTTCGTAAATGCTGAAACATTATTCGACGTGGAAGCACTTCGTTCTTTGCTATTCAGTGCTACCTTTAAGTCATATGTGTGAAAGTACTAGTAGAAGCATCCCGTGGAGATAAATGACAGCTTTGATGAATAGAGGTATAAAGTGTGTGCTTAAAACGGCAAAAAAACTGCTTGACAGGCAAACGTATGCTTCTGTAGTACTGCACTTGTTACCGTCGCCAATCTATGCATTGCTTGCGCTCTATTGCATTCAATATGAGCTACAACAACGAGCTATGGTGTCTTTCCCTCCTAGTCGAGCTGGTGTTGCGAAAATTTTTGACCAAGAAAAGTGGAGGTTCTTAATTATTTCTGAAATGCATGTAACCATGCTTTTGGCTGTGTGCTGTTTCCACGGGGTTATAAGTACTGGTGCACCAAGGTGCGGGAGATCCTGTGTCCTTAGTGCAGCGTGCATTGTTATTGCGCTCTGCATCCTGCCCGCAGTGTACTATCACTGCAGAGGAAGATTACGAAAAGCATGGCGTGTGTGCCTTGCTGCAATGGCGAAACCTTAAATTGTTTGCCTGAAAGGGTCGCACGTTATGCTACCACATGACGGACCAGAAGCGCAATATGACGACGCCTCACAGATTCTGGCTCATATTGAACAAGGTAGTACCATAGCTAAGGCTAGGCAGCATTCACAACAGCTAGTCTGCCCATTAACTACATGGCTGTAGTGAACACTAAAATACTTGCAGGGATAACACCCTTTTGGAAGGGTTTTGTCCATGCTACACCCATATTGAAAGGGTGGTGTCTGTGTTACACCCCATATAGAAAGGGTGTTGTTTGTTTTACACCCATAGGCGAGGTGACGTCATATTAACACCCCTTCTGTTGTGGGGTGTTAATTTGCCCCCCTTTGCTTGGGGTGTAGCAATACACCCAAAAAGGGTGTCACCCATGGGACAGGTCATTTACACCCTTAAGGGTGTTAAAATTTTTAGAGTGTACCTTTAGTCTATATCTCTTATTAAGTTTGATTACGACTATTATTACCCTCTCATTAATGCTGTAGAATTCTTCAATGTTGCCCGTTATGTTCTTATGGATTAGGAATCCTATACCCCGTATTGCTTCTTAACTGGGAGACCTCTATAGCAGAGGACATGCCCGTTAGTCAGCACTATATAAGCTTCACCAGTTCTTCTAATCTCACTAAGGCCAACGATATCCCAAACAATGTCTTATAGTTGCTCTAAATGTTCTGGGGGCGGTTGGGGGGGGGGGGTGATTGCGGGGGATCATTGCATTAAATGAGAGTGCAAAATGCGTCAGCGAGAGTTAGCTTTGTCATTGACAGACATGATTATCAATCACACGCAGTGAACCATTACAATCCAGTGGTGACAAAATTATCTGAAGCGTGACGCTGACGGCAGACAAAAAAAAAGTCGCTACAATTTTCGCTAGAACTATCAAATGAACTTGAAGTAACGTAGGTATTTTGGAACACTTTAATATAGGCTAACGTAAAGTAAATCATCTGCCTAGACGTCTCATGTTTGTCTCCGTGCAGGTGACAGATAGAGAGTGAATTTACCACCAGGGTGCGGAGGGCTTTTACTCTGATAATATGTTTGCATAACGCATGATGACATTAAATTCCGCGTTCACCTTCAGATTATTGTAATGTTACAAATACAACCCAGTTCAAAAGAACAAAATTAACCTAGTTTTCTTATCACAAGAAGGCACTCAGTCTACATTATCTCTAAATTCGTCTGGTTCTCGACGTTCGTGATAAAGCTAAATCTTGTGGAACGTGCTCGGCCGCATGCTGTCAACACGACGATGACAATTATACCCGAGCTTTATAGTATAAGTCAAATGCTACTTTTCCGCCCTTGGCTTACCTGAAAGCCGCCGTGAAGTACTGATCGGTCCGAAATCCGTGAGAAACGGAAGCGATTTGTTAAGATTTGTTCAGTCTAGATTACTGAGCTCAGCTGTTCAGATATCTAGGCTTTTCTATTCAATGGAGCTGTCTTATTTAGCTGCTGCGCTCTAAATCTGAATATAAAATGTATTCTATTAATTTACTGCTACGCTTTCGAACTTCCACAAATCGAATGCATTTTGGGACATCACAGAACGCGCAGCGTTTAAACACATTCAAATCCTTTACGTAAAAAAATGAAAATTTTAATTTTGCCCACTTCTAAGTATGTGATCATAGCCGTGCTGGTAAGCACCATCACAATGTAAAGACTATCAACGTGAAGCCAACCGTTGCTAACATGCTCACGGGGCCAATCTTAAGTTTCGGCCGCTTACATGTTGCTTTTGAATAATAAACTGCATTCTAGAAGGCCATTTTTGAGTCAACTTTCTCTACTTCGAAGTTGCTAAAATGTCGCCGACTGTTCATTCAAGTCGCTAGAAAAGGTAGCCTGTAGTTAAATAGAAAACTTTGTCGCTAAACAGACAAGAGAGTAGCTAAATCTAGCGCCAAAATCGCGAAAATGGCAACAATGATGAGTACAGGCCAGTAAATTACAAAAATGAAAGCTGATTTTGAGTTTTTAAAGATAATTAGCTTAGATGGTTCCAACGAACACGGGATGATGCAAGCGGCGGGAGATGAAACTTCTCCTGGACCGCCCGGCGACAGCCTTCTCTGCAATGCAGCCGTGCAAGGCACGTCCCGCAGGCGGCTCGCACCGTGAAAAACTGTAAAACCCTTCTGCTTAGTGCGTCCGGCCGAACGTCGTCTGCTACAGCGCGTGGCGGCGAGAGCCGAAAGACCATCCTAGCTTCCCAAGCAGAGGATACGCACTAAAGAAAGCATACTTATGAGGGCGCAATTCTGAAAGTAAACTTGGCCTCAGCTATTGTTTTGTTGGATTTGCCAGTGTGCAAGCGACAATGCCCGCTTTCTAAAGTGTGTGTGCGTGCGCGTTTGGTATGGGGGGGAGGGGTGGGGAAGGGGTGATTGCCTTTTTTGCCCACCCCCTGTTCCTTCGGGAGATACGTCTGTCCCGGCTATTCTGCCGAACAAGTAATTAACGGCGTCGACGATGCAGTCGCCGGCTTACGTCATCCTCACGTCTCGAAAGTTGTCACGCGCTATCGACTTCCGGTAACCTCGTGTGACGTGCTCGAGTACCGTGTGTTGCGTAAAGAGAACAAGGACGGACGAAGTGCATGGCCAGTGTTACAGTCTGGAGGCGTCGGCTAGGATACTGCATGCGTGTTACATGGTGAACTCACACCAGTAACACCATGGGTTACGTGTTGGTGAGCTTGCACCGCGTAACACCAATTTACACTTGATGAGTTTCCACTGCATGAATGTGACTTGGTGAATTATTTCAATTTCAATTTTATTCTTATATGTCAGGTACACGGTGTTAGAAGTATTTTAGAAGTACTTCTAACACCGTGGTCAGGTATTGAAGAAGCGCGAAAAGATACACCGACCAAGATAACTGAAAATTTAATGTCGTCGGAAGTGTCCCGTCATTCCTATTTGGGAATGGTCTGAATGGCCGTGGTCTGTATGTGCAAGGATTCTACATGCAGGCGTGACGCAAGCTTACTTTCCTTGGCCAGAACACGTGCACTTGCCCAGTCAATATCGGGGCCTGTCATTAAATATTCAGTTATCTTGGTCAGTGTATCTTTTCGCGCTTCTGCAATATGTGTTTTCCCGGCCAGACGGGCTACCGTCAAACTTTAGACTTCATTTATCATTTATATATATTTCAAAGAAGACAAATACAGAGAGAGGTCTGCGTGCGTGCGTGCGTGCGTGCGTGTGTGCGTGTACGTGCGTGTGTGCGTGCGTGCGTGTGTGCGTGTGTGTGTGTGTGTGTGTGTGTGTGTGTGTGTGTGTGTGTGTGTGTGTGTGTGTGTGTGTGTGTGTGTGTGTGTGTGTGTGTGTGTGTGTGTGTGTGTGTGTGTGTTTACAATTGCAAAAAAGCGTCACAAAGACAGACATCACCACGCGTATACCTGAAGTGACATGGAAGGAGTATCGTTCACCAGCGCCGTTAAGTCGAGTGCCACGGAGCAAATACTTCACACGCATGGACGCACCACTCCATGATCGTACCATCGAGGTACAGCGACCTAGTGCGCTTTCTGTGGTCGGAGGGAGTCAAAACGACACTCACCGCCGCTAACAGCCGAACAGCCACAACCTGCCGTTAGCGCCTCCCCGTCCTCGTACAGCCTTGATGTGACGCCGCCGGATTACTTCATCTTCGGCCATTCGAAGGAGGCGCTGCGTGGTCGTCGAGTCAGACGATGAGGTCCGGCAGACGGTATAGACGTGACTTCGTGAGCATCCAAAGACCTCCTTCATGGAAGGGATATAGAAGCTCATTGCGCGCTATCAAAAGGGCACACTGCCGTGCAAATGGCATTTGTGAAAAAAGTAACGTGTGTAGTTTTTCTGTCTGTAAATTAAGAAGTTATGGGAAAATAACCTTTTCTTTTTTTTGTTTACCCTCGTGTAAAGTGTAAAAAGCACCAGGGCAGGTATAATGAAACCGTTTCAGTCCGTTCCTTTCCATTCATCTCGTCCACCGCTCCCAAACAGCCAGATCTGGTGCAAAAGTAGGCCGGCCGTCGCTTGGCTCCATGGCGAAGCGCGCGAAAAGGAAAAGAAGTCGGACAGAGTCGTTATGTCATTCCGGCCCCGGTATAGCCACCCACCGATGACAGTGCTTCTTTTAAAATCTAAGAGAATGATCATTGTAGAGCTGTACAATACACGGAACTATTACGGGAAACTCTTACCTGTAGTTCTTTATTTCTTTCTTTCTTTTCCTGCGACAGCAGTTAAGAGCTAGAAACAGGGCTTGCTTGGTCCGTCCGCTCGTTACAACACGGCGTGCGTCGCCGACCGGTCGTCATTATGCCGCCACCACCGTCGCTGTTCGTCGTTGCATGCAGCTCGGGGAGTTTGCGCCGGACTGCATGAGCTTTGCACAAAGTTGGTGCGTTGAGAGGAGTAGCTGTTATCGCAGTAAATGAGCTCAGAGTCGTAAGGAATAGCTGAAGTCCGCCTACCTTTCTTTTTGCTGAAAAAATAATATCGGTAACGTTTATTTATTTATTTATTTATTTATTTATTTATTTATTTATTTATTTATTCGAAAGCATTATATGGTTAATGAGGCGGGAAATCCGGCGTTGTGGGCGTTGGCGTGACCCCACGATGGTCCGAAAAGACTACGAACCCACGACCTTTGGTGTTAATTAAGACGAAGTTAATTAAGTCACCGTTAACTAAGGTAGAGTTAATCAAAGCATTTGAACAAACGACCTTAGTTGGCAGTCCAACCGCCGATCTTTGCTGAGAGGCGAACCAAGAACTGTCCTAACTAGTTGCTCAACGACTGATAGAGAATCAGCATCGCGCGGTGGTCGCAATGCTTTCGCATTCATCGACGAAGGGACAACTAAGTGCTCCTTCGATTTGTTTGTTTGTTTGTTTGTTTGTTTGTTTGTTTGTTTGTTTGTTTGTTTGTTTGTTTGTTTGTTTGTTTGTTTGTTTGTAGAGGTAGTCACCGCGCCTGTAATGCCTGCGCGACAATACAGTATAGAGGGGGGGGGGGGTTGTAATAACATTCATTATAAAGGAACAAAACGAAATTTCGTTTCTTGGTATAAATTAAAGCACACTCGACAGTAACAAAACGTTTTACGACGAAATTATGCTACAAATCAGAAAAGAAGAAAGAACGCGCGTAATAAATATTGCAAGGATATCGATAAATGGAAATGGAAAAGAAATTTATTTAGGCGAAAGGAAGAAGTAAACGAACAAATTGACGCACTAGCGTCTTGTAAGGACCTATTTGATCCATGGATTGTTTTCCACACGATAAAAAGACTTCCGAAGAAAGATCCGTTTTAGATTATCTGTTTTTAGCTTCATGCAAGTGATGACTAGTTGAACACGCAATCGAAGCAGTTGCGTCTGAAAAGGCACTTTTCTATAGAAATATTTCAGACGAAGTATGCATGTTGAAAGCGAGGCGTTTTTTTTTTGTTTTTTTTTTTTTAGCACATAGCACTCTGAAGCGTCTGACATAGTTACTATAATGCGCGCACGCGCACGAGCGCAGACCGGCAGACAGACAGACATACAGACAGACGGACATATGGTGCAATGTCACGAAGTTACGCCATCGAGAAGAGCCAAATGTGTCGCTGTTCGTCAAGTTGCCGCGCGGCAACCGCTTTCGCGCACTGCAAATCGTGCCTTTGTGGCCAAGAAGGCGAGTTGGGAATCCGGCGGCGGCCGTCGACTGGCCTCTGACCCGGCCCAGCCCGCGGGATTCACATGGTCGCGTCACGCCGCCGCCATGAGAACGGGCGGCTGCCGTCGCATGCCTCCTCTCCCACACGGCACCCCTCAGCGCCGGCCGCTGCGCGGACGCTGCTGCTCGTCATACTACGTCTGCTGCATCTGGTAAGTCTGGCTGCGTTGGCGCCTTGGGAACCAAACTGCCTGCTCACAGTGTGACGCTGGTGTTGTTCGATGCTGCTTCGGGAAACTCACGCGCTGGTCCTCACTCGCGAAATCCCAATCACCTTACAGAGGGCTGGTTTTAAACGCCGATCAAATTAATATGTTCAAACGCGCAGTCCGAGGTTTCGCCGCATTCGCATAATAAAGGCCGAACACCCAAGTCCGGTGGGTTGGAGAGTGATCGAAGCTCCCACCGTTAACTGAAGCTGCCGGGAGTGCCTCTGCGTTTTTAGAGGCGCGGGCTTCGTTGGGGGGGGGGGGGGGGGGGGGGGGGTTCCTGGACCACTCTCGAAGCCACGTGTCACCGGCGGCACGTCGCGAGACCACGGATGACGGTCGCGAACGCGAGCTGCTCGAGCGGCAGCCGTCAGTCGCAAACGTCTGCGGCTCGCCCGGCCTTTCCCACACTTTTGTCCCCTGCACAAACAGTCGACCTCGAGCGTCGCGTGAGAAAGAACACGCCCTTTGTCATCCAGGAAGAGTACAGCGCTTCGCTGGCTAATGTCACCGATGGCACCCCACGTTCAGCTGTGTTGGGCAGTGCGAGGAGAAAGCGATGCGTTCATCGCCACGCATATAAATATGACCCGGTTCCAGTGCCGGAGGTGCGGATCTGAATAAGCTTCGCACTTAAAACTCTCAGAGTCAGTATTGAACTATTATAGACAGACTTTGGATCTATACAAATTGTCATAAGCGTTATGAAGGGATACATGCTTAGGTGTATTGCTAGTTCATGTTTAAAATAAGAAGAGCGCGAGAAACAGGGACAAACGAAGAAAGACTGTGTGTGTCTTCGTTTGTGCCTGTTTCTCGCGCTGTTCTTGTTTCACCGTATACGTGCCAGCTTTAGTAATAATAATAATAATAATAAATATGTTTGTTTGGTACACAGCTGCTCTTTCCTCCCGACCGTTAAACCTCTGTGTTAAACTGTGTATTTTTTTATTTATTTTTTGCACTTTGAACACCTCTTCTTTAAGAAGCCCACAAGAATTACTCGAATTACTTCACTGTAGAAATATCTGTCTAGAATGAAATTGGTACTTGTTCGCTTATGGAAAACCAATTTTGGATTGGACAAACTTTAATTTAAGGTCCTGCAGGACGCACGTCAGCGCGCAGTGGGCGTCTCCCACGCAGGGACCGACAGGGAGTACCTGGCGGCCGCTGCGCGAGCCTGCTGGACGGCCCATCGCTGGTCTTGTAGGAGCGGGCTTCGTATGGTCTTCTCCCACTTGTCGGAGGCAGAGTCCGGCGGAGCGTTTCTGCACTCCCAGAGCACGCGTGCGAGTGCCGCCGTGACCCCGCACGAGAGGCACGCATCGTCGGCGTAGACGTCCGGGTAGATGATGTGTAACGTGGCGGGGTTGGGATAGGTATGTGTTTGTAACAAGCGTAACAAGCCCAACAATCAACTCTTCTAGAAGGGCATCATTTGCAAGAGGAACTAAAGCAATCCATTCACTAATTAAACTAATTACATTAAATAGCTTCTTAGTTACTGGCTTTACGGCGCATGTTTCTATCGATACGTTCAAGGGAATCATCATAAAGGTCTCGTAACGTGTCTTCTTTTTTGTTTTCAAAACGGCCATGTAAACAGAAATAACTGTCGTCAAACTATTCATTCAATTTACATGATTATGCTCGCGGCAGCGCTCAACGAGGCTTGCCGTCCAACCTTTCTGTGACGTAGATACATGAGGCAACATGAAGTTGCCGTTGCGCTTACTTCTTTCCACGAGCTGACGCCGATTGGCGCTTCGCGCAGCTCCCGCTCCAACGCAAAGTCACTTCTGCACAAGGCGCGATGCGGACCGATTTATCGCGCCGTATTGCTAAAGCTTTATTTTTTTACTATTCTATTACGGGGGCCATGGGGGGGGGGGGGGGGGGGGTGTTGCACTGTGCGCCACGCTTCACAATGCTGCGAGCGTAATCAGGTAAGTTGAATGAATTATTTGGCGCCAGTTCTTTCGGCTCACGTGGTCGTTTTGAAATGCATGAAACACGCAACTACACGTAACAACTCGTACCGTTGGGCTGGGACTGAGTTTCCGAGGCTCCCGTTGGTGACATGACATGGATCTGAGTAGACTGACTTCCGCGGACCACGATCAAAAGCTGTTCCGTATGGGCTGCACAGGGTAATCTACGCCATTAAGGGATGCGTCTGTAACGCGCACCCTATACAGTAATTCATACACGAAAATCAATTTCTTCTGCTTAAACACGCGTATACGTGTCTCGTCCACGTTTAACCTTGGCGCTCTACACTTACGTTTATGAATCACCAGCTTGCCCAATCAGCTGCCCTATACATAGTATTACATACTTTACACAGTATTACATATCTAAAAAGTTTAGGAGAGACGGTTTGTAAGAATATTGTCATGAGAACTTTACGAATAACAATACCCATCTACGGGAATGAAATTCCTCTGCATTTGCAGCATTCGCAAGGGCATTCACAATTTCGCAGCACGTCCCAGAATATATCAAATACTTTTTCTTTATAGCTCGCGTATTTCGGCGTTGCGCAGTAGCTGCATGGAGAACGTTCCTAAGCAAGCGTGATTACTTTTGTCTGAAACTAGTATTCTTTTAATTGAGGCGTCTGCTTGGGTCATGCGCTAACTGCTCTTAAATTGCTCGCTTGCGCTTGCCTTGTTTATCGCAATTTAGTGCACCCAATCCTCCTGTAGCCCTATAATAGAGCTGAAGTATGTTTGAATTATTAATTAAATAAATAAAATGAATATGCATTACATGTTTTCAGCAATAATGCAGTTTTTTAAAAGGATCTGTTTGGAAGTTGGTCATCGCCAACAGACACCATATAAAAGCAGGGCTCTTATCAAAGAAAGAAAGAAAGAAAGAAAGAAAGAAAAAATTTGTGCGAAGTGTTTTCTTTTTTTATCGCAGGCATTCACGCCCGCCAGACGTGTACAATATCGGCATAATAACGAGACAATAACTGAGGAAATGGCCAATCGCACAAGGCACTTACGAAAGGCAAGTTATATGAATAGAATGTTGTCCTTAGTTGTTGATTTCTTTTCTGTGTCATGAGCATTAAAAAAATCTGTTTATCATTTATTGCCGCCCGTGAGGCATGAAGAGTGGAAAATTTGTTGCATTTCGCCCCCATCGAAAGGCGGCGCGCAGTGATTAGCAGCCCAACACCAAAACACCAAAAATTTAGTACTCCGGAAATACAGCTTTTGCAGAAGCCTTGTACACAACGTAACAAATCCACGTAAGATGTAAACTGACATATAGAATTTGTCCGCTTTGAATGATGTAAGGCCGTTGTGAACGGTCGCCTTGGTTAAACTCATGTGTGCATTGTTTTTGTGTGGTTGAAGTGCGGGCTTGCTCGACTTCTCTGGGGTCCACTCTGTGTTTGTGTATCTGTTGCATCGCAATGTTGTGCTGTTGGCTCGCACCCGGGCCGCTTCCAGAGAACGCCTGCTTTGGGAAGGCGGTGGCCGGACGCTGTTTTGCGAAAAAGTGAGCGGCAGGGGTTCTCGCGCACTGGTTCTGGCGAGCGCCATAAATCGCGCAGCGAGCCTCTGTATAGCGGCACCTGGAGAAGGGAGTCTTTGGGGAGTGTTTGAGTCGGGCCGAGGCGGCGCGGGCGGCTCGGGTGGTCTCGAGCGGCGGCCGCCGCCGGTGCGAGTTACGCAGCCCGGACACATGGTCCCGCGGCTGGGGGTTAGAATGTGCGCGGCTGAGCGGGCAGTGTGGTCTGAGACAATGGACCCACCTCGTCAAGTGCCCGATCGGGGCGACGGACTGCCCCGAGGCCTTTGCTGAGCCGCATTCGTTAGTGTGAACTCACTTTCCTTGTTTACTATATACCCCGTGTAACCCGTTAGTGTCTGCCTGTAAATAAATTAAGTTCAAATTATTGACATCCAGCATCTTTAGCCGCGGAATACCGAAGCAGAGAACAGTGCAGCGGCTTAGGAAAAGCCGAGAACGAACGAAAACACCAATAAAGAGGAACCTGGCGGGAGGAAGAAAAAGAAGAAAAAAAAATGATCCAATGAACACCGTTTGCAGAACCGCGATACCTGTTCTTGATGCAGAGCTATTAATTTGTAAATTTCGTGCTTCTATTTCTTTTTTTCGAACTTTCGAATTCTTAAAATCATTTTAACATAAGTAAGGCCCTAAATCGGAATTCCGTTTCCAACAGTCACTAGAATTTAACTTTTTTATCTCAAATGCAACAAATTTCGTTAAAATTGGTCCAGGGGTTATTTCAGAAAAGCGTTTTTGCGTTTTACATGTATTTGATTAGGCCGCGTTGGAGTTCGGCCCGAACTAAAGCTTCCTCGTATGGGACGCCAGATTTGGGGTAGGAGTTCGTTTGCAGAAGTCTTAGTGTGACCGCCTGCGGCCTGCTTAGCTTGGAATGAGGCGACGGGGAAACCCTTCTCTCTAAGCAAAATGATTTAGTGATTTCGTTGTCCGTGATAGGAGCGTCTCTGTGTCCGGGGAGAGAGTCGCCCGATCCGAGGGCAGCGCCGTCAGTAAAGCCACGCGCAGCCTCGTGGGCAGATTCGCTGAGGTTCAGAGAAACCTCCTCGATCGCCCCGACGTGTGCAGGGAACCAAAGGATGAAGCGCGTGGAACTGCCACGGTGTTCGGCGCCTTTCGGAATTTGAACTACCTGCCGGGCTACCCGGCCTTTCTGGAATGCCCTGACGGCCGCTTTCAAATCGCTATACACCCTGTTTCTCCGACCGTCTTGCATGGCGAGTGCAATGGTCACTTGCTCGTCCACCTCGGGGTCCGTCGTCCGGACCGAGGCACAGTTGACGACTTTGCCCAGCGTGTCCACGACGAAAACCGCAAAAGCCTTGCCTTCTCGCTACGCGGCGTCGTCCACGAATCTTGCTTCGATCTCGTCCTTGTAAATTTGCTTTAGTATCGTCGACGCTCTTGCCAACTAATATGTTACTCAAAAAACTAGCATTGAGGAACACCTGTACGTAACCAGTTATACATGTAACAGCAACGAACGGAAAGATAACAGTTAGCGATCGAGTCAAGAAATTATACAGTTGTGTGAAGAGATGCACTTATAACATATAAGATTAATAAAAATTTTATTTTGGGAACAGAGCATGACATATGTCCACATAAAGGCGACCAACGAAAGAATGTAAGGGGCTGGTGGGTCACGGAAACCAGCGCAATGCAAAATTTGTGACGATTATCCATGCGATGATAAATTATTCTATTTACGCACCACTGCTTTACTTGGGAGGTAAATTCGGATAACGATTCGATGTTGGTTATAGCAGGACCAAGTCGGCTTCATTCAGGTAGTGTGAGGGGGAAGAAACAATACTTCAACGTGTCGTTGTTTCACATGTATTCTGTTAAAGTGTACGCATGTCTGTTACGTGTTTTTCGAACCTCAGAAAATTAAATGTGCCTGGACACGTCTATATTATAGTTATTCTTTATTGGAAGATAACCAATAACCGTGAATATTTTATATAAACCTGTTCACGGCATTCAATTGCTACCCGAACGTCCCAAACGCCGTTCCGAATGGCTTCGTTTCCTGATCTTCTCTGTCGAAAAAGGTCAGTGGGCCTTGGGCCGGTGGCACTGCTTAGAGCGCCAGCGAGTACGTATATAGTAACAGTCACTGGACGACTCTTTTCCCTGCTCGCACGGCGCGACGCAGACGCTTGCGAAGGACCAGATGAAAACGCTGTCCAGTCAACCGGCGTCCGTCAACTCCTGCACGATTTACGCACGTTGGCTTCGGCAGGACAGGAAGGTCTGATACAGCCTGGTGGCATCGACTATAAGGCGGCGAATCGGAAGGCGTGCTCCAAGGAGGCTGCGCCTTCCACTCGACGACCGCGAGAATTGACAAAAGCTGCAAAAGGTGACCGTCGCGGTGAGCGTGCACACGCCGCGCAGGCGCGCGACAGACGTTGTCAGCGTTGTTCTACTTGTGGACAACCGGTGCATTGTCTTTGACGCCAGGGGCGAGGCGGAGCCCTGCTACTTCCGTGGGCGGCAAGCTTGCGGAGGCCACGTCAAGCACAACAAGGACCAGGGCTTGTTTTTGTGCAGGTCTTTCAAACGAAGAACGACGCTCCCGCCTTTGAGCACACCACGAATGACACGCTGACGACGCTACCAGAAGGTTGCAGTTTGCTTACGTTTGCTCCATGTTTGCTTACGTGGCAGTAAGTGCCGGCGAAAGCATCACCATGCTGGGCTCAGAGGAGTGCTTCGGAGCGGTCTTCCTCGTGATCAGGGAACTGCACAAGCTCGTCTACAGACTTCGGTCCTTGGGTGAAAGACGTACGAAGCCACGGCCGCCTACTTCGAGGTGAACAACGAAGTGGTTCAAGCACTTCTCTGCACCGACATGGCATTACCATCTCCAACCTTAACAGCCGCAAGGCTAGGGAGGTAGGTGCTCTGTTCGGGCTGATTTTGAAAGGAAACAAACATTGGACGTCGCGTAGGCTACGCGTGTCAACGCGGAGTCGTAACCACGCGCCATCTTCCACGTCTGTATCACTCAGACCGAGACTTGTAACCGGGACATCCACCTGTAGAAAATGAATTTTTCGGCATGAAGCGACGAAGATAAGCTTGTCCGCCTTATGGCTATTGACAACTACGCCTTCTGGAAAAACTCGGCATGTATTAAAGCAATAGCGTTAAGGGCCCCGTGTCGCAGAAAATCCGGTGTCGGCGTCGGTGGAGTTGTCCGTGAGCGAAAATTTCCGTATATATTTAGGTATACGTATATGTCACGCCTTGCTATATGACATGCGGTCTATGCGGGTTATATTGCCACACCGTTCTGTCACTAAGTTGCTCACACCTTGTCTTAAATTCATGACAAAGTTATTCCTCGGAATTTTGTGAAAGACAGCCCACAAACAAATGTCATGCAACAAAACACCGACAAGCGCATGCCCTTTATGTTAAATCTCCTCAGACTTAAATATTAAAAGTGAGAAACAATAACAGAAACCTGAAAATTACGTAATTTTTTTGGCGCGGCTGTGCACTACATCCGGGATCGGCACACGCGTGTCTACCAGAAAGCTCGCCTTCGTGCATAGCGTTCGTCGTCAGCGCTTCTCGGTAAACATTACGGTGACACAAGCTGCAGTTGCCGCGAGGCGTAAGGAGAAGTCAGAGATCTTTGAATGCCGTCGCGTTCCACTCTAAGCGTCCTCAAATTTGACTGTCTAACTGTGCGCACATGAAAACGATTTATGAACGTACTACCTGCGTTGGAGATGCTTCTGTGTGTGCGCTAGTGTACTGCACACCATCGCGTCAATTCTCTGTATGCGTGTATATAGGCCAGCGCGTGGAGAGTCTGCCGGGGACATTGAGGAGAGCCTACGCAGTTGAAGCGTATAGAGACCCTTGGAGCTCACAAACAAGCACGCAAATTAGTGCTCACGAAGCCGCATTTTATTGCCAAAACTACCTAACCGCTAAGGACAAGACCGGTTATTTCGACATTGCGCCATGTCGCTGAAACAGTATGCGTACCTCGCAAGGACGGCTCCGTTCAATGTAAATTATTAGCGTCACCCGGCCTAGCATTTAGTCGGCTGCGTCAGTTTGGTCGAAACCAGTCTTTTTTTGTCCAACTGGCGCACGAGCGGCGTGCCATACACGGCAACTTGAGTCGCGCGCATATATAACAACGCACGCTGCATACGCGCACGACCCGCGGAGACCGCTGAGCTACCGGAAGCGCCGGCTCGCGGTGGTGATTTGAGTCTTCGAAGAGCGGTACTTGCGACGTCGGAAAACCACTTCGGAGACGCCCAGAGCATTGCGCACACACCGCTAGAGGGCTGGAGCATGGGCGCACGGGAGGGTGTTTTTTTTTTACCTACTGCCGAACGGTAACTGCGTGCTTGGCCTGATGACACGTTATTAAACTGGCTAGCGGCGGGATGGAAGCTGGAGACGAGAGGGCGGGACAAGGAAGAGATCCGAAGAGAATAGTGTGCCTCGGAGAAGGGTGGACGAGCGAGCCCGGAGCTCTGGTGAAGACTTGAATTACGAAAAACAGCGCCAACGTGTTTTGACAGCCGAGGTCGATCCACGGAAGAATCGGACAAAGGACTCCACGACGCCCGCAAGGTTTTCTTCGGCGCACGCGTGTACAGGATGTTTTGCTGTACTGAGATTCCGTGCACCTGTATACTGTATTTCGCGTCGCATCTGTCTTCTTTAGTGTTGCGCAAGAAATGAGAGCTTTGGAGAGCGTCAGGAGACGACGACTGAAGTCGTGTGCGCTCGCACACGTCGGCGCTCACACTCGTTCCTACTCATATGCACACCCGCGTTCGTAGGAATTTCCATTCGTAATCACCGGCATCCAGTCACACTCATACGTTCGTGCCCACCTTGATGAAAAACAGGTCCACCCACTGGCACTCATTCACATACGCACTCGCGGTCCACTCGCTGACAGCCACCCACGTTTATGCCCCGTCAAAATCACTCTCACTGAATTTCGTTCGTGCACGTGCTCACGTTAACGGGCACTCACTCCCGTTCGTACGTCCACTCGCTCTTTTCGTCACGCACCAATGAGTGCGGAGCGAATGCAAGTCGATCTACTCGTGAGTGGGATATGCCGATCTATGTTATTAAGTACGGCTCTGCTCACTGTTCTTTGTTTCTTTGATTTTGCTGACATTGTGGCGCTTATGAGAGTTTATATTTTAGCCCATTTAAGACGCCCTTTAGTGTTTTTTTTGCTACCTGAGTGAGTGTTGATACCTACGTAGATTTTAGGGATTTTCAGATTTTTTTTAGCGGAGGAAGGGGTGGACGTAGGCACTCGCTGCTTGCTGAAGTGTCCCGAGAAAAAAAAAATTGGCAGTCACTTAAGTATCCTTACGTGATTTGAATGCGAAAGTATAATGACCTCTTCAAATGATTCGTTACGTCCATGATACGTGACGTCATACATCGTCACCTTTCCTTCACAACTCTCCCTTAGTCCGCCTTGCTCTAATTTGCACCAACCTTAGTCCACTCTAACGTCCCATGCGATGTGACGTGTGCGATGACGCGCGCACTGGTCAGCCAGAACCGTGGAGCCGCCGTGACGTCGGGGAAGCGTGCTAGTCTCGCGCCACCGAGTCCGAAATTGACCGAATTTTCTTTTTGAAGCCTTTAATTTACTGCGTTGACAGTAACCTCCCTGAGGTATGTGACGTCAATGCGAGCGTTTTTTTTTTTTACATGTTTTAACGATGCGCCGTCGGCCGTTTTTGGTACCATCGCTCGGTCACGCCGCCGTATGTATACGGTGAGTGCCATAGATATAGTATACTGTTGGACACACACACACACACACACACACACACACACACACACATATATATATATATATATATATATATATATATATATATATATATATATATATATATATATATATATTGCTAACTTGAACCAGCGAGAAAGAAGCATACACAACGCACGGGGCAACGCAACAGGGCGATTGATTGCAGGACGAACTGAAGTTTATTATTAGAGCGAAGCTACCTTTCGGTGCACAGGCGCCATCTGCACGCGCACTGCAGCCTAAAATCGGAAAGGGCAACGCAAGCCCGGTCTGGGCTTGAGGGGCCGTATACGCGTGCCTTCGATCGAGACCGAGCCCGTGCGCACCCCTTGCACCAGCGTTGCCGTCGGCAACAACCCGGGGAAGACGCGTCTGATATCTTACACACTCTGTGAGCATAAGGGATGCCCGAAAATCATTCTATTATCCAAGGTTCTTGTATATATACTCGTCCAAAAGTGCGTTAACTCAGCCACCTAGCGGAGTGAGCAGGCGGGGAGTATACAATAGTGCTCGCTCGCACGAGCAAATAACACCCGCATAAATGAGTTACCGACACCCTTTGTTCATAGTGTATAAACAGTGAAAGCGAATGCACCTCACACGATTGGATGGTCGAGAAGTAAAACATTCTACAAAGTCGCGTTCTGCTTATTGCTCGGTAGCCATGACTAAACGCTGCACGCCACCGCTGCAAGCGCTGCATTGTTACCAGTGCCTGCATACAGGCTCCGAACGATTGGGGAACGTGTGGCTGCTTCCTTGTGCTCGCAGCTGTTGAACCATAGCACGTGTATCGGCTTTGTTATGTAAACAGTGAAGATGTGCGTCGAGACGGAAATTTAGGCTGAAGCTAGCGGGGAATAACGTCTTACGTTATATTTGTAGATGCACAGTGAGAAGCTGGCCGTCGTGTATATATATATATATATATATATATATATATATATATATATATATACACTAATATGAAAATTTACAAGACCTCATAGTAGGAGACAGTTCAATTTCACAGATTGTGTCCTCTCCCACCACCAGGAATCTGGCGTCTCTCGGTGGTGCTCTTCCTTCGTGTAGTTGTAGTATACTTCGCCACCACTAATACTGCTTCGCCTTTTCGGCGAAGCTGCATGCAGCCTCACTGTGTCTTCTTTTCTCCTTTTTCTGCGAGTCTAAGTGTAAGCGCTCCTGCACATGACTGCTCTTGATTCCGATTTCGAGTGAATCCGGCTTGGCCTCATTTCGGTTACTGAGTGAATTATACAGGGTTCCCCAACTGCCATGCGCCAAGACTTGAAGAAAGAGCAGTTGCGTTACTCGAAGAAAACCTAGTGCATATTGTTTCCAGTACAGTGGAGTAGCCGCCGATAATTCTTCCGTTCCTGAAATTTAATTCGACAATTGCAATTATCTCATTCGAGAAGTACTGTCCTAATTATCAAAGTGTCAATGAGGCATATGTAGCCACTCCAAACATCCCCAAATGACATCTAACTGCTGTGTTTTCAGCGATGTACTAATTGCGTGCCATTTTTTCCGACTGGCAAACAAACCTCACGAAATATATGAAAAACACCACGTGACTACTCTCCTACCCGCATCATAAAGCAGCGCCCTCAAATAAGCTGATTAAAAGCAACTGCATTGCCTCTCGGAAACCCGAAGAAACAGAGGATAACCTTGATAATGGTATGTAAGGAGCGCCAACAGCAGGTTTCACGGCTTTGCAGCTATTCCTTCCTCTCTATGTCACACTTATTATCCATCTCTCAAGGCCGACTGATCACATTGATAACAAAAGCGCCTTGATAACGCGGCCGAAGCGCCGCTCTGACCACACACGACAATGCGAAAAGCAATGTAATAGGCATTGAATGTTTAAAAATCTCGGCTTTGCTCGCACCGCATTGACAGAGTGCGCGCGCAGCTATATTTCGCGTCAGGAACTCGCTGCAGACCTAAGCCAGATTAAAGAGACGGTCTTATTTTTCATGAGAGTGTATAAGTGCTGCAAAAACAGGTTCGCGGCAAAAAAAAAAAAGCGAAATAAACAGACTGGGAATTGCGACCCACGTGTAGAGAAAAGGCAAAACCGATGCGTTCAAGAAAATAAGCAACCACTTCTAAATGAGCCGAATTGGCCTGCAACAAAAACAAAAGAAAAGAAAACAGATTTCAGTGTGCCCTTATTATGTATGAATTCGTAAGCTCCGTTGTACACTAGTGTAGAGGACGTGTTCGAATAGGTCTCCTTTTTTGCAGCTACGCAGTACTGTGTCCGTTTTATCACATCTTCAGTGGCTTTCTTGATGACCGACGCTTGGATTCTACTACGGCAGACATCCGTTATCCTTGTCTTGACCTAATCTGACGTCTGTCTCGATCATGTAAGCACGATCTTTCACATAACCCCAAAGAAAGAAATCGAGTGGAGAGAGATCAGGTGACCTAGCCGGCCATTTTACAGGCCCGTGCCTTCCTATCTATAGCGCATGAAAATTCGCATCCAACCCGTTTCGTGCTCGGCGTGCTGCTGTGTGCTGGTGCTCCACCTTGCTGATACCACAGAAGTGGAAGACGTGACAGCAGGACTTCGCTGAGAAACTCATCATCATCATCATCATCATCATCATCATCAGCCTGGTTACGCCCACTGCAGGGCAAAGGCCTCTCCCATACTTCTCCAACAACCCCGGTCATGTACTAATTGTGGCCATGCCGTCCCTGCAAACTTCTTAATCTCATCCGCCCACCTAACTTTCTGCCGCCCCCTGCTACGCTTCCCTTCCCTTGGGATCCAGTCCGTAACCCTTAATGACCATCGGTTATCTTCCCTCCTCATTACATGTCCTGCCCATGCCCATTTCTTTTTCTTGATTTCAACTAAGATGTCATTAACTCGCGTTTGTTCCCTCACCCAATCTGCTCTTTTCTTATCCCTTAACGTTACACCTATCATTCTTCTTTCCATAGCTCGTTGTGTCGTCCTCAATTTGAGTAGAACCCTTTTAGTAAGCCTCCAGGTTTCTGCCCCGTAGGTGAGTACTGGTAAGACACAGCTATTATACACTTTTCTCTTGAGGGATAATGGCAACTTGCTGTTCATGATTTGGGAATGCCTGCCAAACGCACCCCAGCCCATTCTTATTCTTCGGATTATTTCCGTCTCATGATCCGGATCCGCCGTCACTACCTGTCCTAAGTAGATGTATTCCCTTACGACTTCCAGTGCCTCGCTACCTATCGTAAACTGCTGTTCTCTTCCGAGACTGTTAAGCACTACTTTAGTTTTCTGCAGATTAATTTTTAGGCCCACCCTTCTGCTTTGCCTCTCCAGGTCAGTGAGCATGCATTGCAGTTGGTCCCCTGAGTTACTAAGCAAGGCAATATCATCAGCGAATCGCAAGTTACTAAGGTATTCTCCATTAACTTTTATCCCCAATTCTTCCCAATCCAGGTCTCTGAATACCTCCTGTAAACACGCTGTGAATAGCATTGGAGATATCGTATCTCCCTGCCTGGCGCCTTTCTTTATTGGGATTTTGTTGCTTGCTTTATGGAGGACTACGGTGGCTGTGGAGCCGCTATAGATATCTTCCAGTATTTTTACATATGGCTCATCTACACCCTGATTCCGTAATGCCTCCATGACTGCTGAGGTTTCGACTGAATCAAACGCTTTCTCGTAATCAATGAAAGCTATATATAAGGGTTGGTTATATTCTGCACATTTCTCTATCACTTGATTGATAGTGTGAATATGGTCTATTGTTGAGTAGCCTTTACGGAATCCTGCCTGGTCCTTTGGTTGACAGAAGTCTAAGGTGTTCCCGATTCTATTTGCAATTACCTTAGTAAATACTCTGTAGGCAACGGACAGTAAGCTGATCGGTCTATAATTTTTCAAGTCTTTGGCGTCCCCTTTCTTATGGATTAGGATTATGTTAGCGTTCTTCCAAGATTCTGGTACTCTCGAGGTCATGAGGCATTGCGTATACAGGGTGGCCAGTTTCTCTAGAACAATCTGTCCACCATCCTTCAACAAATCTGCTGTTACCTGATCCTCCCCAGCTGCCTTCCCCCTTTGCATGTCTCCTAAGGCTTTCTTTATTTCTTCCGGCGTTACCTTCGGGATTTCGAATTCCTCTAGACTATTTTCTCTTCCATTATCGTCGTGGATGCCACTGGTACTGTATAAATCTCTATAGAACTCCTCAGCCACTTGAACTATCTCATCCATATTAGTAATGATATTGCCGGCTTTGTCTCTTAACGCATACATCTTATTCTTGCCAATTCCTAGTTTCTTCTTCATGGTTTTTAGGCTTCCTCCGTTCCTGAGAGCATGTTCAATTCTATCCATATTATACTTCCTTATATCAGCTGTCTTACGCTTGTTGATTAACTTCGAAAGTTCTGCAAGTTCTATTCTAGCTGTAGGGTTAGATGCTTTCATACATTGGCGTTTCTTGATCAGATCTTTCGTCTCCTGCGATAGTTTGCTGGTATCCTGCCAAACGGAGTTACCACCGACTTCCATTGCACACTCCTTAATGATGCCCACAAGATTGTCGTTTATTGCTTCAACACTAAGGTCCTCTTCCTGAGTTAAAGCTGAATACCTGTTCTGTAGCTCATCCACCACCCCTTTAAGGATTTCATCCACGTAACGCTGTCCAGTCAGTGTGTGATCGAAGATGGGACTGATTATAACACCGGCGTAAATTCAGAACCCCACATTGAACAACCACTGGTACTGGTGCCGATTGCGCTTTACCCATGGTAGATTGGAGTCCCTCCAATAGTGTGCATTACGCAAATTTACCTGGCCGTTTCTGCGAAAATTGGCTTCATCTGTGCACCTGATGTGACTCAAAAAGTCCGGTGACTCATCGGCTTTTGTGAGGACACTATTCGATAAATCTTGACGATTCTACAGGTATCTTCCAAAAATTGGTGCTGGTTAAGGTGGTACGGGTGAAAGGCCATCATTTAGAATCCTCCAAACTGATGACTTGGAAATTGGTACCTGGGCGGCCACGTCCCGCACGCTATAGCATGAGGGTTTGAGGCCATAAACGCTAGAACATCCGTGCGTAGGCTACGACTCAAAGATGGAGTCCTAAGCGGCGGTTTCTTGAAGCTGCCGGTTTGTCTCAGGTTTTTGTCATTTCTGATAGTCGGCGTGTTTGGTCTATCGCCATACTTCCATGACTGATATATATTTGGGGCCATGCTCTTGTCATTTGCAGCTCCCAAGGCAACGATCATTTTTACTTTTTGCTCATTAGAGAAAGACATGGCGACTGGGACGAAACAAAACGAACACCCGCCGTGGTTGCTCAGTGGCTATGGTGTTGGGCTGCTGACCACGAGGTCGCGGGATCGAATGCCGGCCGTGGCGGCCGCATTTCGATGGGGGCGAAATGCGAAAGCACCCGTGTACTTATATTTAGGTGCACGTTAAAGAACCGCAGGTGGTCAAAATTTCCGGAGTCTTCCACTACGGCGTGCCTCATAATCAGAAAGTGGTTTTGGCACGTAAAACCCCATAATTTAATTTTTTTTGAACAAAACGAACCTTTAAACATTAGCACTAACGTTGTCGCTTTTTTTGGTGATAGATATTGTGGCAAAAAAAAAGAACCATCCGCGCACTTTATCTACGCTAAGACAACAGCTATCACAGCTTGTTTCCAACTAACACCAAACGCGACGTGTTACTTCGGCCGAGGCGGGCAGATAAGGCACTAGTTCGATCACGATGTTTTACAGGGAAGCTGCATATGGCTAGCCGATTCGTTCGTCTGTCGCCTTAACGCCGAAAACTCCTCCGGCGCAACCCATGCTAATGTACCAAAAAAAAGCGAAAAACAAGCGCGCGATTGGCTGCGCCAGTATGCTGAAACAGCCAATCGCGCGCTTCTCTATAGTGACGTCATTGCTCTCCGTCGCAGCCAACGTTTTTAAATTCTGAGAACGTTGGTCGCAGAAGAGCGGGCACGCAGCAGTTTCCATCAGGCTACGAAATGGGTGGGTCACACTTCATACGTACTCCTGAGGAGCAGGCAGCCTTCGATCAGGAACGCCGCGAGCAGAACCGGTAACGAGCTCGTGTACGCCGTCCCTATCCTGCAACCCGGACACAAGAACAGGCTCGTGCAGCCGAGCGCAAGCAGCAACTGCGTACCGAGGATCCGGCAGCCTACCAAGCCGCCGTTTAATACATCATCGGGATTAACCCAGTGATAAACACCGGGGCCGAACGTCTCAGCTTCGCTGGTTAACCATCTGTACGCAGTGCTTGGGCGGTGTTTTTTTACTCTTTATTTTCTTTATTTCGTTCTGCATAACTCTGAGGGAGCCTGTTCAAGGGCACTGCTTTATGGTGCAGGTGGGAGCGCAGCCACGTGGTATTCGCCATATTTCGCGGGGTTTATTTATATCAGTCGTAAAAAAATTAGTACGCAATTAGTACGTCGCTGAAAATACCGCATTTAGATATCCTTTGGCTCTGCCTACAAGTGCTTCATTGACACTTTCATAATTATGATAGTACGTCTCGAGTGAGATAATTAATTACAATTACCTCATTTAATCTCAGTAACGAAAAATATACTGGCAGCTACTCTACTGTAGTGGGAACAATATGCACTAGGTTTTCTTCGAGTAACGCATTGCTGTTTTTTAAATCTTGGTGCATGGTAGTTAATTGGGGCACTCTGTATACATCTATGACCTCGGCATGAAAGTGACGATGGTTCCATCCCTAATGAATGTAAAATATTAGAAGTGTTTTTTAATGAGTCGTTAGCTTTGCTTACTCGAAAGAGAAGCGAGACGGAGGTACATATCATTGACATGCATTTCACACGTCGTTGATGAAAGACTTTGCCGAAGGGGTAACTAAAGTCTACATGTTTTTTTTTTTCAGGGTCAAAAAACCACGCAAAGCATTTTGAAGCGAGGTGAACATACAACATATTGATTCTCTATCCATACCGTTAGAAATAATTTTAATTGGCTACCTCCATCTCTTTCTAAAATATAATAAACTTTGTCCCGTGTATACATTTATATGTATTGTGCATGGGGATGGTGTTTACAGTGGAAATTTAAAACAATGTTGAAGTGAGAAAATACGAATGCGGCAGCCGCCGCTGGCGCTGGTACTTCTAATGCGCTTGTTCTCCTATTGTCGGCATTTTCAGAAATAAAGCAAAGTATGAATTAAAATCCACGCGCGTCCGCGCCAACAGTGGTGCAGTAAGCTATTAGCCACATTAAAATTTTAAGTGAAAAGGCCGAGGCAAGTCAAAAGAAACCTCAAATGATGTGGGTGACAAAACTTTGGCAATGACACGTCAGGTGGAGGTGGGGCGGTAGGCTTCGGTATCACCGGGGGGGTATCAGACCCCCCCTCCCCCCGGATAACTCCGGAGGCGCGGCTCGGGCCCCGGAGCTCCGTTGTCTGCCGAGTGCGTTGCCTGCCGGCGCTAAACTTTGCTATCGCTGTCAATGCTTCACCATTCGGTCGAAACTGCACCTTTCTTTTCCTTAAAACTTTTTGTGCGCAAACAAACAGGGACGAAGAATAGGGGCAAAACAAGGACGAGCGCTCGTCCTTGTGTTGCCCCTATTCTTCGTCCCTGTTTGTTTGCACACAAAAAGTTTTAAAATGAACCTGTTCCAACTAGGCCGACCCGCAGTTATGTTTCTTTTTCTGTCAACAGAGCGTGTGAAAGACGGACAGTTAACATATGTAATTATTCGATATGAGGCTCGAAAGGAATGCTGGCCATTGTGGAAAGCTTCCTCTAAGAGTTGCTTTCGGAAATTAGATGGAAGTGTTGCGTCCTCGAAGATACGTCGATGGGAGAGAGGTCTGACTAAAGCGAGGGGCAGGCCAAGCTTTTCGGAATTGAAAAGGCGACGCGCACGCAAGACGAATGACATTTCGCGGGACATTAGGTGATATACACACACACGCGCGAGAGAAAGGATCGACCGTGGCACCATCAAGGGTGCGCTTGTGTGGATATACCCACAGGCCTACAATTGGGCCATTTCCGGTTTTATCGCCGAATGCCGGGTTTCTCGTTTTCCCTTTCCGCTTCTGCAAGGTGCGCAAACGCACGCCCCATGGAGAACGACGCCGTGCGCCGCGATGTTTGGCTGCCCCGGCGTGCTGCGTAAGTCACGACCGGGCCAGCCCTTCGGCAGTATGCGGCATGCCTCCGCGCCTGCGTCCTTGGCGGCGAAAGCTGGCCGAGGGCGGCAGGAGCGCTCTCCGAGGGCGCCGCGGCCGCTGGCCTGCTGCACGTATACGAACTCCCGCCCCCCTAGCCCCCTACGAAGCTCTTCGCCGCGTTGTGCTACAGCACCCTCTGGGATCCGCGCCGGGTCGCGACCGCTGAGGCGGATCTGGCCAAATGACAGTTTCCGAGGGGACGACAACTGCGCAGTCGTTGCCGGCAAGCGGACGGTCGCGCCGGGCGACGGTCATTTGCGTGGACACTGGCGGCCGCGCGTGCGTGCGCGCATGCTGGTGCCTGGCGGTGCAGCAGCGCTGCGGTGCCCCCTCCGGACGATGCCGTGCCGGGCGGTGCGCTCCGCCACCACCACCACTGCCAATGGCCGCGGCGCAACTCTCCAGGGACCGTCTCCTAGCTGACTCGTTGCGCAACGGAGCGCGGCGACAACAAGCAGCGCAAAACAAAGAGGGAAAACAAAGCGGCGCACGCACGGGCGGGAAAACGTCCTGCTTCTCTCCCTCGCCCACAGCGAATCTCGGATGCCAGCGAGTCCCGCGGAGAGTGGGAGCGGGGGTGCCGGGGGGGGGGGGGCGAGGGGGGCATTACTTTTCCCACCGCGCTCGTCGGTTTGATAGGCCCAGCCTAGGCACGTCTGCCGAATAAGGCCTGGTGGGAACCACGGCTGCCACCGATCGGAGCCGCAGCTGCCGAGCGAAGTGGGACCGCGCCACATGCTAGCCACTGCGGCAGAAGAACCGAGTTTCGCGGTTCAAAACGGCCCATAGCAGGATTCCGTGCGCGTTCGCAGCAGGCCGGCCGATCGGCGGTGCGAGGAGGAGGCTGTACTTGCCCAAGACTACTTGGCTCAATATCTGCGGAGAGGGTGAAAGCGCTCCATACTATGGCTCGGTGCCAGAAATGGTCTGCCATGCCTTTAAAATGACGCATACGGTCATGAGGAAACTCGTAGAGGTAATTGACGTGCGTTGGCATGCAGGTATATTTGTGAGTTAAGCAGCATAACCGTTACCTATAAGCTGCACAAAGGAACTAAAAACAAAAAAACCTGAGTTGCTCTAAACCCCTGTCAAAAAAGTTGTAAATCCGCTCGTTGCACACCTGTCGCGTACCATAAATCGGTGGATTATCAGAGGATTATCGAGCAAGTGAAGAATGGGTATATACAGCAATAAAACGGGCGGAAGACGCGATAGAGACGGGGCCAGCAAGTGGAGGGGGGGGGGGGGGAGGCACCTCCCGAACAACCTTCCTCAGTTAGATCGCGTATGAGTATATAGGTCATCCGTGCGCTTACGGGTTTGTGTCCCCCTCCTCCCCACTGCCTTTCAATAGCCTCATCTCACTTTTAGCTATTCGAAATGTGCATTATTAAGTACCTTCAACGTTTCTTTGCTCCCTTTTTGTTTCTTCAATTTTGTAAGAATCGGATCAGCTTTCTTTTCTTCAACTTCATATTTCCTCATTCTGATGAAACAGAAGGCACTCGCTGATAGGCAGCCGTACGGGACATGTTTCCTGTCATCGTTCCCAACACATTGTCATATTCCGTCATCATTATCGGATTCATCGTCCTGTCAGCTCTGATAGGCCCAATTGGCTGCTACGGCTTGCTCCGATTGGCTCAAAATGGCACAATTGCAGAATCTGACAATATGGCCGATTTGTAAAGTGTCCAGAATAGTAGCCCCGGTGTGGAACGAAATTTCAATTCTTTGCTCCGACTACTGTTGATCAACAGGTCCAAATGGTTAGCAGAAGTCACTAGCTGTACTTTCTGTAGGTGAGAAACCGCTATAAGCGCGACACACGTAACGAGAACAATGGCACCTAGCGAATGAATGTTTGTTCGAAAGGAGTTGGTCGACTGCCATAATATAGGGAGAGGAAAATAACACGCACTGATGTTTGGCAAAACTTGCTGCTGGGCTATTTGGTACATCATAACTGGTGTGAAATAGACGCGCAAGAGCCACGGAAGTGACGAGAAAGAAAAGGGCGTCACTCGCAACTATATTCACAAAAGAGTAGCGTAATGTATAGCCGTTCCGGACATGCGCAAACCACATCACCTCAAACGCTCATCAAATTACACCAGATAAGGAGATTCCCAGAATCCTTCTAATCTAGTACAGATTGAAAAAAATCGTTTTCGCCGACGAATTCGTATTCGCAGATTTCTGCTTTAACGCTGATGAAAACACTTTCCAATTCAGTACAGTCCCGGTCTTCTATTGGCGGCGAGGAGTTACGGAGTCGCCATCAATCGGAAGCCTGGCTGGCGTAGTATGAGGGATCACGTGGCGCGCTCCTCATAGGTTTTGCTGTCAGCGCGCACTGAAAACACCACGCACGAGCTCTCCCGGACATTTCTGTAAGTACTTTCGAAACGAGAGAAGTTTGTTACTGTCTAAATAATAATCATGGGCAAACTGAAAGCACAGAATCGTTTACAGACGCTATCTCTTTACCGAATACGTACAGTGAACGCCACTGCGCGCGGTTGCCGCGATGGAGTCTCCCGAACCGGCTTCTTGCGTGAAAGGTAGGTAAACGCTGAGAGCAAACTATGTGAAATATCTTCTTATAGTGTTTGTATAACTGAATGGAGCGTAATAGAATGAAGCCTCAATGCAGCGATCGCACAGATTCACAGCGACCGACTGCGCGTCTGCATGCTTGTCCGAGCACTGTTTCGCTTTCACCGCGAGCGCGTTTTCGCACCGTGCCATGAGCTTTAGGCGGCAGAATATGAGCATTTGACAGTATACAAGCAACCATTGTTGCGTGGGCGCTATCAGAGTTGTTCAAAAATAATTTCATTGTAGAGACTTCGACGGGGACTGTGATGTGCCGTCGCGACGATTCAATCTTTTTTTTTTTTCCTCTTCTAAATTCTTGGACGTTTCAATATTATTTCTCGAGTTGCGTCGCACTGTATGTTTATCGGTGTTCTCAGCGTGCGATTTCCCGCTGCTTCTTTTTTGTAATCCAGTGCATTAATTCATAACACAAACATGACCATATGCCATGATTTTTTTTTAATGTGCTTCTTACCACTCCCTTTCCACTCCAGTGAACTTGCCAGTATCTATAGCATCGACAAGTTCATAGACCAAACCGTCATGACATTAGTCGGTCAACGGACTCGGGCGAGCGTCTCAGTGCGCGTTTTTCGAACATCACAGACCCGGCGCTGTAGCAGAAATCTTTCCCGCGTCTGTGCTTGCTGCATACCCGAGTTGTAGCCGATGGCTGTTTGCCGGTTTTATGTTTCGCGAGCCAAGCTTCACGCAGCTTCTTGTCCTGCGGCTACGTGTGAATAAGGCTGACACCGGGCTCCGTTGCGTACGACACTGCGGCACCGAGCAGTAGCTACCATGTTGCGCGCCTTCAAAGTCAGCCACTACCTATTGTGGTGATTTCAAGCGTTGTAAAGGAGACACTCGAAGCGGGAGAATCTCGCCACTAAATGAGGACCGCAGCGTACGAGGGAATTTAAACTCTCGTTTTCGGCTCGCTTCGGCGCTCCCGAAGCAGCCGACGCGGACGCTATGTCCACGTGATCCCTAATAGCACGTCATGCCGACGGTGGCGCCAGCTTTTCCAGCTCGAGGCCAACACCCAAAGCTAGCCTTAATATAACTGCCGGTGTGCGCATTTAGCTTGATCGCTCGCTCACTCACTCACTCACTCACTCACTGGAGCATTGCGCTTCGAGTTGTCGATCAGTTAGTTCTCGCTATGCCACCTGTTCGCCTTCTGGCTATAGCTTATTTGGTGCAGAGCGAGTGACCAGAGAAGATTAGTGGTGCTGGTTTCGATACCCGAACAAGGGAGAATTTTTTTTTTTCAATTGCCAACCCACATCGCTTTTCGTAGTATGTAGCTACGTTGTGTCAGCTGAATGACAACGTTCCTTATTATGACATATTCCATAATGTTGTGTCCCTGCATCGGTAAAGCTGCCCAACAAGTACCGAAAGAAAGCACAACGCACGCTAAAGATGGCTTCCTAAATAATATATTGTAGCATAATATAGCATAGCAGTTAAACAAGCGACGAGGAGGCAAACTTTTCAGACGCTGTGTAAATCATACCAAAAGCTCTCCTCGGAAGCAACTGCAGAAAGAAAAAAAACAAGAAAAGAAAAGAAGAAAGGTGGTTTAATATTAGTGACACATAAACAGCGTTAAAATTTCACCTATGCCTGTAGTCATAAGATGTCTGGCTGGCTTTAAAAAAAAAAGGAATTTCTTTCTTGGAGATGTTACCACATAGACACTCAAATGTTTTCATAGCTTCGGAAGTGTGGCGGAAATGAGGATGGCAGACACACCAGCCCTATTTGTGCAATATTGCCAGTACTGTCACCGCAACAAAAACTGTCAGGATATCGCACTGTTCCCCTCCCCCCCCCCCCCCTTTTCCGCCAACGACCTCCAATCTTCGTGGCAGGCATGAGAAAAAAGCTATATATACAATGCTGTTGCATTGCGAGTACTGCACATTTCTTGATCTGTATAATGAGAGATGATTCTAAGGTTTCGAGGACCCCATTATCATTCATGTAACGGTGAAAAATTCCATGCACCTTCTCAACTGCTCTACTTACGGGAAAGTGAAAATTAAACGGCTCTAGGCTCTGGTCGTTCGGCTGCTTGTCACGCGCGTTGCCCGTTCGTGTACCGTTTTATCGGACGTGCACAGTTTTTGTTGCTCTTTTACTTCACATCAAAAGTGCTGCAAGAAAGGATTCTTTTAGTGAGTAGTTTGCTGGGCCTGTTGGTGCATGGTGAACGTATAATGGTTTCCAGCAAGTACGGACGCGAACACAAGTAAGTAGAAACAGACAGGACAACGCGGGACAGGACAAAGCGTTGTCCTGTCCGTTTCTATTTACTTGTGCTCGCGTCCGTACTTGCTGGAAACCATTATAAAGGATTCCTTGTAAACTGCCGCCATGTGAATGAACAACAGCTGGCAACTCGTCTCACTGTGTCTTCTCATAGCCCGTGCGTTGCTTTTAAACGTTAAACCCCGCAATTAGATTTGGTTCGTCTCCTAAAATAAGAAGTTCTGTTTCTATTTGCTATCGGTCGCCCACGGCAACCTAACGCGTAGCGATGTTTGGCCGCACACCTCCACGCGTTTCTCCGAAGCCGCGCTCGGATAGCCGCCCGCCGTTGCCCGAACGCGCAACGATGCCGCTGTGACGCAAGCACTGCCCTCAGCTGTCCTCCTCTCATCCACGGCTGAGAGGCCAACGCCAGCGCCGCCGCCGCCAGCGCCTCCACTCGCCCAGGTGGCTCAGCCAGTCGGCTCGATTCCGAAAGTCGGTTCCCAGTTTGGAGTTTGAACGGGACGACCGGTGTAACGTGCGCGGCGGTGTCGGCGATGGAGGCTCGCGACCGCACGTGAAGACCCCGTGATCGGACGAGCGGAAGACTGAGCACACCTACGAAGCATGATCTGAGACGGTGGACAAAAGTCAGTGCCCTTTCGCGACGATGAAGTACCGTCCGACCTGGGCGTCGGCAGTTCTGCTATGCTGGCTCATGTACGGCTTCTCGCTCGGCGGCGGCCGTCCCGTAGAGATCAGAGACAGGCAGGTGTTCGACTTATCAAGCAGCCCGCATCGAGTGACGCGCGACATCGTCGTCGAAGACTCCGGTGAGCTGGTCATCGAGCCCGGCGTCGAGCTGCGCTTCGCACCAGGCGTGGGCATCGTCGTCAATGGAGTACTCAAAGCACAGGTATACGAATTTCCTTCTTCGCCGCTGCTCCACGCAAGGTCTCCGTTGGCGAGCGACCGAGATAGTATAGGAGCTTATCAGTGTGGCACGCACGTGAAACGAACCGCCGAGGGACCTCTGTTCTCTCGTAGTCGCGCGTTCCTTCGACCTAAACTTTCTCACTTGCTTCTGGGGTTGTTTCGGTTTTCTATTTCTTTAACTGTTTCCCTTCGTTGCGACGTCACTATCTTTCCTGCGGGAATGAACGCCTGGTGAGCGCTCCTTCTCGAGAGGGAAGTTATTAGCTGCGGTGCCCGAGTACTACAACCTTGGCGAGATTAACCGGTCGCCGAGTAGCTCCGAAAAACGTCTTTTCTTGCGCGCGCGATTGGTCACTCATTCAAGGCGATCAACGGCTGTTACGTGCACGCGCCACTGCAAACCGAGGCAGAACGCGAATGTTTGCAGGATGTAGGGCTGTTGAGTAAGGATAAACGAACAAAACTGCCCTGGCATGGAACTATCCGAACTGTGGAATTTCACGTGTGGAGTTTTACACGTTGGAGAGCGCACCGTCTAGGAATGAAAGATCGCATGCTTTATTTTCTTGTATTGCTCTCTCATTTCCAGAAATTGCTTGCGGTGCAGCAACGAAATGTAAATTCCTCAAAATGCGCGCGTGATCTCATCGTTGTGTCGCATGTGCGTTCTTTGCCACCGGGTTGGCAACTTGGCTCCTAGTAGCCAGGAAGACCAGTGACCTGAACGTTCGTGCTGCCATGGTGCGTCGACAACCGTTCGGCATGCGTTGTTTACGTAGAACGATTGCAGTTTGAAATGCATGACCTCAGAGTAAACAAGGGGCTATCGCAGAAGGAGTTCAGTGTCAAGTTGCGCATATACACGTGACCTGTCGCTCTGGGCTAAGAGGGTTCGACGTATCCGAATGATATGTATTGTGGATGCTGCAACGCACTGTGGTCGTAGCTGTCCGTTACCCCGGTGCTTTCTTTTTTGTTTCAAGGGCGCCAGGCGGAGTCCGCGCATCGCGCACTCCGTGTAGAGTGCAAGACGTGTGCGCGGAACGAGGTGGGCGCGATCGTGCGCCCACCCAGTTGTGAGCAGACTGTTGCACTCTGTGGCTCGCCACCGAGTCGCCCAGGTGTCGGCAGTCAGGCCGTCCTGGAACTCAAGGGCGACGCTGGGTGGGCGATGATGCGCTGGGATGAGCGTTCATACACCAAGATCGGGAATAGCGATCGGACGGGGCGTTCCTAGACTAGCTGCCGCCCTGACCGTGGAGGCAGGGGCGGCGCGCCGCGCTGTCGCTAGCTGCGAGCGCCTCAAACTGGTTTGGGGAGCTGCGAGCTTCCTCGGAGCCCGTTGCCCTCCATAGGCTGCGCCCCGGCCGCTCGCCGCCACCGCTGCTTGATCGCTGTCGGGGCCCCAGGCCCCGGTGGAAACACGTTCGTGCCGTGACCCCTTGACGTCGCCAAAGCCCGAAGCTGCACGAACAACAGCTCCCTGTCAAGGGCCGTGCATGCTGCCCGCTCGGTTGCCGTGTCCGCGACTCGCCGCTGTGCTCGCTTTGTTTCATTTGGTCGTCGCTCGTCTTAAACAGCCTGGAGGCGTCGTCACGTGCACGCTGACCAGACGCCATGGCGACGTGCAGGAGCCGTTCGGGTGATGCTCTGGCGCCAGGAATTTAAATTTAGTGCACTTCCAGAATTTGTCTTGCAAATATCGTGAACTTGAACTCAGTGTGGCTATAGAGGCAGGTAGTTATCTCTGCGATAGTTACCTAGAGAGCTGAAAGGTGCATTGAAATACGTTAACGTGCCATTAATAAGCGCCGTTTGGAAACCAATGGCTACACTCAAAACAGTTGCACCCTTAGGGGTGTATGTCCCATGACAATGCACTCTTAGACAAAGCTACAACCTTTGGGGTGTATATCTGCCACACAACGATAATCGTCATCTGCCTTGCTTGCGTTTCCTTTCTTGAAAACTCCGCGCCCGCTACTTTCCTGCCGGGAATGCTATGTCATGCTGATAACGCGCATGCCGTTCGTTACTGGGAAGTACCGGGCTCGCAGTGTTAAAGAAAGGAAATGCGGACTAGACAGATGACGTTTATCGTTGTGTGGCAAGATACAACGCAAAGGGTGCAATTCTGTTTGAGAGTGTAATCGTTGTCTGCCTTGCTTGCGTTTCATTTCTTGAAAACGCTGCGCTCGCTACTTTCCTGTCAAGAACGCTATGTCACGCTGATGACGTGACTTGGAAGTACCAGGCTCGCAGCGTTTAAGAAAGTAAGTGCGGGCAAAACATGACGGTTATTGTTGTGGGACAAGGTAAGCCCCAAAGTGTGTAAATTTTTTAAAGAGTGTATACAATGTTGTTACTCTGGGTGTATTGCGCAGTTTGAGCACCCTTTCGAGGAATCGAAATACACCCTTTCAGTTACTCTTAAAAACATTTGCATCCTTTGGGGCGTATCTTGTCCCACAACGATAATCGTCATCTGTCTTGCCCGCATTTCCTTTCTTTAATGCTGCGAGCCCGGTACTTGAACGGCATGCGCGTAAACAGCGTGGCATAGCATTCTCGGCAGGAAAATAGCGAGCGCCGAGTTTACAGGAAAGGAAACGCAAGCAAGGCAGATCGTGATTATCATTGTGGGACAAGATACGCCCCAAAGGGTGCAAATGTTTTAATAGTGCAGTGTTACCTTGTCTTTTCTGAAGAGTTAATTTGCCACATGCATATGTTGTAACTTCCTCCTTTCGACCTGGGTAATTTTTATTTACTCTTCTGAAGTCACCCTTATAAAAACAATGAATGATGTCCTACACTCTTAAGTAAAATTACACCCTTTTGCCACAACGGTAATCGTCATCTGTCTTGTCCGCATTTCCTTTCTCTAACGCGGCGAGCCCGGTACTTCCCAGTAACGAACGGCATGCGCGTTATCAGCATGACATAGCATTCCCGACAGGAAAGTAGCGGGCGCGGCGTTTTCAAGAAAGGAAACGCAAGCAGGGCAGATCACGATTATCGTTGTGGCAGATATACACCCCAAAAGGTGTAAACTTTTTTTAGAGTGTAAAAGTGTAGGCGCGCCGGGGGGGGGGGGGGTGTGACTGTGGTTCGTGCACTCGGCACACCCGTAATCCCTGCTGGCCTCGTTCATTTCGTGGCCACGCGCAAACACCACTCAAGCCAACAACGGCAAATGCGATCTTTACTGAGGCAGAATGATTTCTCCTCATGAGTAAGCTCAGCTATGCGCCTCACACGTGAGAACTGCATGGCCTAAGTTTACACCTATTTTTATGGAGGAAAGAAAGGATATACTGGGTGTGCTATACAGGCGCCATATATTGAGAGGATAAAATTTCCTTCGATTATCTTCATTTCTTATCATCCGTACCGCCTAGTTATTGATATCGGCGATAGCAGTGGTGTGACTTCGTGGGAACCTATATATACGACAAAAGGTTAGAAAGAGTGTAAAGTGAAAATAACTTGCAAAATAAGACCCCAGGGGCGGCATGTCGTAACGATTTCTTCTCTTTCTATTCTAACCATTCCTTATCATCCGTCGTGCTTGCTGGCCGATCGCGACTATAACAGCGGCGGGGCAGTTCGCAAGGCAATGAGGAAGTGTGAGCAGAATGAAAAAATGAAGAGTCCAGTACGGTCACCGGGCCCTTTCAATGATATACAAACTCCTCAACGTATAGGTTTAGGAGACGCAATGCACTTGTTGGGGACTCACGAACGCTCGTTGACAAACACAGCCGTCTGTGTACTTTTCGTCGTTGTATGTACCGCGGATGAAATGACATTTCGTTGTGGAAACCGTCGCGAAAGGGAGTATATCAAGGACATCTGGGTGGCGGTGCATACTTTCGACGCCGGCCGTGTAACGGCAAGTTGGGCTTTCAGTTCCGGCAGACCGCGCAGAGCCCTTACCGAGCTGTTGCCCCTGTTCGTTCGCACAGTCTGTTTCCTATGCGCATGCGCGATTGCGCCGAACCCGTTTCGTTTACCGGGTGTGCGCCGCGCGTACACCGCCTGCATGTTAACGCGTTAGTCCGCAAGCCTTGACTAACATGCACTGTCGATAGTAAAATTTAGCGCGGGAACAGGGGAAGTTGTGTTTACCACAAGCCGCGCTAATTAGAATGTTCAAACTACCTTTGTTTTCTGTTTGCTACTAACATTTCCGTGATGGTGTAGTTTTCTCGACGCTGGGATAGGCGCATTCGGGATTGCTATATGTCGCATTTATTGCGGCTAAATTGTTGAATGAAACCAACACGCTGATTTTGCGTGCTGGGTATGCGTGTGTACATTTGCTCGGTGAAATATTTTCCGCCGTTATTGGCAAATTTCCTTCGACTAGGACAGTTTACTGTACACTGCAGAGCAAGCGCCGCCGTCTATATAAAAATACCGCATGCGCGACGGAGAAAAGCAGAGGGAAAAGACGCGCGCTATATACGACACGGTGTGCGACGAATGCATGCCGCGTTATATGCGCCCTGTCAAGGCACTCAGCAAAGATAGCGTCTCCTATTTTCCTCTCTCCCTGCTGGCCTGACCGGAATTGTGAAGAGTCACAAGCGCGCAGATAAGTGCCGATTGCGCGTCGTATACTTGCAGGCTTGACTTTGGTCATTTTTGTAATGTCTTACACTGGAGGATTGTCTGTCGAAGCCGAAGGCAGGCGCCTCGCTTTACAGTGAGGGTGCCCTGCGAAAACGAAACGGAAGACGTGCTCCAGCTTCTCGCCCGCCACCGTTTTCCTGGGCTTTCGTAATTGCGATGGCGAAGACGCGTTCTTGTGCTCGCGCTGCACATAGTCAATCGAGGCTGCGCTTTCTTCGCCAGGCCGGGCGCAGTCAGCCAGATTGCTTGGCAGAAGCAGCCGAGCATGCAACGTGGACGCGTGTACCGCCAAGAGGGAACCACTTGAGAAGCCGTGCAAGTTTGAAACGCCAGGGCGCCCTATAGCTGATCAGAATGCGAACGCACGTACACGCCTGGATAGTGGCACAGCACTCCTCGGTTGGCGCTCGGCGAACACGAAACGCTCGTGTCCACCTTGCCCTGTCAACTCCTCTGCCTTTCCGTACTACCCTATAGCTCATGGTTCCCCTAATGTTAAGTTAGTCGCGCCTAGCTCTTTCGAACGAGAGACCCAACGCGTGTCGCCTGCGCGTACGTGTACCCGTCGTCGTATACTGGAGCATGCGTTTGCAGCAGCATTGCCACCACAATATAACTAGACTGTAGTTTCATGCAGGCACCAAAAATAATTATTGCCTTTGAGTCCGACTTGGAAGGTCGGTTTAAAAGGAGGGCTATTTCTTCAACAGCAATGCTGCATATATATGTATGCAGTATGGAACCACAAGCGATGGTCGAACCTAAACATGAAAACAAGACGATTTTTTTTTTGTTAGTGTTGCCTCTCGAATAGTATGTATACAGCATGCACCACAAAACCATGCCGCAACATTATCTGATTTACGTGTCTTCTGGCGAAGACGGAGCCGCGCCATGACACTACATATTCTACCACGGTCTGAGACGGAACGCCGTCGACGTATGCGGAACCCGGAGGTGACTCCTCCCCGATCGAGTCGCAACTGATTTCGCCGCCGTCATACAGCGCAGCACCGCTCCGTCCTATAAACGCGGCCACGTGGCGCGCGCGCGCATGGCTTCTTTGGGCACCCGGACACGATCGGACGCGCGTTCGTGTGTGTGTGTGTGGGTCATCCGCCGGCGCGATTCTTTTTTGGCGTCTTCGGCCGCCCTCGTCCAGTGCCGCACTCAGTCACGACGGAGCCAGGCGTTGCGAACGTTTCCACAAAGGCCCCGTGACCGAATCGCGTTCGGACCGCGCGTATACGCTCGCGGTCGCTGCCCGTCTGCTGGCCTGCCGCGCACTGCAGTAGGGCCGCTTGCCTGCCGCTCTACAGTATGCGGGGCAAGCATGTCAGAAACTCGACCGGAGCACCCGGATTGCGTCGAAGGTCAGGAACTCGACTCACGACGAGGCATTCTTTCTCCATATGGTTGGGATGTTTTTCCTGTTTTTTTTTTTCTTTTGCACGACTTTCATGAACCCTGCCTGGCATTCAATCTTTCTGGTTCATGCATTGAGCTGATATTGCTGTTTTTTTCTTTTCTTCCACTGTGGCGTTAGGCAACGTGCTTCGGGCTGCTCTGTTACACACTTCGATGGAGACAAAACGCAACAGCGCGCGATCGTGTTGTGCATGGTGCGAACCGTGGAAGGGAAAGGGAAGCGCTAGACTCGGCGTAAATCGGGATAAGCGACTGCATTCGTCCTTTCATTTCATACGCATCTGTTTGTCGATTGCAGCGTGAACGTTGTTTGCACGAGCCTCGGATTTACAGTTCACTTCAGAAACTTCAGCATGCGAATCACGGGTCGTATACAGTGGCGGCGTTTTTCTACCGCGCGCGCCTTATGCCAGACCGAGCACACTCCTTCCTGCTCGGGAAAAACCCGGATTCTTGGCTCGCTTTCCTGTCGGTCGTTGAAACTACAGTCGCACCCCAGCAGACGAAGCGCCACGAAAAGGAGTGAGCGAGTTCTGAATTTCACTCGGAACTCGCCTGCTTAAGGACGTTCCTTAAGATGCTTTCGCTAGCTGTCTCTGTCGTTGAAGCGTCCGGGTCTTACACATAGATATGTCTGAAAGTGGTGGGATCTATGCATGCATTGTGGCTTAAGAGGAAGCTTTAGCTCGGGCCCAACTCCGACGCGGCCTATTCAAACACATGTAAAACGCAAAAACGTTTTTATGAGGTAACCCCTGGACCGATTTTGATGAAATTTGTTGCATTTGAAAGAGAAAGTTAAATTCTAGTGACTGTTGGAAGCGGAATTTCGATTTAGGGCTTCAATTTTCTTAAAACGTTTTTCAAATATTTGACCGTTTGAAAAAAATAGAAGCACGAAGTTTACAAATTCATAGCTCTGCATCAAGAACTGATATCGCGGTTCTGTAAACGGCATCCATTAGATCATTCAAAGCGGACAAATTCAGTATGTCATTTTACATCTTACGTGAATGTGTTACGTTGGTTACAATGGTATTGCAAAAGTTGTATTTCCCTATGATTAAATTTTTTTTATATTTATGTGTAACATATCAATTTTGTCCGCTTTAGATGTAGTATTAGATGCAATTCACAGAATTGTATTATCATTTTTAGTGGTTGAGTTACGGAGTTGTAAACTTGATAGTTTCGTTTTTTGAAAATTTTCGATTTTTGCCAATTTTTAACAAAAAATTGACGACCTAACTCAAAAATTCGCAACCAACAGTCACCAGATTTTAAGTTTGTCTTTTAAATGCAACAAACCTCGTCAAATTTGGTGCAGTGGTTGCCGAGAAAAACGAATTCTCCTTTTACATGTATTTAGATAGGAGCACTCGAGCTAAAGCTTCCTCTTAACATCGTGGCTCTTCTCGGGCTCTTCTCCGCCTTGGCGATCGAGGAGTCCGTGTGGGCGGCGAAGTGTATCTGCTTAGTCACCGCAATTTCATCTTTGACCTTATTACACCTGCCCAGACGAATTTCGCTTCAAACCTAGACATATATTGACTGCGTCGGTGCATTCGCTCGGCAGGGTCCATGAACGGATTTGTGACGGGCCAACCACACGAGTGCGTGCGTCCTCACGCCTTCCCACGCGTTTACGCGCTATATACTATACACGCTGCGCCGCGACTGCATGGTTAAAACGCGAATATGTGTTGCGGGAGCCCAGAGATCCTCCTCCCGATATATATTTTTTTTTCTTTGCACTCTTGGAGGGAGGTATCCGCGCCCAGTGATCAATCTTCGTCTACGCGTTTCTCCCCGATCGTAGACCGCTTCCGGCAGACGCATAGGCTCGTGAAGACGCCTGCTGACGCGCGGTTGAAGCGCTCGTGTGGTTACCGCTTTAGTCGCAGCCAATACTGTATATACACAGACCATGATGGCTGCGTATGATACAGTGCATTCCCCTCTTGGGGTGAGGATCTCGCGTATATGTTTTTATTTATTTGTTTTTATTTCTGTCTTTAGTTTCAACAGTTTCGCGTTATTGTACCGTATACGTGCGTGAAGCCCTCGTGTAAGTTGCTTGCGTGCATGCATGAAATGGCGAGAAGTACGTCGTCTCCATTTGGCAGCGTTGCCTCGCGTCTTTCGTGTTTTCCTGTCTGCTGTAGTTCGCCGGCTATGCAAGCCGATTGCGGATATTTTTGTCGCCGTGACCAAAGAACGACGAGTCCGAACAAATGGCCACGTTACCTGTGCATTGAACGCGAATTATAAAACGACCATGCAGTATTCCCTGAAATTGCCAGCATGAGCGCATTTCAGTCGTATGATCATTACTGTCCAGATAAAAAAAAAGAACAAAAGAAGAAAAAGGAAACACGTGTATATGTTTGTGTGTGTCGTTCTTTTATAACACGATGTTTCGCAACATAGCTTAACTACCCGTAGATGAGGGTCGAAATGAAAGTCTGCGCCCTATAGACGGATTTCCTTTTCTGGTGACTCTGCTGCGGACCATGTGCTGCGCGCGCCCCCGCACCTTCGGCGTTGTTGGGCGCGGCGAGGCTGCGGGAAGCAAGGAAGCCTTCCGGCGCGCTTGTAATGCGAAGCCGCTCGAGAGAGAAGAGCTATCGAGCGTCATCTGCATAACACGCGGTGCTAGGCGTCGACGGCGCCGACAATCGCCGAGTGCGTGCGACACCCCCCAGATGTGCATGTGCAGAACGACCGCTCTCGATCCCCCATGCATCGAAGCTGTGCGGTTGGCCGGGGGTAGATGTCCGCATGAGGTTCCCTTTTGTCGAGAGCAATTTTAGTCGATGACCGTCGCAGTATGGAACACGCTGTGCTGCGAATGCGGCCAGTTTCTCATTGGTTGCGTACGTTGGTGACGATGATAATGACCTCGAGGCCCGTGGCGCATGCCTACTGTGAGGGATCAACCAAGAATTGGAAGGTGCGAGGAAAATATATTTAAAGTGCCCTTAAGTTAAATATAAACGAGAAGAAAGGGGGTTAACCGCGGGGACCGATTTTTATTAGTCATATCATAAGAAGCCAACAAACATTTGACACCAAGGACAACATAGGGGAAATTACTTGTGCTTAATAAATGAAATAAAGAAACGATAAATTAATGGAAATTAAAGTGGATGAAAAAACAACTTGCCGCAGGTGGGGAACGATCCCACAACCTTCGCATTTCGCGAAGGTTGTGGGTTCGGGGTTACACTGTGGGTTGTGGGTTACATAACGAGGGTCTCGAATCCGGCAACATTGATGCCTTCAGGTAGCATATGAGGGTTTATTGACCAGTTGCCTTCACCCAAGAAGATCACGTTCTCGTGACGTCTGCGGCAAAAGGGACGTTCTACGTCCGCCGCCGAGGTCTGTGAGTGTTGGCGCTGGCTAACACTCCCAGGGTTCTACTAGGGCACATAAATACCCAAGAAAGTGAATGGGGAACGGCGCCGTGGTAGCTCAATCGGTAGAGTATCGCACGCGAAGGTTGTGGGTTCGGTTCCCATCTGCGGCAAGTTGTTTTTTCATCCACATTAATTTCCATAAATTTATCGTTTCTTTATTTAATTTATTAAGCACAAGCAATTTCCCCTATCTTGTCCTTCGTGTCAGTGTTTGTTGGCTTCTTATGATATGACTTAAATTAAATATGTAAGTATTCGCACCTGCTATACTCTCTCTGTTTTTGGTTTTGCACCCACGGCATTTTGGGTTACAGTTACGCTCATGAAGACGTCGGCGCCAAAGCAGATTCACCGGTCGGACGTAAGGACCTCGTGTACAGTGGGGTAGCGGCCCTGCTTCATTAAACTTCCTAACTGAGCCCGTGCGAGCGAAGAATGGCAGCATACACCGCGCGCGCTCCTTCCTCGAGCTTCGCGTTTTCGCACCCAACGCGTGCTCTTGAAGATGACAATTTCTACGCATTGTTGCGACTAGCTGCTGCAGTCCGCTGATGCGTCAGCGCTTGTTTATAACGAGAGAGTTACCACGCCTCCATTCGTCATGTCCTTGCGTGTCCCGCTGGGTTTATCCTGTCCGGAGTGCCACGCACAATAGAGTAGTGACTAAGCAGGTGGGACCACTCGCTATCCTCGCCGCCGTACTTCTTCTTCCTCCTCCTCCTCCTCCTCCTCCTACGCGCGTCCATTCATTTGCACACTTCCGCCATGCGACCACTCATCCGCCTGCAGCTCGGTTGTTCGATCGGGCCTTACGACGACAGCGTGGGACTGTTTAGCCGTATATGCTCCCGATCTCGTTTTCCCTCTCGGAACGAGTTCTGAATTTCCCGAGTAAAACAAGATTAAAAAAAAAATAAAAACTCTGAAAGAAAAGAATGAAACGCTCCACCTGTTTAGCTGTAGCGTGCCGAACAGAACCGTACGCAGCTCACAAAGCTTAGAGACTGAACTCGATGGATGGAGACAATGCGTGCGTCGCCGCCTTTCGCGCTGCGTGGCGTGCCTTGGCATGTACTGTACGAACACACCCATTCGCGATCCCCGCGCCTGACTTGCATATCCGATGCGTCGATCGGATGCCTGGCTGTGTACTGCTTTCGTAGTGTTTGGATCGCACCGCTGGTACGATCTGTTGGGAACTCGGCGCTGACGCCCGTGGTTGTACCTGGGTCGCAAGCCCCAAGGGTAGCGTTGGCCTGGCGGCCTGGGGTACAACTGGAAGCATCCGAAGGTCCCGGCAAAGCATGAGTCGACTGGTAACAACGAAACAACTTGTTTATTTTAACATCGCAAAGAGTTGGCGGTCAGGTTTGACCGAAGTAGAGAGACGGGAGAGCACTTCACTCAACAGAAGAAATCGGAGCCCTTTTTTTGGCGTCCGGGGGCAGCTGTTTTTATACTCTCGCAGTTGAGGGCAAGAAGGAACCCCTCAAAAGACGAGCACGTGAATGTACAATGGGCTAATGGTGACGCACACTGTCGTAGCGCTGCCGTAGCACCATGTCGAGCACGATCTCGTAGCACCCTGTCGTAGCGCTGCCGTAGCACCATGTCGAGCACGATCTCGTAGCACCCTGTTGTAGCGCTGCCGGTCGGGCACAATGACTGTAATGAGAGGATGATCCCTGCTTTCGCATCGCCTGGTTCGGGCACAATGACTGGAATGAGAGGGTGATCCTTTGCGGTCGCATCGCCGCAGTCGCGCCTGGAAACACCTGCCGATGAGCGTTGCGGCGACGACGATCGGGCCAAAATGTCTGCCGCCCCGCCGCAGTCGCGCCGGCAAAACCACGTGTCGCAGGCGAAACGCAACAGACCGCCCCGCCGGGGGAAGGAGATCCCGATGGACAGGGGACTGCATCCGCTGTCCGGAGGGATGTCGCTCGATGATGCTCATAACCGAAGTCGGGCGTCCCTCGACGTTTCTTGAGCGCAGCGCACAGAGAAGGCCTCGTTCTCTCGTTCAGGTTCGCACGGGACACTGCAAAGTGACTTCGGGAGAGTTCACATTTTTGTTCTCGTTCCCGGCAAGCGTTAGAACTACGCTGAAACTCAACCGCTCAGTCAGCAAGCACGGCACAACCCTCACTAAGCCCTGCCAGGCTCTTTCCCCTTTTTATACCACTGCCTAGTTCCTTACAGTAGTCTAGCATCACTCAGAACGCGTCCACAAATTGGAAAATTGCACTAGAAAGCATATCATCACTTTGAAACACTAAACAAAAGCAATATGTTAAAAAAAAATCCTGCCTCAGGAAGAAAAACATCAGTAACAAACAATTTTGAGGCTGATTCCTACGTTAGGGGCTTCGACTTAAGCCATCGGCGTTACCGTTGAGACTCCCCTTTTTGTAACGCACCTCAAAGGAATATTGTTGTAAAGCGAGGCTCCAGCGCAGGAGGCGGCCATTTTTGGGAGAGATGGTCTGCAGCCATTGGAGAGGGCAGTGATCCGTCTCAATGATAAACCTCGAGCCGGCTAGATAGCATGACAATTTCTGAACGGCCCACACGAGACACGCACACTCTTTCTCGGTGGCGCTATACGCCTGCTCACGACTGGACAGCTTACGACTAGCATACAGGACGGGGTGTTCTACTTCTCCATTTTCCCGTTGGCACAGTACAACGCCCATGCCTCGCTCACTAGCATCGCACTGAACAACGAACCCTTTTGTATAGTCTGGCGATCGTAGCACAGGCTGGTTTGTTAGGGCACTCTTTAGGGCGCTAAACGCTCTTTCCTTTGTCTCGTCCCGGACGACTGTTTGGGGCTCTGTCTTTCTTAGAGCATCCGTCAGGGGAGCCGCGATATCAGAGTACCTAGGGATGTACCTCTGATAGTAGCCGGCGACACCTAAGAACGACCGAATATCGGTCTTTGTGCGCGGTTGCGGAAAGTCTCGCACAGCGGCCACTTTTATTTCAGAGGGGCGGCGACGACCCTGACCAATCACGTGACCGAGGTAGACAACCTCGGCCTGTGCTAACTGGCACTTAGGAGCCTTTACTGTCAAGCCCGCTTCGCGCAGGCGGGTTAGCACTGCCCGCAAGTGTGCCATATGCTCAGACCAGGATGCGGAGAATATCGCTACGTCGTCTAGATACGGTAAAGCGAATTCTTGCTGTCCCCGCAACACTTTATCCATGAGACTTGAAAAACAGTATGGCGCGTTCTTCAAACCAAAACTCAACACTTTAGGACGGAATGTTCCCATTGGTGAAATGAACGCCGCATACCTACTAGCCTCTTCTGTAAGTGGAACCTGCCAATAACCCCTGACAAGATCTAGGGTGGTAATAAACTGAGCGCTACTAACTTTCTCAAGGCGCTCCTCGATGTTAGGGATCGGATAAATTTGATCCTTAGTGATGGAATTAAGCCTGCGGTAGTCGACGCAAGGACGAGGTTCCTTGCCCGGTACCTCAACTAAAATCAAAGGGGAGGTATAATCACTCTCACCTGCCTCAATAACACCGAGCTGTAGCATTTTCTTTACCTCAGCCTCCATAATATCGCTCTGGCGGGGTGACACCCGATACGCCTTGGATCGTACTGGCTCTGGGGAGGTAAGTTCTATATCATGAGTAAGTACAGAAGTCCTACCAGGCCTCTCAGAGAACAGACCTTGAAACTCTTGTAATAGCTGGTGTAGTTCGGTTTTCTGCTCAGGCGACAGCGGTGATCCACTGACTAAGTCACTAATGACTTGACCGGTGTCTTCCCTGTTCGTCACTGAGCCTAGTCCCGGAAGCTCGACCGGAAGCTCTTCAGGAACGTTTACCATCATGCACACCACTGCTTCCCTTTGTCTATAAGGTTTGAGCAGATTACAGTGGTAAACTTGCTGTGCTTTCCGCTTTCCTGGCAGACTTACCACGTAGTTAACGTCCGACAGTTTCTGAACAATTCGTGCTGGGCCCTCCCACTGCACGTCTAGTTTGTTGTTTAGCGATGTGCGCAATATCATGACCTCATCGCCCACCTCAAAACGACGGGCCCTGGCGGTCCGATCATAATAAACCTTGGCCCTCTGCTGGGCCTTTGCCATTGCTTCACCTGACAACTCCTGTGCCCTTCTTAAGCGTTCGAGGAGCTTAAGCACGTACTCCACCACGACTGGGTCGTCGCCCCTACCTTCCCACGATTCTCGAAGCATGCGAAGCGGAGATCGAAGCGAGCGACCGTACACCAGTTCAGCTGGCGAAAACCCCGTAGCCGCATGCGGCGCGGTCCTTAAAGCAAACATCACCCCAGGCAGACACAGCTCCCAGTCAGTTCGATGTTCAAAACACAACGCTCTCAACACGCGCTTCATGACGGAGTGGAGCTTCTCAACGGAATTCGACTGTGGGTGGTACACTGAGCTGTGTAACAGCTTTACCCCACACCTTTCGAGAAAAGTTGTCGTCAAAGCGCTAGTAAACACTGTGCCCTGATCTGATTGGATTTCTGCAGGAAAACCAACTCGCGCAAATATGGACAGTAGTGCATTAACTATCTCAACTGAGCTGAGTTCTTTAAGCGGCACTGCTTCAGGGAACTTTGTCGCTGGGCAGATCACAGTCAAAATGTGTCTGTACCCCGTGGCTGTTACCGGCAGAGGTCCCACAGTATCAATAACGAGCCGTCTAAAAGGCTCCGTAATGATAGGTACCAATTTCAACGGCGCCCTCGATTTGTCCCCTGGTTTGCCCACCCGCTGACAAGTGTCACATGTCCTCACGAAATGGTCTGCGTCCCGAAAACACCCTGGCCAATAGTACTCTTGCAAGAGACGGTCCTTAGTTTTCTTAACTCCAAGGTGTCCGGACCACGAACCCCCGTGTGACAAGCGCAACAGATCCTGACGATAGCATTGAGGCACGATCAGCTGATCGAACTCCACTCCTCTGCGGTCTAGATACTTCCGGTACAGGACTCCACCTCTTTCCACAAAACGCGCAGTTTTCCTGGCGATACCTTCTTTGACATTGCAGCGCACGTTTTCCAGGCTGCCATCCTTTTTTTGCTCGGCTATCAAAGCCGTCCGGCTGACTTTTAGCAACCTATCAAGTCCGTCTGACGTAGGCGCGATGAGCAAATCAGTAGATAGCTCTTCTAACTTTCCCGCGTCGGGCGTTTCCTCTCCAGTATCTGGCGCCTTTAACGTTACAGACTCAAGTTTATTCAGTTCGGGCGTGCTCGGAATATCAGCTTGCTGCGCCTCTGACCCTTTTTCGTTGTTTGATAACGTCGGCCCCGCAACTACCGCCTTTGCAGCGAGCTCCCGAACCTTCGATCTGGTTAAGGCCTGAACACTAGCTTCACCAAACAAAAGCCCCTTCTCGCGCAGGAGGTGATCGGACCTGTTTGAAAATAGGTACGGGTACTGGGGTGGCAGCATAGATGACACTGCCGCCTCTGTCTCAAGCGCTCCGAAAGGTCCTTCAATAAGCACTTTTGCTACCGGCAGACACACGCTATGAGCTTCCACGGCTTGCTTGATCCATGCGCACTCGCCCGTGAACATATGGGGTTCTACGTAAGAGGGGTGAACTACATCCATCGTAGCTGCGGAATCGCGAAGCACCCGGCACTCTTTCCCGTTCACGAGGAGATCTCGCATGTAAGGCTCGAGAAGCTTCATGTTCTCGTCAGTGCTGCCTATTGAAAAAAACACAACTTTTGGTGTTGTTTCCGGACACTGCGCCGAAAAGTGACCCGGCTTCTGGCACGTATAACAAACGCGCGCTTGCCTCATCTCGAACCGCTTTCTGCGTTCGGCTTCGGCTGCCGCCGTCTCCTTAGGTTCGGTCGCACTGCTTCCACTCGCATCCGCACTACGCGTGTTCCCCTTTGCTCTCATGGGTGTGAACTTCGGCCTCTCAAACTTCGAGCCAAATTCACCCTTTTGACCGTCCTTAGCTCCGCGAGCCCGACGCGTCACAAACTCCTCGGCTAGCTCAGCGGCTTTAGCCACCGTACAAACGTCTGGCCTATCCAAGACCCAGTATCGCACGTTCTCCGGTAACCGACTATAAAACTGTTCTAGCCCGAAACACTGCAGAACTTTATCGTGGTCACCAAACGCTTTCTCTTCTTTGAGCCACTCCTGCATGTTCGACATAAGCCTATACGCAAACTCTGTATATGACTCACTTCTGCCTTTCTCATTTTCCCGAAACTTCCGACGGAACGCCTCCGCAGACAGCCGGTACTTTTTTAGCAGACTCGATTTTACTTTGTCGAAATCCTCTGCTTCCTCTCTATCCAAGCGAGCGACTACGTCGGCCGCCTCGCCGGGTAACAAAGTGAGCAAGCGCTGTGGCCACGTTTCCCGAGAGAACCCCTGCTTCTCGCACGTTCGCTCAAAGTTAACCAGGAACAAACCAATGTCCTCTCCAAGCTTAAACGGCCGCATCAGGTCAGTCATTTTGAACAATACTCGTTCTCCTGCACCGTGTGCCTGACTTCCATTACGAGCGCGTTCCATCTCTACCTCGAGACGCTTCATTTCCAAAGCGTGTTCGCGCTCTTCTTTTTTCTCTTGTTGCTCTCGCTCTTTCTGTTCTTTACGTTCACGCTCTTCTTTTTCTTTTTGTTCTTTACGTTCACGCTCTTCTCTTTTTGCAGTCTCCCTTTCCTCAATGGTCTCAAGGCATTCCGACAGCTCGTCATCCTCAGCCTCTAACTCAAGAATAGCCTTTAGCAGTTCTGGTTTTCTGAGTTTGTCCGAGACATCCAGACCCAACTCTCTTGCAAGCTCCAACAATTTCGGTTTGCGCAACGACTTCAAATCCATGGCTGCTCTGAATGCTGCTTTCTCTACTGCTTACTATTGTCTTGCCGCAAACTAACCCGGCAGCAACGACAACCACAATTACCAGCTCTGTTTCTGACACTAACAAAAAGCCTGGCAAAGCTCAGAAGAAGAAAGTCCCGCACTCACCAAACCTCGCAGGCAGGAATTCCGCGCAGTCGTTCCGCTGCAGGCAACCAGTCGTCACACAGGGCTCGTTGCACTGCTCCCGGATCGTCGTTGAGCTGCTCAGCATACCGTCAACTGCATCTCTTCGCTGCTGGCCTCCGTTGTCGCGATCTCACCGCTGGCAACCAGATGTTTGGATCGCACCGCTGGTACGATCTGTTGGGAACGCGGCGCTGACGCCCGTGGTTGTACCTGGGTCGCAAGCCCCAAGGGTAGCGTTGGCCTGGCGGCCTGGGGTACAACTGGAAGCATCTGAAGGTCCCGGCAAAGCATGAGTCGACTGGTAACAACGAAACAACTTGTTTATTTTAACATCGCAAAGAGTTGGCGGTCAGGTTTGACCGAAGTAGAGAGACGGGAGAGCACTTCACTCAACAGAAGAAATCGGAGCCCTTTTTTTGGCGTCCGGGGGCAGCTGTTTTTATACTCTCGCAGTTGAGGGCAAGAAGGAACCCCTCAAAAGACGAGCACGTGAATGTACAATGGGCTAATGGTGACGCACACTGTCGTAGCGCTGCCGTAGCACCATGTCGAGCACGATCTCGTAGCACCCTGTCGTAGCGCTGCCGTAGCACCATGTCGAGCACGATCTCGTAGCACCCTGTTGTAGCGCTGCCGGTCGGGCACAATGACTGTAATGAGAGGATGATCCCTGCTTTCGCATCGCCTGGTTCGGGCACAATGACTGGAATGAGAGGGTGATCCTTTGCGGTCGCATCGCCGCAGTCGCGCCTGGAAACACCTGCCGATGAGCGTTGCGGCGACGACGATCGGGCCAAAATGTCTGCCGCCCCGCCGCAGTCGCGCCGGCAAAACCACGTGTCGCAGGCGAAACGCAACAGTAGGCACGTGACTTTTCTTTCTTGTAGGTGTAGCGTAACAGTATATGGTCAGCGGCGCGAGCCGTCGCCTCTAGAAGATGTGAGGAGCCAATCGGCAAAAAAGAAGCAACTTTGCGCGGGTAAATTTACGCACGCAAATTATGGCCGCGTATTCGCGAAGCTTCTCGACATCGGTCCAAGGTCCGAATAATTATAGCTCTAGCCGTAGACTGCGCGAGAACACTCCTAATCATCACCCCGCTCATAATACTTAACAGGCACTGAGACGGTCGTATACATGCACGCGCTCTCGCACGGCGCTTCAGCGTAACGCTTATAAGTAGGTGTATGCGAAACCTGCAGTCGTAAGCTGAGTTTCGGAAATGCTATACGAGCATTTTCCGCAGCCAAGTTGACTGTAACAGTCCGCGTCGTTTATGGTATATTCCAGTGAAAGCATTGGGACATTTAGACGCTGAACTGCGAGATATTTTCTTTTTCTTGTTACGCCACGCAGCCTGATGCTTGTATATTCGAGCAGTCAACGGTATGTGTACTGTCGGCATAAACTTAAAAGCGAACAATGTTAAAGCGACTGTAGGCTGCGTTATTTGGGAGACGTTGCAACGTCGCGCGGATTCATTCGCAGCACTGCCTGCGCGAGAGCGTTCATGAATTCATCCAGCGCGTGATGACACTGTGTATAGGAGCGTAAACTTATATTTCAAATCAACAATCAAATGCTGATTACATAATCAGCATTTGAACTGCCATTAAAAAAAAAAGAAAAAAGGCTTTATTTTTTATTTTTTTACGTTCGAGGCGTCACCGAGGAAGCGGGATCTGGCCACGCGTCACTCAAGACGAACGCGATGTTGCGGCACGTCGCTTATACGCCTGTTATACGCGTCTCTCCGAGCGCCATCCGCGCATACTCTCGAGCGGGCCATTCAGGTCTATGACATATCCGCTCTAGCGCTCCGCTGTCGTGAAACGTGCCACTTCTGACTGCGTGCACTGTAAGCGTATACCCGACAGGGTCTGCAGGCGCCCCCACACTGCATCCTAAACGGTGTGCGCGCGCACGTATATGTGCAAAAGCGCGCGGCGCTCACCGACTGGCCTCGCGATGGTCTCCGCAGCGAGCGCCGTGGCGAAAGTGGGACGCGCTCGGGGAAACGGGCGGGTCAACTCGATCGCCCCGCAAATGATGCCAGTGTTTCACCTGGACGGCTCGTTCGCTGCGGTTTTTTTTGCGCGGCGCCCGTCCGTTCCGCGCATTGTCCCGCGCGCTTAGTGGGAGGAGTGTGCAGTTCAGCGACGACGCTTCGGGATGCCACGTCGGCGACCTTTGTCGTCTTCTGCTCGCCCACGCATCGGACGCATGGCGCGCTACACTTTTACGCAACGTCAGCGGTGCGCGCGAGCCCACTTGTGGACGCGATTGTGCAACCGTTCGCTTGCAGTCGTCTGCCGCGTGTTGCGCAAGAAGCTGTGGACGTTATACGATAATAAACAGACTGTTGGGGACGCATGAGAATTCGAAACGTAGTCGATTTGTCTTCTCTACGTGATACGTTGTGCGTGTGGTGCTCGCACTGTGTATGTTTTATTACTTTAAAGATAAATTCGGGGACTTGCCGCAAGTCGCATGTGGTACGTACACACGTTATACGTTCACTGCTCTCAGCTTCCATAGATTTGAGAAGAACGCGAGTAATTGATGTTCTGGTCGTGTTAGGATGATGTTAGGATGACCGTGTTTCGCACTATGAACAGATCACCGGCGTATAACGTACACAGTCGCAACACGCAGAGAATGACATGGAGGTATTCGACTGCCATGGGAGATGCTCAGGTTTATTGGTTGATCGCGGTTAGTCTTAAGTATAGGAAGTGGTGCATAGTTGGAGAGCACTCGGGGACTCCGCGTTGTGCAGCAGTGGACTTGATCTCGCTGCTGCTGTTGCTGCTAGTGGGGGTGATGATGAACGACAAGGAGGAACACAAATGTTCGCGTTGCAACGACTATTTCGCCTCGGGACACTCCGCCGACTCCGCAGCTAGCGCACAGAAACGACTCGTTCTGCTGGCTTTAGCAAGGAGGACACGTCTGCTGAAATGTGTACGAGCTCGCCGGCGGTGACCGCGACTCGTTCAAACGTTCCGCCCTGCCGATGCATGCAAGTAAAAGAGCGCTCCCGGCGAAACCGTGTTGTATATTTGCTCAGACAAGGAGACGACGGAGGGAACGCGGGCTCTGGGACCCTGTGTATAACGGGCGTGCGTAAGGCGTGCGCCCACGCGAAAGCCCCTGGAAACGGACGCGTTGCTAAGCGCGTTATCGCTGTTCAAACACGCGGCTGGGAGAGCTCGCTGACGACCAACGATGAGTGAGACGGCGGTGCGATGACTTCACGTCGTGTCGCGACATCCGCGGCGACGTGTGAGGTGAAAAAAAAAAAAGGCATTTTGAACCGTCTAGAGTTGTATTCACAAGAACATCTTACGCTAGAGAAAATTACAGCCGCGCCATCCTGATGCTGGACATATTTTTTAGCGATGGCGGCCGTCCAGTGACAAAGAGCACTTATTAACGAAGAGCTTTGTTCATTCGGCCCCGAGGCCCATATTCACAGGAAAAGGTCTTACGCTAGAATTGTTCGTAAGATAATATTCCAGCCAGTCCTGAGGCTGGACATAATATTAGCGATGGCGGGCAACCAATCGCAAAGAACAATTACGAACGAAGAGCTTTGGGAATTCGGCCTCTTTTCTATATACCCGACCGCCTGCCAGGCCTCCACGTTAAAATACTTCAAGCAATGTGTGCTTTCTGCACCAACTTAATCGTTCAGACAACAGATCGCGCCACTATGAACCTGTTTGTTATGAAACAGGACCTTTCGTCACAAGAGTCTCTTACGCTAGAATTGTTCGTAAAAGAAAATTTCAGACAAATCTGATGCTGCAGACATATTAGTGAAGACGGCTGCCCAATGGCAAACACCGTTTATGAACGAAACGCTTCGTTAATTCAACGTCAGAGCTCCGCATAAGTTACCCAGCGTATGATCCTAACATATTACAGCGGCCTGGGAATCGCAGTGTAACGAACGACTAAAGAGCGATCATCATAAACTGGGAGATATTTCAGTGAACGAAACGCGGTGAGAGGCATCTTAGCTGAAAGGAAGCATGTGTGGGATTCGCCACTAGCAGCTTATGTAGCCACGGGCTGTTGTAACGTGCCTCGGGGGGCGGCTACGCGTGAGCGACGCTTCGCTTGCACCTGGTGTGGTCGCCAAGCCGCAGATCCGGCAGGCTGACGTGCGGGGTCCGAAACGGCGCACGCGGTGTAATGCTGCCGCGGGCACGCAACTTGCACAACCCGCTGCGCTCGCAGTGAGAGCGGTGCTGACAGTCCACACGCTGCTGGGCAGAAAAACGTCGGGGGTGCCGGCTTCACTTCTATAAAACGTCGCTGCAGAAGGTTCTTTTTTTTTTTTTCAGCGGATCGAAGAGGATGAAGGGGGGGGGGGGGGGAATGGCTCGCGCTGCAGTTAAAAGTAAGGGTGTGCATATTGTAGCAGCTACAGAGGGGATGGCACCGAGGAAAAAGGTGACGTGCTTGGAGAGCAGAGGATATCAGATCTTCTATCTCGATGTAGCCTCCGATATGTGGCATAATTAATCGAACATTTTTTTTTTGTGCCCTTGATTACCAACATCTGCTATATATGTACCGTCGCTCTCTGAAGGTGTTTTTTTCAACAAACGCGATTTTCTTTCCGCGAACTGCGTATTCCTTTATTTGGGGCGTCTGAATTGGGTGATACATTAAACGACATTTGTATAGTGATATATATATATATATATATATATATATATATATATATATATATATATATATATATATATATATATATATATATATATATATATATATATATAATGAAGTTTATGTACACTTGAACATTATTATCAGCTTGGCAGTAAGATATACCTCGTGGGACGCTAATTTATTTGTTTCCTTTATATATATATTAATTATATATGTTATATAATGTATATTATATATAATGTAAATTAAGCTTATATCCTGTGAGGGACTGAAATTTGCATTTTTGTTTCATTTTTAGATATCTTGACCCGGTCTAGACCCTTTTTCCATATATATTGACTAGATATGTGCAAACGCTTAGCATAGGCATACATCAATAACTTCATCTGCTCAGGGAGAAACTATGAAAGCCTGCAAATATTTCTAAATGCAGTCTTCACAGAGTGCACTCAAGTCTGCTACATTATACCTGAAGACCGTTAGAAACATTGACAAGGTTCTCCACCAGCTGCCTCGGTACTCGCTTGCTCTATATACCAACATTATTTGCAGCTTTGGTAAATAATTACGTTTCTTCATATTTCAGCGAGCTCTATCTCGGTTGTCTCACTGTATAAAATATACGCTCACTTAAGCCTCATCACAACCTGCGAAGTTTCAAACTGAAACGTCGATCTGCTGTCCTGCCTGCGAGGATTACTTATATGAACACGTTTAGAAACATAATCTCCGTTGGCACCAATGGGTTGGGATATCCACAGAAGGTAATGTTCAACCATGTGAGCCCGCAGTGATTCTAAGGTTGCTTGCGAGTTTATAAATTACGGGCTTCAAAATTTTATCAGACACACTTTAAGGGTCTCGCTGAGATCTACACGGGCTCAACAATCTGCACTTTCAGCCCGCTACCTCTGTTCACTTGCCTATGCAGATTCCTTCAGAAATCTCCCCTGCCGCGCACCGAATACCAGACGAAGGATGAAGGACGCAAGACAACTGCATGCGTTAGGCGTTCAGCAGCTTTTAAAGGGACAGGCAACCGCTCAGCTGCTCAGAACATGAATCGAGACAATCCTGCTGATGAAAAGATTGCCTATCGTAGTGGCTAAAGCGTGCCGTGTTTTTCTCATTAAACGTGGATTTTTATTATTCTTCACTAAAGGTCGCGAAAAATGACATTTGGCGCCCCACGCGGCAAAGACATGAAGACGCATAAGAGACCTATCGCGGGACCTTCCATTAGTGTACGCGGTTCCTGTTTTTTTTTTTATTAGTATTGAAATGCAGTACACTTTTTTCTGTTATACGAGTTTTCTAACTTAGCATGTGCAGATAGGCCTTCATTTGTAGTGATTAGAAAAGTGGCGCTGCCTTCGCCTTCGTTTTCGATGAGTTGGCTTGGTTCCTCTATCGACAGAACGACGACGGGGGGCCAGCCAGTCATGACGTATAGGCGTGTACTTGGGGAAAAAACGTGGTATAAATATAAGAAAGGTCTGTACAACAACGCAACCTTATTGCACCAGCTTTTTATTTTCAAAAGTGGCTGAAAAGGTAAACAAATGTAGGTGGTTAACCATAGTTACATTCACTCCTGTGAAAACAGAACGATGCGCGGCTTTCACAATTTGCGAGGCGGGCTATCGACATCGCTCTCACTTCTCAGTGTTGCTGGAGGAGGGACTCTTACTTTTCTTGGAGGCTGCTCAGATCGAAAAATGCAGCTTACAAAATATCCACGTGCTTTTGGAAGTAACCGCTGCAGGTGTAAACACTATACCGAGGGTGACCTTTCAGTTGCGCCATAAAAAACAAGGGCCCCCGATTCACAAAAACGTTCCTACGCTAAAAGCTTTCGTGCCAGCCAATAGCGATGTGAGACATATTTATAACGAAGGCCATCAGCCAATGATAAACATCACTTACGAACGAAAAGCTTTGTGAGTTCGGCCCTAGGTATTCAAAATCGGTTGTCAGTCCCTTTTAACAGCGGAAGTTGTAAAACAACCTTCGGCCAACCTCTCACGTGGGAACGCGCCAGGAGCTCGCGAAGAAGAAGCAGAAGAAGAACAGTTGCTGGATCGGTTGCACGCCCAGCCAACCGGTCTCCGTCCAAGTACTGCACAGACGCACGCCGGCTGCTGCAGTACGCCTGTGTCACAGTCTCGTGACATCGACGACGGCGCCGAACCGGAAGAGGCGCGTTCCAACGAGGCTACGCGCGCCTTCGGTCCCCAAGCCTCACCGACTGTCGGGGGCTGGACAGTTGAACGCAGCAGTGCGCGTGCGCCCGCTGCAGACGCCGTCAGCGTTGGTCGCCTGGTGGGCGACCGGTGCCTCGGGTTCGACACCAAGGCCGAGGCAGAGCCCTTCTACATCCAGGGGCAGCAAGCTCACGGAGGCGTCGTCTTGCCCAACAAGGACCGGAGCTTCGTGTTAGTCCAGGTCCTTGACGAAACAAAGGGCGACGCAGACGTGTTCGAGCACACCACCAAGGACATGCTGACGGCGCAGTTCAAAGGTTGCAGCTACTCCGGGGCAGCGGCCGGTGCCGGCAAAACATTCACCATGCAGGGCTGGGCTGAGGACCCCGGAGTTCGTCTCCCTCACGACCAGGGAACTGTACCAGCGCGCACTCACGGGCCACGGGCCAGTGAGATGCACGGGCGAGTGGTACAAGGTCGCGGTCGTCTACTTCGACGTCTGCAGCGATGCGGTCCGGGACGCCACAAGGTTGAAAAAGGCAGGCGCCCTGCTGGACCTCCTCCTGAAAGGCAACAACAGGCGGGCACAGTGCGTCACCGATACTTACGCAGAGTCCGCACGATCGCACGCCATCTTTCAGGTTTACGTCATTCTCACTTGGACCGTGATGGGCAGGCCGAAAGGCGGCATACGAGTGCCAAAGAAGAGTTTTGTCGACTTGCCCGATTCGGAGCACACCGCTGCGGTCAGCAGAAACATCAAGAAACGCATCTGGGGGACCAAGATCAAATTGTCGCTTCTGGTATTGGGCAACTGCATCGACGCCCTCCCAGACAACAAATCACAGCTGCCCGACATGGAGCATCCCTTATCGCAAGTCCATGCTGGCGCACCCCGAAAGGTTCTCTGGGACGCTCGTGCTTCACACTCAAGACCACCGACGACCACGACGGCGGCGTGACGAAGTTTCCTTGACTGACATCTAAGACCTGTAGACTGACGTCTAAGAGCAGCGTTTTATTTGTCAGGAGAACGCTGAGAATGACTGACTGCGTTGGAAGCCGCGCTTCGCTGAGCCTTGAGTCAGCGCATCTTATTTAATTGGTATACCCCGTTGCCTTGACATAAAAGAAGAAAAAAAAATCTCATCTGTAGTTGTTACGACTGTCTCTGTGAAATATCTTATCCGCCTATTTTTTCAGCGTACCCATGAGAATTATTTAAAGCCTGGAGCTCTCCGAATTTGTTTTACTACTACGCGCGCGTTCACAATGGGCTTGCTATGACATTACTGCTTTGAGCAGTGAGCATCGAGACTCAGCGGGCTGCGTCCCTTGGGTCTGCGTTGTCCGTGCAGTCTCTCGAGTGATCGCTCTGCTTTTTTGGTGAAAGGCGAGGGCAAAAGGGGCGGTGGCGCAGTGCTCCTGCGTGAACGGCTACGCACGCACGCCCTGTCCAGAAACCGCACACGCGGTGCGGGCCTTGTTGCGCTTTATGAAAGAAGGCGGTGTCGTCGCGTGTTTGCTGAAGTCGTGCACGAGCAGGAGGGGGGTGGGGGTGTCCCTGATATCGCGCTGCCAACCCCGCCGCCGGCCGGCCGACGTGAAGTTGGCGCGACGGAGAGCTTGTCGGCGAGTCACGGTTCTTTGTTGGCGACGGCCGACCGCGGCGTGACTGGCGGTCGGATAAGCGCCCGGCGGGTCGCACAATGAGCGCACAGTGCATTTCGGCCTCGTCACTTTTCTAAGCTGCTGGAGAGCATTTCCGGGTGGCGTTTTTTGAGGAGTTTGCGAAGACCGTTCGGGCGGTGGAACAGCGCCATGTGCATTGTGGCACCAAGCCCATTCTTGCCGAGTGCGCGGTCAGTCCGCGGCACCCGCTTATCTGCTCACTTGGCCGCGTTCTCATTGGGAGCAGGAAGAACGCACACTACATACACCCACGGTGAAGAGCGGCGTTCCTCGTGAGCTCCCTTCGGCCGGACTCTTTGGCGGAGACGAGCCGAGGGCGATTAGTGAACGCCAGAATGGAAGCACATACTGTATACGCGGCACGCAGCAACCGTTTCCTTTTTCCCTGGTCTTTTTTTTTTTTTCTATACGCGACCGGCGGCTCGTTTGCGCGGAGAAACTGCCCGCTCGCGACTCGCCGGAAGGACCTAGCGGCGGTAGCCAAGTGCATTTCGGTGCACGATTGCTCGTGCATAACGGGCTGTTGCGTTCTCCAGGGTAGCGTACCCCACCGCTGCCGATAAGTTGTTGCGACCTCTGTTTCTCGTAGCTCCACCGACGTTTACTATTGGGTAGCGTGGCGTTGTCGGCAGGCTGCAGGCGTTCGGTAGACCATGGCGATCAGGCAGGGACGAGACGATTTCTAGTGCGAAACTTGCACAGTTTATTCAAAGGTAGGTGAAAGATCAGAAGAGAATGAAGTCAAGTCAAAAAGTACATTGCGGGGCTCTTTAAATAGGCCCACTAAAGTCGTAGGCGGGATCTTGCTCACGTCAACATCACGTGACAGGGACTGTGGTTGTGAATGGGCAGCTGATCACTCCTCCCCGATGAGCTTGCACGGCCCCGCCTCCGCAGGTGGCAACCCTGGTGCCTGGTCGGGGATGGAGCTGCTGATCCATGCTCCCAGGAGAGGTGGTACGGTCTTGTTTCCGCAGGGGTCGCAAACGAAACAGACCCGCGGGGTTTGTTTCGTTCGCGGAAAGTGTTGACAGTTCGTGGAAAGGGTGTCTGGTTGTGGATGGGCGATTGATCCATTCTCCCAGTTGACGTTGTAAGTCCTCGTCGTGACCTGATCCTTTCTTCTAGGCGACGTTGGTTCGCGGAAGTTCTCCTGTAGAGCTTGACAGTTCGAGGATAGGGTCCCTCTAAAGTCGCACACACACAAAGGGTCCTGTAAGCACTGCGGGGCGCCAGCCGCACCGGCAACCCCTCGAGACAACCACAACAGATTGGGAATTCACCTTTCGTTTCGATGAGGCATGGTGGTCGAGCATCCTTTTTGCACGGGCCAACCGTAACAGGGCTTGTCCCTGGAGCTGCTGCACGCGTTCCTCTCTGTACTGTATACTTACACTCCCGTCTGCCCTGTCTCTTGAGCGGCGAGGCTGCGAAATGATTCAGTGGGGACGAAATCGGGCACCTAAATTAGGCAAAGCTCTCATGGTGCCATGATACCATGTACGTAAACTATCACGGTATGCGCTCGTAATACGCTGTCGTGTTGTGTGTATAGAGTCGCAACTCGGTTTTGAGTGTTCCATGCTGCGGCGGGAAGGAAGACAATGAAACACAGCCTCTTTGATTCCCTCGGAAGAAGGGCATTGTGACATCTCTGCCCCCCGAATATGCACCTTCTGCCACTCCGTATGCGAAGCGAACTTGCTCCATCTAATTTTACACTGTCCCGCTTCCAATATTTATCGAGACGACAACACTACTTTCTACATCGCCTGTATTCGAAGCCTTACAGAGCGACATTATCGAAAACCCCGATCATCTAGTAACGTTAGCCCATTTCGGCGTTGCTAGCGGCCTGGCTCGCCCGATTTAGTGGGTGTTTACCTCTCCTTGCGACCTTCGGTCCTCACTTTTCTGAAAAGGAATTCACTTATTCCCTCAACTCAGTACTCCGAACAGCTGTCACGAACATCCCACTCACCGATGCTTTTTGAGACATGAGCTTGACAATGTTCCCCAGTTCCCCTGGAATCCAGCGACACCGGAACTCCAGTGCCACCCAATTAATGCGCTCCTGCGAACGCTTGGGCAGAGGCTCAAACAGCATGCAGCTTGCATTCGTCAGCAGACGCGCACGCGCGCGTGTGTGTTTATGTATATGTGTGTGTGCACAAACGCCGTATTTACATGCTGCCATTCATTTTAGGATTGAAGGGGATACGTGAGCATGTGCGACATCGTTGCTCTGAGCGGCCGTTATAATGATCGCAGCGTTTGGTTCAAGTACGTTACGATAGTGTTAGCCATGGAGAATGCTAGTTTTTAAGCTTGTCAGATAGACATACATCTGTGAAGAATGTTTTCATACGTGTTAAAAGCTGATTTGTTACTAGCTCATCATTATCTACAAACGTCCAATTGCCATCGGCGGCCTAACATTAATAATAATAAGGTTAATTGGCGAATCTTAGTAAATTGATCTGCTAAAGGATTCATCGAGGATTTTCCTTTTGCCCGCCCATGTTGTGAGCCTCGGCCAACAAAAAACTAGCAAAGCCCGTCGAATTTCCTGCTTTTAAAGTAACTAATATAATAGTTATTTAACTATATCGACTATATATATTCGACTATATGACGATTGCCCATATATAGTCGATCGTCACACAAGCATCCGGTGTATAGTATACGTATTCGATCGGGCCTGTTTTTTTCTTCTTTTTATTCTATCCAGCAGGCTATTGAGCTCGCTACAGAAAATCGAAAGTGCAAATAGGGACACACACGGTACTGTGTCCTTATGTCTCGTTTTCCTGTTTGCATCCTCCGTCGTCAATCCTGGCTATTCGCTCCCCATTTCGGCCAGTGTGAATTATTTCTATGCGTACCTATATAGCGGTCTCACGGAGCTGCCCAAATCATGCAGAGAGAGAGAGAGAGAGAGAGAGAGAGAGAGAGAGAGAGAGGGAAAGGTCACATATCAAGCAAAGTTGCTGTTCTTTCTTTTTTTTTTATTTGTCAGACCTGCTGGGTGGAACATTGGCAGGCGTGAAGTTCCAAGTCTCGCGCGCCATGACGGCCGGGTCCGCGCGCGATCCAGACGGGCTCATGCAGCGCGCCTGTTTCCGGCCGCGTCGGCCCGCGTTTCTGGAACCAGCTGTTGTCGGCCACGGAGTGTTACTGAAGCAGTGGAGCAATTCGCGCCCGAGCGCGGATCGCTTGCCGGCTTAATTCTCATACAAAGTGGGACGGTGCGCCGTCGGCTGTGACCGCGCCGCCGTGTTTGCGAACAGCGGGCGGACCCGTCTTGTGCGAACGGTAATTCTCCTCATTATGCGGTGGCGCCGACTCTGGACGCGTTCCAGTTTCGCGTGCATTGTTCGACGAAGCATCTTTCTTCATCGCTCGAAAACGAAACGAGCCCGCGCCGCGAGAAGCCGCGGTGCGTCGACGTTCTCTTGCCGAGCGACCCCCATCTCGTCGAAACTGGCGCGGAAAAGCGGCGACGCGTCGCAGACCGACGACCTTGAAGCAGTTGTGTCCCGGGTTGACAAAGCTCGCCCGACGGGAAGAGTGCTTCAAGATCCTCGGCTTTGGGCACTAAAAAAAAATGCGCATCGCGTATGTATCGTCGGCGGCTGCATACCGACCTATTCCGACATGGGACCTTTATACAGGGCATCCCAGATAACGTTAGCCATAGCTTAAATATATGCGAATGCCACGTAAGTGGACATAACCAAGGTAGTATTGTTTGCCGTCGCTGGGAGATTTCCAAATTATTATTTTTCGTTCCGCTTAACTAGATAATCAGTCTTACTTAATTAATCGAATTCTCAAATGCTATAATTAGGTGGAAAAGTGTCAATGAGAAAATTGTAGAGCGACATGAAAAATCCCCGATACAGCTTTCTGTTGCTCGCGATGCGTGCTACATAAAAAGTGTTTTTCGGAGCCTGAAAGAAGGCCGCGAATACAAGCGCCATTAGCCAGCCGCTTTCGCTAATAATAGTATGTCTGGCATCACGATTGGCTGACGTCTGCTACGAACTGATTGAGCGCAAGAACGTTTCCATGAATACAGACCCTGAGGCAGAGTTCCACAGACCTTTTCGTTCGTAAGTATTCTTGGCTTTGGGTCGGCCGCACTGTTTGCTAATAAGTCCAACATCACGGTTGACTGGCTTTTGCGAGCAGTTCTAGCGTAAATACCTCTTCTTGCGATAGCAAATAGATGGACACTCGAGGTTAATTTCCGCCGTCGCCGTGACGTTCCGTGTAAAGACCAAGTGCAATAAGATCGCGGCCGTGCGCTTATATGCTGTATAAGAGCACTTCAAACGAAGGAGCAGTGGGAGGCCTCTCTGTCCAGCTCGGACCTGACAACCCAGCGCAGCCTGGTACAGCAGGCAAGGGCAGCAGCACAGGCCACAGGGGCTCTGAAATGAGTTCTCCATCCGCCGCCCAAGTCTTCGACAACTAGTTTTTTCCCTTCGAAATAAATGTTTCTACTACTACTACTACTACTATATGCTGTAGGTGTGGGGGGCAGGTTAGCGGGCGTCTCCCCTTCTAGTCCGACCGCGCGCACCGTATACCTCGGAGGCCCTAGAGAAGCCGAAATGGCCTTCTTTGCCCTGTGTTCTCGCGCGCCTTGCCTATAGTCCGCATTGCATTGAGAGGCAGCACGAAGGGAAATTCGCTGCCGCTCTTCAGCGCGCCAGCGTTCTCATAGCGAGTGTTTGCGGTCATCGAGTTAGATCTGTTCATGTTCGCCCGTGGGCGCGTGACACCACGCTTGTTATTTTAACTAGTAAGTGAACGTTTACTGCAATTTTACGGTCGATAAAACGACGAACCATTCTTGGTGAAGTTGTTTGATGCATTAATTGCTATCGCTATCAGTGACCCGCCTTTCGGGCAGAACTGCTTTTTTTTGTTCTTTTTGTTTTTGCAAGTACGAACACTGGGTCGGAAGCGTAGTTTGGGAATCCTGCGAATGTATACTGCCGCTGACGCTATTTTTGCGTACACTATTTAAAGGGACACTAAAGCGAAACAATAAATCAGTTTATACTAATGAAGCATTGTTTGAGAACCCTGCAGGCAGTCATTTAAAAAAATATAGTCTGATTATTAGATGAGAAAATGAAGGTCCAAGTATCAGTATTTGAAGTTGGCGCCGAAACCCCACCGCCGCTACGTCAGGGTGACGTCAGGGTGACGTCAGGGACTCCAAAGTATGTTTTCGCATTTCGGCCGCGTTGGCTGAATAAAGGTTCCCGAAACTTGCCATGTTTAATATTTGGTTCCTTTAGAACACAATGTAGTCAATCTGTACCGCTATATATAGTTAGTAGGCCCTAGAAGATGCCATCAAAATCCAAGACGTCACAGCCCCCAGGTGCGGGAACTTAAGTAGGCGTCGCCACCCGTATTTCGTTCTTGCGTTTTTTCTGGCTTTCCAAACGTCTTATCGTTGTAAGAGTGGTGTTTTTGGTGTTGTAGAACGGTAATTTACTGATGCAGAAGAAATCAATTTTCACTTTAGTGTCCCTTTAAGCTGCTTAGGTGCTCTCTCAGGTCTCTCCTCAACAACACGTGCTGTTTCCAAAACTCCCCATAGTCTGAGCATTCTGCTGGGTGGACGCACCTTGATCACATGACCGGCTTCACTTTCGCAGTCGCAACGAGCGGCCCCGAGTAATTAATTTAAAAAGCTATTACTCAGTATTATATTACTGATTAGTCAATTAGCGATTGCCACACATTTGCTTATGAACCCCGCCACTAATAATATGTTGCCCGGAAAAGACATCATTATCGCTGCTCCACGCGCTGCATGCATATATGAGATCAAGAAACAGTTTTTTCTTTTTTCGCTGAACCAGCTGGCATGCCCCCTCTGGAGGACTGATGTCAATCTTTGTGCACTTCCTATTAATACATTATTTCTATGTCATTCTGTCTTCTTGCTCTCTCATTATCACATATATAGGCGCACACGTACACTCACGCGCGCGTAGTTTGTCGCCGAGCGCCCATATCGTCTCGCGCACTGCCACGACAGTTCGCGGAAGAGGAAGAGCGAGTCCGTGCTCGCCCTTTCATTTTCCCCGAAGGACCACATCAGATACGCGTGGGGGGGGTCATTTGTTCGGCAAATAATGGCGATCCGTTCAACGGTCGCTCTTGTTTCGGCTTACTATGGCGCCCCGTTAGTGTACAGGCACACGCTGGGCGGCGGCGTCATTGGGGCGACTCGCCGAGCGTGATCCTGCGCGCCCATTCACACGCTCGAGCGTGGCACGCATGGCTGCCTATACGGGCGCGCTTATTCCGAGACGCTTCCGGCAGCGCGCGAGACCAAGGTTCCGTTCGCTGCTCCCTGAACCGCGCGTCGCCCCGTGGAGTGCGTTCGCGGAGTGGGCAGTGAGCAGGAGTTGGCCCCTGGTTCAAATCGGGGGTCGAGGGCCGAGTTCGCATAAGCGGTTCGTTCGCAAGAACTTTTTAGCGATTGACCGGCAGCCTTTCGCTAATATTATGTTCGCTGTCGCGATTGGCCAGCGCCCGTTCCCACACGAATCGCTGTAGCGTAATAAGTGCCACGTGAATATAACGAGCCCTCGTTCGCAAATATTTTAGTGCGTAAGAACTGTTCGTGATTTCGCCGGCCCTCGCCAATTGTACGTTCGCTATCACGATGTGTAGGCGCCTATATTTTTAGGAGCCGTTTTGGTCGTCTTAACTGTATGTTGAATTCGGCCCGAATAGCCGGGCCAGTGGCCTTGTTTTGTGGCGATCTATTTCAGTTTCCATTCTTACCATTCGAAGCACCGAGGGGCCGATCCCGAATATAACGGTGTCGCCAAGGCGTCCGAGCCGATGACGATAGAACGAGAAGAATATTGGCAAACGAAATTGATCGTTGCAGAATACTGCCCCAGCTGGTACTTTATTTCGTGGCGTGTTTTTAGTCTGCGCGTAACGCTGCGCCGGGCCCGTATTTTGTAGCCATTTCTCATTACTATCATGCGCGTGGTGTCGACTGGGCGATCCCGGCTATAACGGCGGCGCGGCGGCGTCCGGGCCAATGACGAAGGGCAAAACGAAAGGAAAATGAAGTGATTCGTCACGAAGTGTACGGACCCCACGGCAGGCGCCCGTTCTGAGAGACGCTGTAGTGCACGAATTATCAGGTGAATGCGGATCCAGAATTGTTGGATACGACGTCGTCAAGAACATTATCGAGATCGGTGAAAGCATTTATGCCAGTGCCACACCTAATTGCGGCGCATAGCACGTGCAGTGAAGGACGCGATAGCAATTAACAAGCACAAGCACAGGCTTCTGCAGAGCGTCGGAAGAATTAGCATGCGGCAGCCGTGGTAACGACGTTCCGGCACACGCAACGCCATAAGTATTCGCGATGAAAATCATCTGCGGTCACTGCGATAAAGGAGGACTTACTTATGCTAGAGAACGGCTTCAACTGTGTTATTTCTGCATAAAAGGTAAAACGCCCTACTCAGTATTCAGAAACCGAGCACACTTCACGTGATCGGTCAGCTCGAAACAAATACAAGGTGAACGTGCTAAGGAGCCGAGGCAGCCGGCCAACAGGTCTTGCGTTGTACTGGAAAAGCGTCGCGTGAATGAGGCACCGGTTAGTAGCTAGTGGATGGCTGGGGGAAGACGTGTGGAGCCTGCTGAGGTCAGAGGCATGTCCTTACAGGCTCTCAGAAACTTGCGTATTTAAAGCGTTAAGACGGACACATATACACTTACGACTGATTTATTTCGGGAAGGAAGACTCTTTTCAGCAGTATAAGTGCACATAAAAAATAAAGAAGAGAGAGAGAGAGAAAGAGAGATGCGCCAGCAATGGCAGAAAACAGCGAGATCAACGTGTCGCTCAGTCGCATGATATACAAGCAACACCGCGTTTCAGTGACATGTCGATCGCGCTGTTTTCTGCCGAGGTTAATTCCTTTGATTGCAAGTTGTAATATTCCATGTAGATTTGATAATATAGACTGTCATTAAGTTGGCGCGTGATCCTTTCTCAGTGTACCTATATTACTGTCTTCCTTCCCGAAATAAACCAATCGCGAGGGCATAGCGTTCGTCCTGTCACTTTTGCTATGTTATGTCTGCTAAGCCATCTCTCTCTCTCTCTCTCTCTCTCTCTCTCTCTCTCTCTCTCTCTCTCTCTCTCTCTCTCTCTCTCTCTCTCTCTCTCTCTCTCTCACACACACACACACACACACACACACACACACACACACACACACACACACACACACACACTTATTCCATGTGACCTAATGACATGCACGTGTCATTCTTTTTTGCGTTTTTCTTAATAAACTTCAGTTCTTCGACAGCGCTCGTCCTGTGTTTTTTCCCTTTTTGTGTTGCCGTCGTTTCCGCGCTGATCTACAGAATACTATATCGCTGCAGTCTAGAAACTTGCCTATCTTTCCTTGAACCTATCTTTCTTCATTAAAACCTCTATCTCTGTACTGTACAGTTACCTATGCCTGTAGTTACCTATGCCTGCGTTTCCTCGACCAATACTCTAAACGTCTCTTGCTTATCTCGACTGCTGACCAGTTAATGCTTCCATTCGCTTTGAATTCCAGAGATTGTGGAAGGTGGACGTTCCCAATACGGTTCTTGCTGGGCGAATACCTTGGCATTCCATTACGATGTGCTGAGTCGGCTTCGGGCTTTTGCTGCTGAAGCCACATGCCTCGTCCTGTTGCGAATATTTGTTCCTGTATGTTTTTGTCCTCAGGCAGACAGCTCGGGCCACAATAGCAAGATGCTGCCCTTTGTGTTATCGCAAAGATTTTCCTTCCCGATTTCTTTCTTGCCGTATTTGTAAATATTCAATCTTCATAGTCGTTCTTGTTTGTTCTTTTCCATCCCTTGCATTCAAGTTACCGTTTCTGTTTCTGTCACTTTTTGAGGACTCCTATTTGTTTATTTACACTTTCAATTACCCTGTACTTGGTTGCCAACTTCCTTGACCTCTTTCTACGTTCCGTGTTCGCGATTTTAAGATACAGATATTTCTGCACTTTAGCATCCCATTTCTTTTCATACTGGTTCCTGAGTCTTTCTTAAAAACTAAATTCGACTTCAAAAGAGGCCCAATCCATGTCGCCATCTTACAGTCAGCCCTCTATACGGCAATCGGCCCACCGACCTTTTTGCTTAACTTCCAACCACGCCATGATCTCTGGTTCTAAGCAAATAATGACATTTGCGAACGCTAGCGCTGGCACCATTACCTCTTTCCAACTACTTCGCTCAACCTCATATTTATCGTAGCCCCAATGTGATCTTATGTAATTATAGCTGCGTTCCGCTTCCCTTTCATCCTCAGGTTCTCTTGGTGGATGTTCTAGTAGCTCTGTCCTTTTTGTATGCAATCAAGTATTGCTAGACTATGAGTATGACTTGCTGTTGAATTGATACTACCTCATCTCTCGTCTCTTCATTAACAATAGCAATTGCTGATTTCTCTGTGCTAAAATCAAGGCCTACAAATGTCACTTCGTTGCCGCACGCGGATAGTTGTGATACGGAATTATGGCGCAGCAATCAGAACACAGAAGGCAGAAACGACTTGGACAAGAGCACTCCGTAGAAGACGAAGGAACAAACAATAAAAGGCCCACTGTGTACTCGAAAGATAGATTAACCAAGCGTGTTGTTGGGCTATAATTCCGTTCAAGAAAAATGCACCAACTAGCGCAACAACATACTTTATTAAGCTATCTTCCGGTAAACTATGCATTTCATTATATGCCGCGTGTTTGTCCTTTTCTTCTTCTCTAGATTTTGATACATCAGTATTTGACTAGAATTTGCAGACGCAAAGAAATTAATGCTTTTATTTATTTGTTTAACGTGTTTATTTGTGTGTGGGGGGGGGGAGGGGGGTACTGGCGCAGGCGTCAGATATGACTCTTAACGTGTGGCGATGGTGTATGTGTGTGTGTGTGTGTGTGTGTGTGTGTGTGTGTGTGTGTGTGTGTGTGTGTGTGTGTGTGTGTGTGTGTGTGTGTGTGTGTGTGTGTGTGTGTGTGTGTGTGTGTGTGTGTGTGTGTGTGTGTGTGTGTGTGTGTGTGTGTGTGTGTGTATAATAGAAAGGCTACATTGGACGCGTCTGAACGCGCAGTTCAGCAACGTTTTGTAACCACAAGCGTTATGCTTGCACACGTCGAAACGAACCTCCCGTGTGCTCAGGGCTGAGCATGCAACACTGCGAACACGTCCTGAACTATATCTGCGACCAATGGACGGGTCTGTGTTCTAGGTACGTTATAATCGGTGTCGGAAGCGTGGGAACGGCACCCACACGGAGCTCACGCGGCTCCGCGGTTGGCTGGAGGGAGGGTCCAGGCGTGGCGCCGTCGCTGCAAGGGATATCCGTTGTCACGGCGTGCAGCCCACAACCGCAATCCCGGGAGATGCGTTGCTTTGTTTGGCGCTGCGGCGCTGCCTGTCTGGTGTCCGCAGTACCCCGGCCGACACTCGCGTAAACATCGCGGGCAAGCGGCGAGGCCATATGGCTCGCGCTTCTCACTTTGCACTGCTTTATTTTCGCGACGATGCCCAGCTAAACGGTAGAGGGTCGTCCTAGCACCATGGAGGAAGGAAAAACACTGGGAGGGAGCATTACGTGAGCCAGCTATAGCCTCTTCTGAAGCTGCCCTTCTTTTCCTTCGGGACCCACCTGCACGTTGATTTTGGGAAGTGGGCCCTCCTTGATTTCCGAACCTTTGGAGGCATTGATTGGTTCGCGGTAGCTTTTTCTGACGCCCTCGTCGCTGTCGGCCCTCGCCATCCGCTCTCCGCTCTATACTCTCCCCCACAGCCTACGCGCGCCCAACGGCTAGGAATTACCACTGGCGTATGACGTGTGCGGGCGTATTTCCCACGAGCTTTTAGTTTATACTTTTTATGACTAGACTTCAAAATTGTCTTGTGACGTTTCCTTTTAGTCTTCTATGCAAGCTACCGTCGTTTTTCGTGTCAATATATGTGCGCTGTACACTGTATACACAGTACAAATACTCTCTTTGAGAGGAAAGTACTTCCCGATTATTATTCTCCTTAAAGGGACACTAAAATCAAATACTAAGTCGGCGTGCACTGTTTAAATACCATTCTAGAAACCTCGCAACGCGCTGTTTCGTTCCAAGAAAAAACTTAGTTTACGAAAAAATGGCATCTGAAAGGTCCAAATACCTTTATCGCAATTCAAATCTCCCGCCACCCAACTGGGAAGTGGTGACGTTGCGTACGCTATCACTGCCCCTTGCTGCCGTCAGTGATTAAAACGGCGCCTGACCGATGGCGGTACGGTTGTTTTTTTTTTTTTTTTTGCACAAAAAGTAAACGCGCGGCCATGAAGAAACGGAGCCAAGTCTGGTGGACGGTGCTCCGCTGCAGCTGCTTTTTGGCCAAGTGGCGTGGACCATTCGGGCATCCCGCGACATCACGTGGAAGTGGCATTCTCCGCTACTTGCAGTTTGTGGAAGTTTCGCGAGCCAGCAGAACCAGCGCAGCAGTATACTCGATAACGCAACTATACTGAAACGCGAAAGCGCGGGAGGCGCAAGCAAAGTTGTGGGCAGTCCACCGCAGCGTCCCCCAATAGTCTTCGGAACGGCTACCCGCGGGTAGCCGTTCCGGTAGCCGTATCGCTATAAGGGGCGCGCGCGCCGCTTATAGCGAGAAAAGCGCCGAAACCACGCCTCCGCTGTCGCGACTCAAAGCGAAGACACTTTGACCGGCTCTCCTGTACGTGCTCGGAATTGCCATTTAGCACGGCATGCGTTGGATGCGAGTCTGGGTGTCCCCTGTTTAAAGCGGGTCGATTCGGGTCAACCTACTATTTCCATGCATCGCATTGACCTCGCTTATAGCGCCAGCAATGCTCACGAACCCGGGAGACAAATTTCAGCGCGAAAGTCAACCACGGCCTGCTTCTTTCATTTATGTATATATAAACTATAGAGCCACTATAGTCACATGGTGACGCAGGTATTCGAAATTGACCTCTTGTTCTGCGAACGTTCCACCTAATAGCCACCTTCGTGCAGCGATCAAAACGTCGACTGGCCGAGGATGGTTTCAGGCAGAGCAAATACGGGCGGCACGCTCTCAACGCTACTACACCCGCCCGTTTTCTACAACCAACGTATACCGTCGTGGCTACTGTAATTAATTTTGTTGTAATTCACCGAAAAGGAAAGGGAAAGGCTGCGGTCATCGTAACTGTCTCATTCTTCAGTGGACACCTGGGTCCGTATTCACAAAAGCCTCTTATACGGTAGTTTTTCCGTAAGAGAAAATTTCAGCCAATCCTCATGGTACACCCCTGAGCAAAAGTATACAGACTAGGGATTGCGCGATAAAACTAATTTTCTCCGCTGTCTGTGAATGCAACTTGAAATTAAAGGCCGCAATCCAAACATGGCATTACGAATTTTCTAGTGCACTCGTCAGTTTCCGTTTATATGTGCTAATTACGAAGAAATGCAGTTTTTTTTTTTCGGTGACCCTGTGGTCCGTAAACTTTTGCTCACAGGTGTATACATATTATTAGCGAAGGCGTCCGACCGCTGGTAAAAAGCTCTCGCGAACGAAAACCTTTGTGAATTCGGCTCCTGAACTGTCCCACGGCAATGGAGAAGGTACACAAAAAAAAAAAAGTGGTCTCAACGTTTTCTAACGCGCACACCACGCATAATTATCGATGACCATATAGTTTGCCCTGTCTCTTTTAGTGGTGCGGTCATAAAAGAAAACATGGCGCGGTCCCGACGCCGCGATGTGGTTCGATCGTCTCAGTACGCTGACTGTACGCATTCGTTTCCGGCGGCCTTCGATCGAGGCCTTGTATATACATACATGCCACGCGCGCGCGGTTGCTGCGCACGGCGATCATCGGACTGCGTCGGCGACGCACTTCCGCGGAACGAACGGACCGCGCGTGATAAAGATTGACCGAGCTGCACTGCTGACTGCGCGACTGGCTCGTCCGCCGCTCGAGAACAATGCGGTAACAGGAGCACGCGCCTGGCAGCGCGACTATCTCGGCGACGAGCACGATACCTGATGCGGACCAGCAGCAGACGCCAGCGTTGAGCGCGCATGCATGCCGAGTTATCGACGCGACTCGGGGGAGTTCTTTGGCTGCGCTCTGGCGGGATGGGAGCGTCGCTGTGGGCAGGAGGCGTTGTCGATGATATCGGAAGCGCTGCGCATGCATCGAGGAAACGCGTGTACGTGAACGAGCACCGTGGGCTATCTGCTATAGCGTTCCAAAGCGACGCGGCAAACTATACACCGTTTGTATGCAAACGTGTGTGGCCTTCGGTTCGGCGCGCTATAGCACAGGCACGAAAGCTGCCGAATTCTTTAGAAATGTGCGTCTTCAACTTTAACCTCTCACTGCACTGCATGATAGGTATACATATACGCTCTAGATGTTGAGGAATATCCAACGCAGTCAGCGTGACCGGGCGCAGTGATAGATGCGTGCCCTATTTCGGCGCGGCCTCATCGGGCGACAAGCCGATGCATTACACGCTGTCTAGTCGTGCAGCTTGTGCCGTGCGTCGGCGACATTTGGGTCCGTATTTTTTTTTAACGACGCACTTCGTTTTCCATTCTCCTTATTAGTCGCACAGAGTGGTCGATTCAGGCGATAAACGGCGGCGTGACGGCGTCCGAACCAGTGACGAATTGTGGAAAAAAATTTGAAATGATATGAATCGTTACAAAATGAGGGCGCTGAACGCACATTGTTCGCGCTTTTAAAACATCCGGCTCCGTGGTTACGCCGAGGGCGCCTATTGCCTCGCACGACTGGGAAAGTCCGTCTGTGAAAATTGACCTAGCCAGGCTTGGGATGCTATTTGCTCGGCTCCACGAAAGTGGAGAAACCTGTTGAAGCAACTTATATGACCACGCCGCTGCGCCAATAGCAATTTCGCGGAAATCCTTGAATCTGTTTAAATTTATAGATTATTGGTCCGCCACGGTGGCTCAGTGGCTGTGAGCACACGGTTGTGGATTCGATTGCTGGAAGCGGCCGCATTCCAAATGGGGCGCAACACAGAAGTTCCCGTTATATAAGCACGTTAAAGACCCCTGCGTGGACCAAGTATATAGCTTCGATACGTAAGGCTTGATTGGGTATTATTAATGCCTCCTGTCGAAAGGTGTAATCGCATGCTCGTGCGCTTGCTTAGTTCAGGATACAAAGAACTGATGCTACGAAATTTATCCGGTGAAGTTTGATCCAGGAAGATTCTCGGCGCGTCGCTCCGCGCGACATCGTGTCGAGTGACGTGCTCTCCCCGGTGTAGCGGTGGGCGCGTGTCGTTTGACAAGGAGGCGCACACGCAGCAACAAGTGCGAGCGTCAGCGTTTGGAGGAAGAACCGTTCTGTGCCGCGCCTGCCTCAAGGACCCCTGCTCGGGCTGTGTGACCGTGGGGACGCCACGGGGTGCCTGCCGCGCTTCGCTTGCCGGCTGGCCTGGCGATGCTCTCTCTCGAGTGGGAGACGCTCTATTGCAAAGCTTGGTGTGCCGCTCATTGCGCCAGGGACGCGTTGTTGAATGCAGCTGGCCTTGTCGATGCGGCTCAGGGGCTGAGTTTACTAAGCTATGCTGTTTGCCATTGGTCGGCCGCCTTCCCTGTTAACATGTCCAACATCGCGACTGCCTGGCAGATGCGCTTACGAACAGGTCTAGCGTCACAACTTGCTGAATACGTAGCCGCGGCCCGTATTCACAAAAAGTGTTTACGATAGAATATTCCGTAAAATCAAATGCCGGCTAATCTTGATGCTAGACATATCGAAAGAGGCTGACCAATTGCGAACAGCGCCAACGAACGAGAAGCTTCGTGAATTCGGCCCGGCGATATGGTAGTGGTGCCTTCCGCTCGATTATATGCCACTGTTATAATCCACTGTTCACGGCCGACGGGGCGGAGCGTCGCTCAGTCTGGCGGCTATCGAAGCGCGAAATGCGGGAGAAGGAATAGCATCGCTCCAACATCGCGGCCCAGACCTGGATTTGTGGATTCCCACACCGCCCTCAACATGCCTCGACCGCGTGCGCGCATTGATGAAACGTTACGCGACTGCGCCTGACGATCGAAATGAATTCACTTAAATGGAATGCAGAAACAATGAATCCTTGCAACGCGGACGTGCGCACTTCAAACGCTTGCCCGTGTCGTCGCGCGATTGCATGCCACATCACGTTGATTCGGGCCGGAAGGTTGCCCCCCCCCCCCCCCCCGAGCGATCCCCGTGTAACTTTCCCTCTCTCACTGAAGGAATGCGCGAAGCCATGGCTTGGACGGGAGAACGTCGCCCTCCTCTCGCGTTGCGCGCGCGCGCCAAGAGGCGGACGCCCTTTTGGCCACGAACGCTGCGGCGCGGCGGCGGGCCGGACGCGCGAGCGAGGCGGTGCGCGCGGCCTTTGTGATTTCGCCCCCGGCGGCGTTTGTTTTCATCGCGGCTTTTGCTTTCGGCGGCGTCGCGCGGGCGCTTAGCGTGTTTCTCCGCGCCCGGCATGCCCCGTGTGCCCCGCGCTTCACGTTTCGCTGCGGCCGGAAAGGAAACAGGAAGCCGGTCAAAAGTAGCCACGCCGACCGCGCATCGACTGGTCGTGTGTACGCGTGTGAAAGAAGCCTTCTGGCGTGCTCGCCAACTCTGTGGCGAGTTTGCGGCATACGCGAGCTCTCTTTCTTCTGTCGTATTTTTAAACACCTCCGGCCTTTCACCCTTAGAGGCACGGAAGGTCGAGGGTTAGTTTCGTGTTTGTAAGCAAATCTGGTTTCTGCGTATAAAATAACATTTGGGCTACCATATAGCCCTCTCGGGCGGAAGATCAAGTTCAAACTGATCGGAAGCTGGGGTAATTGTGCGTCTTTCCTAGCGTATCTTCTTCCCACACATGCTGACCAGCTCTTCCTGTGCCTTAGAGTTCTCGATCGAGTAAAATCGAGCGATGTCAGCCCGCGTCGTACAAGTCCGCCAGAGAGAAGAGTGCGATGTACTCCAGTAGCTGACAGAGGGACACGCGTCGTTCCTCTTAAAGCCACACCACCAAGTCGTAACGCTGCTGCGCGCCGTCGGCTATCGGGACTGCTGTGGCGCACCCTGCAGCATGAACTGGTTTCGCGAACAGGTGCGCACGCCAGATAGAGAAGACACGGTGTGTCGTGGTCCTCGGCGGAGGGCAGCGTCGAGCACGCCGTTCCGCTTGGCGTCACCGGGGCCGCTGCGAGAGGCATTTCGACTGGAGGTGCCGCTCGGAAGAGGGCTTCGACCTCGTTTCTTGAAGGGGGGGGGGGGGGGGGGGACAAGAATTCGCGGCCGACGCGGCGCGGTGTGTGTCTCGCGCCTCGGCTTCCGGGGCGGCATGCTGAGCTCCTCTGCTTTTCTTTTTCGATTGGATTTCGATCCGGCGCAAAGGGCGCTCGCGTGCGGCGCGCCGAGCGACCCGGCCGCGATTGGTATACAGCCCCCCATATTTACTTCGCTGTTGCCGCGGAAACAACGGGCGTCCCGAACGAAGAAGGCCGGCGGAACCTGCAGTCAGACGGGGCGTAACTGCTGACCGCGGCTGGGCGCCTGTATTGACGGATTGGCACCGAAGTTCGCGCAGCGCCTGCGTCCGACAAGTGGCGGAGGGTGTCCAGCGACGGATGTTGCGTCAGCAGGAGCGACTATAAAAACGTTTTGTTTGCTTTATGCGTGGACGCTGAATCAGCGCTGCTCGAAGCAGCCGCTTGCGAGCTGTATTTCGCTGTTGATGACAACGGTGGAAAGCACGCAGTTCTGCTCTTGATGCCCGTTTAGGTCGACAGTTGGTATCGCAATTCAGTTTGGTGCCCAGTTATGCAGCTGAATGAGCGCGAATTGTAGCCGGCCGTCGTTGTGGCGAGCGTGTATACGAAAACGAAAAGGACGCGGTCTTGGTGGCGCGGGTAGCCCATCCTCGCTTGTGAAAACAGGTCGTCAGTGCAGCCGGCCGGAAACGCCATTACCGCAGGCGTAGGGGTACGCCCCCCGTAAGCTCTTGGAGGCAGGCCAGGAGGAGGGCGCGCGCGCGATGGTCAACCAGAGGAAAACAGCACCAAGGAAGCGGCGGCCAGCCAAGCGTATACGTATACGGGTCCGCACATGCTCAATGGCGACTGCGCTTGAGTCTGCGCGAGCCGTTGGCGAGCCCGCAGAGAGATCGAATCGGCCAACACGCAGCCCATCCTCGCGTATCATTTCCGCAATGGTGGCAGCGCGAATCCCGTGTGGTCGTCTCGGTCGTCATCTTGCAGGTGCTCTGAGCCAAGGACGTGGAAAGCATACTAGCCCAGTAAAGTGGCACTATCGTCTGTAAACTTGACTCACGCGCGTTTTGACGTTTTCTGTTCTTTATGTACTTGTTATGGCTATATCCGGCCAGGAGTTGGAAGTGTAGAGCAGAGAGGTAAAATCGCCCTCAGTACCCGTATTCACAAAAAAAAAAGCCCCACGCTAGAATATTATTATTAAGAGCGAATTCTAGTCAATCCTGATGCTGTCTGGGGACGTATTCTTGGACGGCCACTTTCGGAGGTGGTATACTTTCAGTGCGCGCTGATTGAGCAAAACCGTTCGTTGCATACAACGCGCCGTGCATACGCCACGCGAAAGTGATCGCCAAAATTGATTGCCCGAGAAAACGACCCCTGGGGCGGGAACGACGAAGTACGCAGTGCGCGGTTCGCTCGCTCTCCGAGTGTCGGCCATTATTAATAGACGACCGTTTGCCAAGCTCTCGTCTATTAACTTTGTGTTTATTAGCGAAGGAAAAATATTATGCCGACGTCAAATATCACTTACGAACGAAAAGCCTTGTGAACTCCTTGACGTTCCCCCGTGGGAGACCTAAGCCCGGGTCACGTTAAACTTTGCCGGACGTACAATGAAGTTTTGTCCATGGATCCATCCATCGACTCCAGGTATCTAAGCGCTCTTCAAAGAAAACGTGGGAAAAGGGGGGTGAAGGGGCGCAGAAAAGAAGAAACGCGCTAACCAGGCAGATATGCACAACCGCCTGCACGAGGGCGGGATGTCTTTTCTTTTTCTTTTTTGGTCATTTTCACCTCGCCTGCCC